>NW_020538040.1:136594355-136789108 GCF_003426905.1 Ctenocephalides felis
AATAACATGGGCATTGGAAAATAGTTGTCAACCATTTGGGGTGTACTTCACGTGTATTTATTAAGAAATCGTTCTTTTCCGTAGATTAAGGATGATATAGATCGAAAACACTCAAACACTCGAACTGTATGCGACTAGAACATAGATGACAGGAAAATATGGACCAGAACAAAATGCGCATTGATAATTTATTGATTTATAAAATAGTTGTATTGGTATTTTACCTTCAGGCAAGTTACATGAACTTCCCGATAAGTGTAAATAATCGACTTAATCGATATAAAAAATAAATTAATTTATGAGTGATTAAAAGTATTCCGAGTGGATTTATTACATATCATTGAAAACGAACGAACACGTTAACTCGGATTATTCTAAATTCAAATGTTCAAAAATCAACATTTTTTATAATTGAACCACTTTCCGTAGGACTTTAATGGTTTAGTATGTTCATTAAGACCAAGTACTCTATCGTTATACCAAGTAAATCGTCTAGTTTTAATTTTAACAAACGTCAAAAAAACTGCTCATTTTCTCAAACTTTGATGAATTTTTAAAATTAAACCACTTGTAAGGCGGCAATGTTTCAGTAAGTTTTATAAGACCATGATATATATCGCCAAAAAAAGTTCCTTAAAAATCGGCTGAAATTGTTTTTTTCAACAGTTAATTACAAGAAAACAGCTCGGTAGATTTTCACCTAAAACTAATCAGTATCATTCCCAATTAATATTATTCGAACAGTTTTTGATTTTTCAAAATCGATTCGGTAGTATGAGCTTAAATGTGGACGAAAAGTTTAACACTTTTTTCCAAATTACAGAGAAACGGCTCGGCCGATCGTCGCACAAAACTGAGAAATAATAATTCTCATCAAGATACATCAAATGGCTTTTAAATTTCTGAAATCGGTTCAGGCATTTTTGAGCAAACGTCGATGAAAAGTCTAATGTTGACAAATTCTAAAAAACAATACCAATTTTTGCAAACTTTGACGAATTTTTATAGTTAAACTAGTTGTCGTAGGGCCGTAATATTTTAATATGATCTATAAAACTATGGTATCTGCCACAAAAAAAATCATAAAAATTGTCTAAAAAAAAATTTAACACTTTATTACAAGAAAACAGCCCGGCCGATCTTCACCAAAATCTAATCAGCACGATTCCCAATCAATACTTTTCAAACGGTTTTTAAATTTTCAAAATTGATTCAGAATTGCGGGCTAAAACGTGGACGAAAAAATTTTCACTTTTCTGCTATCTATAAAGAAACGGCTTGGCCGATCATCGCACAAAACTAACAAACAATAGTCCTCATCGAGGTACCTCAAATGGCTTTTAAATTTTTGAAATCGGTCCAGCCCTTTTTGAGAAAACGTCGATTACGGCAAAAAATCTGTTCATACACACACACACACACATACTTTTTCCAAATTTGGTCTCATTCGATTCAGAATGGCTTATAAGAAATATATATAAACTGAATTGCAAAGTTGAAAATATTTGTTTAAAGTATATTAGAACTTAAGTCAGAATTACAATTAAAATCTGAATTATTTTCGATATATAAAAAAAAAATTGAAAAAAAAAATTAAACAAACATTTTTTTCCCAAAAGCAATTATTTTGTTAAAAAGTTCTTTGAATTATTCAAATCAGACGCTTAGTTTTCTCAAAAAGTGACATTTTTTGCACATTTAGCTCTGTATCTCCGAAACCGCTCGACCTGTCTTTGCCAAAAACTAATCACCACTTCTCCGTCATTACGAATTGAATGTTTTTTGGATCATTCAAATCCGATGCTCCGATCTCTCAAAAACTCGATTTCTATTTTCTGCATTCTTTGCTCCGTATCTCCGAAACCGCTGAACATGCCTTCGCCAAAACTAATCAGCACATCTCCCTATCAATAGGAAGCGAATGTTTTTTGAACCATCCAAATCGGTTGATCCGTGCGCCCGAAAACGTGGACGAAAAATTTTATCCATACATACATACACACACACACATCCATTTTGTCTGAGGTATGCCAAAATGTTCAGAAACCTTCAAAACGTCGAGAAATGGGAGAAATTTCAATTTCGATTTTTGGACGATTACAATAACTTACCCTACGGGAAGTTAAAAATATACCTGACTTTGCTAAAAATTAATCACACTTCTCCCCATAATTACGAACTGAATGTTTTTTGGATCCATACTCTTCTTTTATCTATGTTTGGATCATTCAAATCGGATGCTCCGTTCTATGTAACTACAATATAATACTATATTATTCATGCAAACTGACATACCTTTAAATGTAACTGCAATCTAAGGCTCCTGAGGCTACATGATTTCAATCCTTATAAACTCAAATTTAACAAGAACCCCGGTTATCTAATTTTAGCACCATTCACAGTAAAATATCAAAATATGTTAATAAAACATGAAAAATATATACCATAATAGTTATATGAAGACGCCATTGTCAACATGTCACAATTGTCAACTATTAAACTATCAGGGAAACAGCCACATTTGAACAACTTAATGCCGATTAAAAAAAGCAGGGGCGAATTCTGACACAATGATAAAAAAAATACTGATATGATTTAAAATATTTTATTGAAAAAATAAAGAAAATTAAAAAGGATTCAATAGCTTAGATAATCTAAACATAAAACTAGCGGTGCATGGCAACGTGCCTTAAGGCAAATTGCTGGAACTTTCCGTATCATAATTTAAATTTTTTAGAAGTTTTACAATATTTTGAAAACTTTGAAAAAACTTGATTTTTCAGAATTTTAAAATTTTTGAAAATGCTAGATTTTAAAAAAAAAAATTGATTGGAAAGTCAATGGAATAGCATGTTTTTAAGTCATTAAAATCGGTTGATTTTGAGTTTGCTGAAAAATTGTATCCGCACACACATACGAACATACACGCACGCACACACAAATAAATACACACTCACACACACACGTTCTATAAAAGAGAAAGAGCCAATGGGACTTCGCTCATTTAAAAGATAAGTATAATTTCAGTGCAAGAATGATAACATTCTAGATCCTCCCGCCACAAAGTAATGCTTCGCGGCGGGCCAGTGGCAAGAGGAAAGCGGAGGTTTTTGGTCGGTCCAGACAAAAGACCAGACTGGGGTATGCCAAAATGTTCAGAAGTCTTTGAAACAAAGATATATAAAAGAATATTTTTAATTTTTTTTTTTGTTGTTATTACAACTTATTCCAAGGAGAGTTAACAATTCTCTAATAACTCGTCTTAACTCATATTGTAAGATAAACAATAAATTGAACTCGTAATCAAAAAAGAGTGTTAAGCTTTTAAACAACTGTATTTTTCATATAACAACAAAATATATACAGCAAATCAAACCCAAAAACAATTATAAAACAATATTAATTCTGATCGTTTCAGGCTTTAATATATCTATAAATATATGTAAATTAAATACTCAGGAATGGTAACAAAATTTTTGGAATGACAGATAATAATAACAATAATATATTACTTCACCAAACTTAATAAAACCTTATGTTCACTAAATAATATTTTAATCCCAACTCTCATAAAACTACAGTTCATTATAATAATATCTGTTAACAAATCTATTACCGTATTTAACTGTAACCACAAATTATAACGTAATTAAGTGAATCTAACTTATTCTATAAAACAAATAAAATATAACACTCGACACCCTCCACTTATGAAATCACAAAATTAACAACTGTGTAGAAATAGTTAATACTTAAACTAATATATTTTATAATTAAGTCTTTAGAATTTTTTACTCTTCATCATGGTTTTGCTAAATTTAATCACTATTCTTGATATAAAAAATCACTTCAACATTTATTATCTATGGTATAAAACTTTTACTATGCAGTATCATTATTGTACAATTTTACTATTTACACATTATTTTACAATTCTGGAAGACTTTTTATAATTAACTTTGATTCAATGCTAGTGATTACCAATATAACTATCCTTTCAACAACTAAATCATTAAAGCATGCTATCAAAATTTGAGGCAAGTCGATAACATGTAAATATATTACTTGAGTGATACTTAAACAAACATCAAATTTGACTAAAGTATCAATATTAGTTTAATTCTTATTTTAACCCATATTAGCCAGTACTTTTCTATATCTTTGTTAAAGTTGTATGTGACTGCATTTCAAAACTAGATAGTATATTTGATATATTATTCAATATATTACAAATTATACAAGTAAAAACTTCTATGCAAATTATCACAAAAACAATGTATCTTTGCATTTGACACATCATCGAGAATATTTTTAATTTTTTATTGTGACTCGTGAGTTAAGAAAATAGTTGCAGGTTCTATAGAAAGTAGTTGCAGGTTTTGTAGAAATGTTCAAAATAAATATTGTCAATATGACAAAAAAATTGTTAGTCAATCACCAGTTTTTAATTGCATTTGTCATCTTAAGCAATATTCTAAAACTATTTATTAATAAGCACATTTTACAAATACCTCGCTCATATTAATTGAAATGTTGAAAAAAACATAAAAGTTATGCAATTTAGCAAAAACAAAGATCATAAATATATTTCACATTCAATATCAATTTAAAAGTAGATCAAACGGCTATAGAGCATTTTATTGTTAGGAACACTAATAAATTATTTTGATCCAGTTTGCTTAATACTTTAATCACATACTTTTAGATTTAATATTTTTATAAAAGGTCAATGTATCATGCCGATTATTAACAACACGTTCTGCTATTGGTAATGATCATTATTATAATTTTGTCTAAATTAGTCAAACATCAAAAATTTGTCTAAATTAGTTCATTGAAAACAAACTAATGGTTTAAATATAATAGATATAGTAAATAAATTCATATACATCAGCTATAGATATTGGTTATACTTTTTGACTTCATGATTAAAATTTACAACATTGCACTTAGTTACTTATTTTCTTTATTGCACATTCAGTATTTAATAAATTGACCTTTCGAATAAAAAATATCCGTTAAGCAAGATTTATGAAGATTAATATTACATCAGTTTATTAAAGCACTTAAATATTGAGTAATTTATTTCTAGTAATTCTTCTAATAACAGTAAAAAGGTTTTGACAAAAAATATTTTTTCTATGAAAATGCACTATACGTATTTTTCGATTTTGAAATAATATTGTGGAGCAAAGCTGAATGTAATCTGAAATATATAGTTTCTATTATTACTATTATCATAACACAAACCTTTTTTGAACTACAAACTAAAATATTTTATAGATAACATTTTATAAATTAAGATTTCAAATATAAGAAATCTATGACCAATGTATTAAATGTTATGAAACCTCTCATGCAATTTGCATTTGATAATATTTAGGCCTACAATAATAAGGCATTTTTATAATACTTAGATGATATAATGACAATATAATTTCAAGATGATTGTCGTCATCAACATAAACAAATATATATATATATATATATATATATATATATATATATATATATATATATATATATATATATATATATGTGTGTGTGAGGGACTAGAATGCTGTTGATATGCCACAAGAGACATTCAGTAACCTGGGCTGTAAGAATATAGTATACTATTAGGTACAAAAAAAAATGTTTGAACTATTTTGAATTAGTTCTGGTCAAAAAATTAACAGAAATATAGCACAGAAGCCCACATTAAAAATTCTACAGGTGCTATTGTCCGATCACATCAAGGAGATTTATATTCCATATATATTTCTACTTGGTGATTTTGAGTACAGAAATTATTGTACTATAATTATTGTAATGAAGAAGTAGCAATGACCAAAACTTTTCATAAAACATCAATTAAATGAATAAAAAGATAAAACACAATATCATCAAATATTCTTAATAATATGGTGTCATATGCATACTTAATAATGAAAACTTTATTCAAGTATTATAAATTTCTTCCAAACTCTCCTCCAAAATCGTACTAAAACACAAACTGCATTCTAATCCAACATACAATCACATATATATATACATATTGTTTTTGCTAATATTATAATAAACGAGTAACATTAACTTTTCAATCTATTATAATATACAATTATAACTAAAATTACATTATGTATTGATAGTGAAATTTAACAAGAAAATATCAAAGTTTAAAATTTGTCAACAATTTGATATTTTGTTATTCAAACTTTCATCAAAATTTGTAGAAAGCTATTTTCCTAGTGAACATACCTGTAATGCTGATATTTTAAACAGCTATTTTAAATACAAATAACTTGTTGCTGTAAATGATATATGCAAAATTTTTCTTGTAAATTGATATACATCAATCGAGGTTGTTATGAAAACAAATCGCATTTTATATTTAAATTTGCATAATACAATAAAGAAACATTCAGCCTCACTTATTGCATACAGGATTCTAAAAAGTAATTATCAGTAAATAATATTCAACAAGGTTTTGAATGCAATTTCTTATTAATAATATTATGATTGGTACCATAATATTCCATGCAAAAATTCCAGTTATTCAAAACAGGTGATGTTTACAATAACGTGAAGAAAAATTTAACTTAAATTTTTATTATTAATAAATGTTCTAATATTGAGCACTAGGATGTGAGCACTGATACACAGCTTTTAGTAATTATTCTAACATAATCGAATAATTCATATAAAAAACATTTAACACTTAAGATTTAGTTGTAATATATATATATATATATATATATATACATACATATATTGTTTAAATTTTATTTGCAATATATTTATTAAATATTGCATATACATATATTTCAGTGCAGCAAATGTTAAGGCACTTATGAAAAGACACTATTCAAAATCTGGTTTATAATTGGCAGTTATTGACAGCCATTTGATTATTACAAAATACATATAAAACTAAAGTGTTTGTTCAATGAATTATTAAATTGAACTCTTCATACAAATGTGATGTAAAATTGCAAACATCAATCTTGATAAATTGTACAATCAATTTTGCACAACTCAATTGCTTTTGTACTACTGATAATTTTCGCCTATTACCAGTAAAAGAAACAATCAAAAAGTTGAATCAGTTTCTAAAGAAGGTTCTTGTTTGAAATTCATTTTATATGCTACATCATCCAAATTGTGCAAATGATTATTATTTGATTGTAATTCCTGCATACTGCCACTTCGGACACTTGGTATATCGCAAATTATTTGAGCAGGATGAATTGGGGCCAGATCTGGGCTGGATATCTGATGATCTGATACTGTTGGGCTATGGCTGCCCGATGGACTGCCTGGAGAATTAGTGCTGGGACTTTGGTAGTCGTTTACCATAGGAACTGGCGATACATTTGATGTGTTTGAATCAGGAGTAGCTCCTTGAACAAATTAAAATAAGCCTTTCAATTTCCTCAACATATAAATTTGTTAGCATGATAAAAAAAACAAACTAAATAGCAGTGTCGTCCAAATGGAGCTCATGACGAGTATATTCGTCAATCAAAGAGTGAACAGCGCTGGCAAAGAATTGAATGAAGAAGTTGGGTTTGGTTCACAAAGTAGAAAGATGTTTTTACTATATTTCATTTATTTGTTACCATTAGCATTTATAACATAAATATTAAACTAAAAACGAGTTAAACTTAATATAATATCATACATGCAAATGTAGTTACTTACATATATATACTTACATATATATTATAGTTTATTTGATGAAAAGCAAAACTATTTTAAATAATCAGTAAAATGTTATTTAAATAGCTGAATCTTAATTCTTAATTGATTAGAATATATTATTTCAACATGTTGGAAAGATCATGCAACTTGCTTCAAGTTAAAAAGCCACTAGCAACTATTTATTTTATAATTTATATTATTTATTATATTTATATTTATACAGTCATAGCCACAAAAATAGCAAATGGTCACACCGTTTTATACGCATGATGAATATACTGGCCAATATATGCCAATATATAAAATTCTGCCACTTCTACATGACAAGTTTGTTCATCAATCACAGTTCATCAGAACATATTCTCAAATTTCAGCATATTTGGAATATTTTGAGACTATGCCGGTATCAAATAGTAGTTGTAAATAGCTTAAAAAATCGACTTGATAGTTAGGAATTGAGATTTAGCTATTCAGAAGAAAAATTTTAACCGTTCATTTCAAAACTTGTCGATGATATTTTCAAATGGACTCATAATATCTATAATAATATTAATTTAATTTAATTTATTTAATACATTTCATTCTAAAAATGTATTTTATATTATGTAAGAGTGCACGTCAACAGTGATCAGTACAAACACAGAAGTAGATATATATGTTTGTGCGATGCATGTTCTAAGAAAGCGTAATATATGTTTAAATTAATCAAGAAAGTAAAATTTTGTAATAAAATTTTCAATTTTGTAAAATAAACCCATCTTTTTCATCCGATATTTTACCAGCGCAACATACTGTGTTGTTGACAAATATACTCGTCATGACTAGATACTTACGACACAAAACAGTGCGCCCTATGTAATGGGCGCACCACAGTTAACTGGTGCGCCCAGTACTTGAAACCAACATAAATTTCCATAATTTAATTCTTTTCTTGAATCACCCAAGTTCTTAACTTAAGTATTCATAATTAAACTAAATATAAAAAATCTAATAAGCCATGCAAAGATACTCACCACCAAGTAACATTTCTTGCAATAAGCTGTCTATGTGGGCAACTCCAAAAAGTTTGGCAAATTGAATTTGTTCAATCATCTGCCATGTGATTGACTGAAGTGCTGGTAGCGTTAACAATATTTCACCAAATCGTCCTCTAGAATCGTACTGTCGATCACTAATATAGTCCTCTAGGTTAATTTGAATTTGGTATCTAAGAGCTTTTATGCGATTGGGTTCGCTAAGTCCTTTTGCATCTGTAACATAAAAGAAAATGTAACAAAAAATCTATTGAATTATCTCCCTAGTTTATATTCTTTTCAACTTTCCGTAGGGTACGTTATTGTAATCGTCCAAAAATCGAAATTGAATTTTTTTGCATATATTCGCGTTTTGAAGGTTTCTGAACATTTTGGCATACCTTAGAAAAAATAAATATGTGTGTGCAGTGGCGGCGCTAGACCATTCGTGGGCGTCGGCGAAATTCGTTTGCGAGGCCCTTCTTTTTTTGCCAGTTGCAAGTTGACTAGTGGTACATGGCATCGTGCCTAAAGGCAAATTGCTGAAACTTGTCGTGCCGTAATTTAAATTTTTGAAAAGCTTTAAAAAAATTTGAAAAGTGAAAGAAATTGACTTTTTTTAATTTGAAATATTTTGTTGAAAATTTCGAACTTTTTTTCAAAGCAATCACGTTGCGTTAGCTGCTTAGAGACGAAATATCGAAGCGCGTAAACACCGCGTTGCAGTCTAACTTAACTCACTATTAATTAAAATCTTTATAAAATATCTGATAATTTGATGTGCATATGCCAAATGGCATTTGTTGTGCTTTATTTACTGGACTTCCAAAACCGCTAGACCTGCCTTCCTAAAAATGTAATTAGTTTAGCACTTTTTGCCCCGTATCTTCAAAACGGCTTCTCCTGCCTTTGCCAAAAACTAATCAGCACGTCTTCTTACCTTCAATACATGTCAAATGTTTTCTGAATTTTTCAAATTGGTTGATCCATTTTCGCGAAATCGTCGACAAAAATTTGCCAAAATGTTCAGAAATCTTTGAAGATATATAAAAATTTCTGTTTTAGATTTTTTTGCGATTACTATAACTGTATATGAGATTTATTTTTAGTCAGATAAATACACCAATTGAAATAGACAAAAATTACACAAGTTAAAATAAACAAACTCTTCGGCAAAAATGGTTCTCCAGCTATTAGAAAAGCACTGAAATTAAATAATTATCGCGAAAAAGTTTCCTTTTGCCCAACCATTTGAGTAGCAAATTTTATGTTTTTTCGATCATTATGAATAAAAAATGGTTGGAAATCACCGACTTAATAACTAATTAGACAAAATTTTGCAATCTGCAAGTGATTAATTAGATTTAAAAAAATCTATGTTCATACTAATTTGAGTACATCACATAGTAGGTACACATGGTCTAAAAGCTCGTCCCATTATTCTAAAATTTGATGAGTTTTTATAATTAATCATTTATCGTAGTTCCATAAAATTTATGTTAAATGAGACTAACAAGTTTTTTTTGAAAAAAGATTTTTACAATAAATTACAAAGAAACTGTGCGATCGATCTTGACGAAAAACAATTCAGCACGATCGCCAACTGAAAACTTTCGATGAGTTTTTGAATTTTTAAAATTGGTTCAGAAATGTCAAAATGTCCTTTTTTAAGACGCTTTAATCGGAAGACTTTAAGACATCAGAGCGGATCAACCGATTTAAAGGATATAAAAAACATTCGATTCGTGTTGATAAATTGTCAAAGGCAGGTTCAACGGTTTCGGAGATACAAAAAAAGTTTAAAAGGTTATCAATTTTATTTGAAAGAACTGATCATCCCAACGAATGTTGAAACGAATGTTTGAAAAAATATATTGCTTGTGTTGACGGTGTGAAACAATGATTAGTTTCAAATCAACAGTTTTTGTTATTATCTCATTGTTATTTCTCATTGATCAATTTTTATTGATCATTGATTACTTTTATTCCTCGAATATTTAATTACTCTTTCGATACGTTAAGATTCCCACTCGTATGTATTTCCAAAAAGAACGATGATTTACATTTTGCTCACATAAGAAATACACACATATAAACAACCAGAGAATT
This sequence comes from Ctenocephalides felis, assembly GCF_003426905.1. Classification (NCBI taxonomy): domain Eukaryota; kingdom Metazoa; phylum Arthropoda; class Insecta; order Siphonaptera; family Pulicidae; genus Ctenocephalides; species Ctenocephalides felis. Next base: position 136,605,161 of record NW_020538040.1, read on the forward strand.
AGCTTGCGCGAAGTTGTTTAGATTTAATAATCTATACTGTTGACAGACGATATTAGATAATGTCCATAAAAGATAAAAGAGTAAAATGATAGTGCCTGTAAACCACTAATCACCTTCTTTACTCGCACATCCGTATGAATTTTAACTAAATTTTAAATAATTAAAATTTTTCGGGGCCTCTTGCGAGGCCCCCCCAGGCGCGAGGCCGTCGGCGGCCGCCGACATCGCCGACGCCTAGCGCCGCTACTGTGTGTGTGTATGTATGGATATAATTTTTCGTTCACGTTGTCAAGCTCACGGATCAACCGATCCGAATGGTTAAAAAAACATTCGATTCCTATTGATAAGGAGATGTGCTGATTAGTTTTTGACAAAAATCGGTCCAGCCGTTTTTGAGTTACAGAGCAAAGAGTGCAGAAAATAGAAATCGAGTTTTTGAGAGAACGGACCATCCGATTTGAATGATTCAATACGTTCAATTCGTAATAATGGGGACAAGTGGTAATTAGTTTTTAGCAAAGGCAGGTCCAGCCGTTTCGGAGATACGGAGTGTGCAAAAAGTTTTTGGGAGAAATAAGCATCAGATTTGAAGGATTCAAAAAACTTTCTGCTTGTGTTGACGAAACGATTGTTTTTAGGAAAAGAGATTTATTTTATTTATTTTTTTTTTAATTTTCAAAAAGATTTTTTTTTGAATATCGAAAATAATTCGGACTTTCAAAATTTTATTTCGGTGCGGGAAGATCAATTTGCAATTTGCTTCAAGGCATGATGCCATACACCACTAGTTGACCTTTAAATGAGAAACGATTTAGACTAAAATGATATGTCTATCAAAATTTTATATAGATTGTGAGTTGCTTGGTGTTCAAAACACTTGAAGATAAAACTGGGTCGTTCTAAATCATCCGTAGAGTAGAGTGGGGCCCAAATATCAAATACGACTTTTAGTAATTATACTGCAAACTGCAAATAGGTAGGTATTTTGTTACAACAAGACTTATTTTTTATTGAAATACAATTATTGCAAATAAGTTAAATACAAAAGGTGTGAGCGTGTTTCTATACAGAATCAGTCTCACCCTGGTATTTAAATGATTTTGATGCCATTTTATAAGTATTTTCGAAAAAATACTATATACTCATCATTCCCTATCTCATCATTTGGCCGAGATATCAGTGAAAATATGTGAAAGTGGCCCCTTCTTTCAAACGCACTTTTTGTCGGAAATATAAAAGATTGAAAAATGTTAACCTCATTCTATATACACTGATCTTGTCTATGTTGTTCATAAGAAATAATGTGAAAGAATTATTTGTTAGTGCATGAGAAGGTAAAAATAATTTTTCATTTTCCATTTCCTACCAGTGCGGCTCTTTGAACTATTTTTGAATTAAAATCACTCGAAAGCCTGTACATTTTTCTTCTGTTATTCAAAAATTCATTTAATTGTAGGTGGAACTTCGTGGTGAAAAGTTGAAAAAACTTAAGCTAGTACATGCGCTGTCGGTACAAGAACACTCATATAAGTTCGTTTTGCAAGAGACCTATAAAATGGCATCAAAATCATTTCAATACCAGGGTAGAGCTAATTCTGTATGGAAACACATACCCTATTTGTTCAAAATACATATTTCATGAACACTTTTTTTTACAAAGATCACAACACCGTACTTTACCCGCGGATCTTTAATACCCGATTTACCCTATATCAACTCGTTCCAATTTGAAACCACAGGTTTGTTATAAACTGTTTTAAATTCTTTCAAAATTAATGAGATTTCGAAGCTATTTGTGTATCTATAAAATTCAAAATAGCTAATTCACATAAATGAGCTTTAAGTGAAACGATTAGAAATTAGTGTGACTTGTTTCTATTCAAACCAAATTTAACTGATTCTAGTCAATATCATAAACTAACTTATAGATTGAATTACTAAATAATTTAAAACCAATTAAACCTTGCAGATTTTATGGATTTATTCACTTACTTGGGTCAAAAAATACTATGGCTTTAAGACAAGCGAATTCTGTGTCATCTATCTGCACCTCCGTCATTGGTTTGACTAATTCGTCCATGATCCTGCACCCCACGCGGCTTATGTCCAAGTCTGGGGATATGCGTGAATCTGTCAACATGATGACTAAATAGTTTTTACCACAACCACATTCAAAATTTGAAAGGTTAAATAAAAAGGGTGTTAAAAATTATTTCTACTATATCATATTTATTATACATCTGTACCTCGCTTTGCGTTTTTTTTCGAAGTAGCGCCGCCGCTTAATTAGTACTAATTTTCACTGTACGTTGTTACAATTTCGAACTTTTAAATTTTTTTTGAAATTAGAGAATACTGACATTAATAAATTAATTGCTAATCTAGCAGAACCAAGATTTTTGTAACAAAGATCTACTACAGTAACTAAAATTTCAATTTACTAATACAAAACGTTACAGTGAGCGTTTCTGAAGAACAAAATTTAACCTTCGCCTTTAACGTGGAAGAAGCCAACTTACCTTACGACGACAGTCACTATAGACTGATTTCTGGATAATTTTTTTATGTTTTCCAAAAAATAACCGTTTTTTTCAATTTTGTTTTCAATAAACTAAATTACCTTTAGTTTAATTTTATATAGGATAGAACGGAGCAAAGGCCCAGCTTGACTTTTAGTAATAAACTAAATGAACTACATGACAACACATAACATGCATCAAAGAAACAACTATCGAACTATATTCAGTAAATTTCCCAGTTAACTCCTAATTATAAAAATATGCATTTTTACTGTTTTGCTAAAATTTGTCATCTGTTCCTTTTTATTCCATAGGCTGAGTCAAAAGGGACAGCCAGGGCCAATAGATCCGATAGATCTTAAATGGATTTTACGAAATAATACCTGCATTATTCAACCAATGCGAAATATAAATTTTATAGGGATATTTTTTACAAAGATAACACTGTGTATCAGAATCCATCAGAAGAGTTGGAATAACTATTTATTTAATTTATATCTTGTACAATTGTTTCTGTTAACTTTATTTATTTTTTATTTAGTATCTTATTGTTTTTTATTTTATTATTTTTAATAATTTTATTTACCAACGTAAAGGTTTATTTGTTTTTTTTTACTCCACCTTCATGTAAGATTTTATAGAGGTTATATAAAAAACGGTTGAATCTAACAGAAAAATAGCAATAAATTTTACAAAACAATTAAATAACGTTCACCTAAAAATTATATTCAGATATCATAAATACAAGAGCTCAAAATTAAAAAAAAACTACCAATGGAAAAAAACTTTTGGTCGGAACATTGATGTTGCAAAAACTAAGGTGATAACACTAAAAACTTCTATGCTTTGTTTGTTTTTTAGATAACGATGATGAGCCTTTTTCCTAAGGTGATAACACTAAAAACTTCTATGCTTTGTTTGTTTTTTAGATAACGATGATGAGCCTTTTTCCACGCGGGCCCTTTAAGCCCCACTTCACCCTATATATATAGTTATATGTACCTAATAAAAAGAATATATTAATTTTATGTTTTAAATATATACTTTGTTCAATTTCTATTCAAGTAATATTTTCGTAACCTTTCTTGAACTTCACATGATTTTCTAGAAAAAATCTTAATTCATTTTATGCCGTTCTTCTGGGTCGTATTTTTTAGAACAACGCAAAGTGAGGTATAGAAGTAATTCAGTATTCCTTCATAAGATGACAAAAATGCACTCACCCTGACAATGCTTAGTTATTATACAATTGTTTCCTAATAAAAGGATGTCTTTTAAATGCATCGATCTTCTGGCTAAGCCCAGTAATAAATGTTCACCTGCATGGGCACGCAATAACGCTACCTGTGGGAGATTGATATTAAATCAGTCAGTTAAATTTCTTAAAAATAACATTGTAACAAAATTTTGAATCGGTTGAAACAGAAAAATATTACGTAAAGTAGAAGTACCATATTTATTTCATATTCAGAATCTCTGAACAAAATGCTGACAAGGAGAACCCGCCCGTAGCTCGTCTCGGATTTTGATGAAACTTGGCATAATGGTAGATTTTATGTCCAAACTGACCGTGGCAAAATATTAGAGGCATATGAAAAGCGGTTTAATTATAAAATTTAATTAAAGTTTGCATTTTAGCAGTGCATTACAAATGTAAAATTTAAATTAGTTTTAATATCATTTACTTATGCAGTTATAAATATGAAATGAAAAAAAAAGAGGTTCACACGCGATTGTAGTAAAACTTATTTGCTACTGTACAAGATGGCATTTAAGTAAAAATAAATACATCATATAACAATTTTGTACAATGTTTATTAGTAATATGGTGACACTCGTGTTGCACATATTTATTAGTGTCAACCATTATACACATTTATATAATGATAAATTATAAATTATATATTTATAATAGCATTAAAATATGTATAATAATTGAAAACAATAATGTAATTAAAGTCATACTTCAGATCGGTTTGTCTTTGTAATTAGCATTTAGAAATGAACCTTCATTAAGGAAATGAAGTAATTGCTGATTAATAACTTCTATAATATTCGTTCACACAGTGGATTATGTTAAACAACGCCTAATCAAATATTGTTTGAAGAACTTCATGTAATTAAAATTAACACACATTCATTGACTGATGGTTATATTTTTTACTTTTTCGCTGGCGATATAATCTCATTCTTTGAACAGCTGTAATATCTGTTTTGCCAAAAAAATATGACCAATTTCAATAACTTCAAAGATTTATAGAAACTATGAATAACATAGAAATTATTTCAATAAACTTATGTTACATACACGGCGCAAATGCTACATTTGTTTTATTATTTTCATTATAATTATTTACGGGAGACAAGGTAAAATATTCTTCTGATTCAGGCATTTTTCATTAAATCTAGATTTGTACTAGGATGTAACTTTAAAATGTTTATTCATCTATGCCGTTGATGCCGGTACGCATAAAACGACAGATCTCTATTCACATACGCGACGACTAATCACAATCAACCCGTATAGAAATCATATCATCGAGAGCGAATGACGAATCATTAGCACTCCACTCTTATCTTATCTGCCGTAACGCACTTCCGTTGCATTTGTGCCGATTTACACCCTAGTCGCGCCTAAAGAAGTTTTACTTCAATAATAAAAAATATAAAAAGCTTGAGTGGAATTCGAACTCTCGACCATAGAAGCAAAAATTACCAGCGTTACTATTCGGGCAATCTCCCGCTGATAAGAAGAAACGCTCCATGCTATGTGTATAGTGCGCTGCTAAAATGCAAAATAATTAAATTTTATAAAAAACGCTTTTCATAGGACTCTAATATTTTAGCACGGTTAGTTTGGGCATAAAATCTACCAATATATCATCAAAATCCAAGACGAGATACGCGCGGATTCTACTGGTGAGGATGAGAGCGCCATAATAAAAAAAAATATTTTACGGAACATTTAAATTTTATATATAAATATATTACTTAATTGAACTGGTTAAATGACCGTTTTCATGTGACTATACATTATTGAAACTAAGATGATTGGTAGCATATTCATTTTACAGAGCGTTGGTAATAAATTCATTTTTCATTTATAATGATTTTCAGATTGATTCGAAATTCAACACAATCGATGTCAAAATGATTCAAAATTCTGCCACAACAATCACCTTGTAGATTTAATACCTGATCATCAAGTTGCAGTTCAGTGAACGCCGGAATGTATTTCGCCCATTCCACCAAAATAAGAAGTTGCTGCTTCATAGAATCACATACATCGTTTATATTTGCTAGTTGCTTATTTGATAAATCGTAATCGTTAACTGCTGTACTTCCATTCTGAAATAAAAATATTACATTTTCATATCCATAGAATAACCACCAAAATCCAATTGAACAAGATCACAAAAGCTTCAAATAAAATGATTGTAAACTATGTATACTATACATACATTTACATTGTATAGGGTATGGTCCTATACTGGGGTCACAAGTCACAGGCTAGAATTTAGTTTTACCATTGTTTATTCACATTTGGTTCAATTTTTATCACAAATACAAATTTTATGGATCAAGTATATAAATTCAAATGATTTAGCTGGACTTGAAACATATAATTGCGAATCAAACTCATCACTAATGGAGTCAATGAAAATAATACTAGTTGAACAATATTAAGCATATGGATAATTCTTGTACCTATCAAAATGATTTTAAATTGAATATTGACTTCGCATATGAATAGATGTAAAAATAAGCTAAACCTTTCTATTATCACACGAACACTTCGGAATATTTATCCCAGTAGATATCAAGCTTTTTTAAATTTGCAAAAGCTGACACACCACACAAAACATAAGCAAATGCTTGTCATTAATGCAGAGAGAAATTTAGATCAAAATATGAAAATGCTTAAAGTTTATACTAATGTTTAAACTATATTCTCATCACTACTGCCATGGTTGAATATTTGCTCAAAATAGAATTACAACATAGTAACATCGCAGACATTTGCAAATTAGAACCCTAAAACATGTTCGTAAGGTGCATTAAATGAAAAAAATGTCTAATTATTTACTTTGGTACATTTTGATTTAAAATTCCAATCATACCTAATGTCATGTCATTTGGTCTTCTAGCATAATAAAAAAAAGATGAGTTAATTTTTGTATAGTAGTAGATAGTATCTACTAGATACTACATTTGATACTGAAAATCTATCATATGTAGTCAAGCGAATAAATAAATTTACTTGGTGATGATTTCTATAGGCAACATTTTGCACAGGCCCTTTATTATTATTAATTGAACACCACAAATCTTCCAGCTTTTAAGCAAACAAAAAGAACTACGTGGAATTCTTCCGTAGGGGTAAAAAAAAAATTTTGGTAAACATCATGAAAAATGTGGCGATAAAAGACGCCACACAGCATTCTCTCTAATTTTTCTAATTTACAATAACACCTCCAATAAAGCGGTCCTTTTAATAGCGGTTTCCATACCACGCGGAACTGAAAATGCGACAACACGGTGCTCCTATAACACGGTTTTAGTTCTACAGCGCAACCTATGAATGACTCTAGGAACTAGATAATTAAAAATCTATATGATATCGGTTTTATTAGAGTCAATTCTCTTTCACAGAACATTAGTCTTTTTGTGTTTATTTTTTAATCATATCTTATATATACAATTCTTCTGTAATGATGTATGTAAATATACACCTCCTAAACCAAGGGCGAGCAACCTTTTTAACCCACGGGCCAATTTGGTATTCAAAATTTTATGGCGGGCCGCACGTAATTTATATATATATACTAGCTGACCCGGCGAACGTTTAGCCACAGGAAATATTTTTAGAAAAGCATTAGTATTAGAAATGACTAACAAATTTTGAATGTATAAATATGAGATATATGAATGGAAGGGGCAGCTAACACAAATTACATTGATAATTTATCCATTACAACGCCAAAATACTAACATACATGTTTGAATTCGGGTATGCTTATGCATAGCGAAACGAGTGAGATTTCAATAACTCTGAAAGTTTTCTCTCAAAAACAGTTTTATCTTCAGATTTTAATTTTAAATTTCTAATTTTTTTGCTAGTATTGCTCTTTCTGCAAAACATTCAAAAGCTATGTACTTCTAATGCACATCGGGAAATATATGTACGGTAGGAAAGTATGTAGTACGCCTGCAAATCAGTTAGTTTTATCGAAAGTAACCATTTCGTTGCCAATATCTAAGAATTATTTTTAAAATATTGCAGCGAATAAAACGGATAAATTTAATCTTTTTTTATAAGCTCAGAAAAATCTTGACCAAATTTCTATTAAAAACGTTCACAAAAAGGCGATAATAGTTAATTGATTGATTACCGAGCTAAATAAAAAATAATTGGACTACTAAAATGATTATTATAAAATAATGAAAATTTGGAGTTGTATGTAGTTTTTCATTCCGCATTAAGAAAATTAAAATAAAGAAAATTAAAAAAAATATTACGTTCGTAAAACCTATGATAAAAATAAATTGCTTTTTCTTTTTAAATAAAACTGAAGCTTTTTTATAAACACAAAAGTCTGAACTAAAATTAAGTCAAAAGATTTGTTGAATGAGCTCGGAAATAATGTGATTGCAACAAAATTAAAAAATGGCACAAGAATCACATATAAAAACTGGTATTTTTTAGCATTTTTTCTGAATGAATGAATTATTATCCAGCGACTTTTCTTTTGTGGACCTGTGCAATTGTTTACACACGTATGTACTTCTAAAAATATAATTTATCATAATTTTATTTATTTTTTTTCAAAAGCGAAAATTTCTTAGGGCTGACATGAGATTTATAAAAAACTGAAAAAATACATTTTCAAAATCTAATTATTTTGCATGGTAAATGGCGAAGAAAACACTTGCATGAGAATAGCTGTTTTGTTAGCTTTGAACATTTGGAATCACAATTAAAATTTGTTCACATTTTCGTTTTCTGAAAATGAAATGTGATACACAAGATACTGCAAAAGATATTATTCTTTATTACCAAAACGACGAACTCCAATTGTTTTTTGCATATCCAAAAATGATGAGTTCTCAATGATAAGTTCTCAATTTTTCTTGCAATATTGTTAAACTATTATATAAATTAATATTTATTTTATCAGGAAATTGTATTTCGGCGAATAACAGTTTTTACCAGTATTTGACTGACAACAGAATTAGCCTTTACAGCCGTATTTGATAAAATATCTAGAGCTATATCTATGTACGAACCAAAATTATATCTCATCGACGGTTTCTCAAAACTTGCTATATCGATTCAAAAGCTTTAAAGCCTATTGATGAACACTATAAGAACTCGCAATATTTAGTTTCGTGCGGAGATTGGAATAGCCGTTTCTATATAACAGAAGTGCAAAATTCTTTGTCAACTTTTTTGCCAAATCTTTCGCCTTCATCTAGAAAAATAATCTGTAGTTGAGAAATGCTTGGCGGGCCGCAGAAAAACCTCTAGCGGGCCGCATGCGGCCCGCGGGCCGCGGGTTGCTCATCCTTGTCCTAAACGATTATTCGGATTTTGATCATTCTTTCTGAAGTTTGTTAAGGGAATTTTTTAAGATGTATGTGATTATAAAAATAGTAATATTGTAGAAATAAATAGAAAAAAATGCCAGAAATAACATCATTGTTTGACATTGAAAACATTTTGATACATGAGAACTGTCAACAATCGACAAAAATATCGATTCACTTGAAATTTGAATTTAGTTTAAGCGAGCCTAGACAATATTAGTATGTAATATCCATATTCATGATTATTAATAAGAATAATGTAATATCTACAATATTATTGCCGAAAACCAGCTGAGATGTGCCAGAAATTAAAACAATATAAAATACAACATATGTTTGGCAGATGAAATTATATAATTTAGTTTAATAAATACGTCCAAAATTGATATACATTTATTTTTTAAACTTATGCATGTTGTATTTTGCTTTACTTCACTAAATTATACAAAAAAATATTTATAATTGTTGAAAAAATGATTTTGAATATTGTTTCAGGTGTCAAAAATTCATTTGTTTGGCATTGGGTACGAAATATTTAGCAAGTTCATAATCTTAGATTAAACAGTGCCATATGAACTAGATTTTACAAATTAATTCACCTTAGATTTTAACTAAAGTAATAATGCTTATTAAATTATTAGTAAGAGAAATGTAATTTAGAAATTGTAATTGCTAAAAACCAACTAATATAGAGTACGCGATTATAAAAATTATAGACTATTATATATTATATGATTTATTGAAGCAATTATATGGTTGGAAATAACAAAGGTGAAATTGTTTTTTTACCGTAGATAATATATTTATTCTTTCTGAATTTCTTATATTGATAAAAAAACTGCAGTTTCCAATACGTATATAGCTTATGCTAAGACCATAAATGAAAGGGCAATAAATAGAATATTAAAAAGTATAGGATAGGATATTAAAAAATTTCAAACTTAAATTGTAGACGTGGGTTACAGGACAACGTCTGTCGGGTCATCTAGTCCTTTTACAAATTCTTCGATTCAGTAAAAAATAATTTAGATTTTTTTATCATATCTTTATACGAATTTTTCAATTAAATAAAACAATTTAAAATGTATGCTTTTTGTATTAATTAGTTTTCCATATAAAACGGTACAAATGATGTTATAATAGGTTATTCCTATTTTTTTACAGCGCGGTTCTTATACAACACTATATAGACGGTTTCATAGAGCGCGTGACGGTTTTTGTATTACGGGGTACGCACTCACCGCATTATAGGAGCTTTGAGTGTAGTAATATTTTAAATTAATGGTGAAAAGTTCCCTTGATGACCGCAAAAATATATAGCAATGCATCATTATTCCTAATTCTTGCAATATACACTATGGTTTGCAACCAGATATAAAGAAGGTGGATGCCCCATCCCAAAATAACTAAGAAAACTTCTGGCTGTTAACATTTAAAGGAGACTGAAAAGAATACACCTGCTACGTAAAAAAAAAATATATCAATTTTTATTCTTTTTACTTCTTTTTTATTGTAGGAAACCCTTCTTGTATTTCAAGCAGAAGTAACACTGGATACTTCCATTATTGTCATTTACGTATCATATGTCATTTAACTCATATAGTCTTTAGACTTACTAAATGTCTACTGAAGACAGTTGTAAATTACATGGTAAAAAAATATATAATTTATGCGAGTATTTCAAACTTTGTGATTTTAATCTGCGATACGTAGGCTATTATTCATAAACATGTATGATGGCAATAAACAAAGCAATAAGCACAACGTGACAAAAATACAAATCACCTCAAGAGCAGCCCCAACCTGTCGACTAAGCATCTCTGCGTTCAGCAGAGACATCACTGACAAACCATTTCCTTGGGATTGTTCTTCATAACTCGGCCGCCTGCAGCTAATCCTATCCCTTTCGTTCTGGACGGCTGCACAAAACCAGAAAAAATATATATAAATAAGTTTAATATAATAAATAGATTTATATATTAGTTTAAAATATATGAAACATGTCACTACGTTATAATCTCCATAAAAGAATCCAGATATTGGATGACAAACAGTGACTGCATTTTTAGGCTAACTAATATGAACAATTGCCAAAAGTTAAACTTTTAGGCTAATATGTAACTTTACAGTAATTTGTAAAACAATTGCCAAAAGTTAAACTGCTTTTTAACTTTCCGTAGGGCAAGTTATTGTAATCGTCTAAAAATCGAAATTAAAATTTTTTGAATATCTTTACGTTTAAGAGATTACTAAACATTTTGGCATTGAGAGAAGGAGCATCCGATTTGAATTATCCGCACGATGCCATACACCACTAGTTTATTATATCAAAATTTCTCAAATTACTTAGATATACCAGTTAATTAAATGTTTCTCATCATTTACTCAATGTCAACTAATTAAATAATCAACAATTTAGACCAGTTATTCCAAAAGTTATTTATATAGACTCCCAGGGGCCCATAACAAGGGTGGTGGTCCACGGGTGTGGATCACAATACAACATGATAACATCTATTTGCTTATACTATAATATCTATAATTGAAAGGCATATACACATTTTATAAGGCAAGGTAATGTAAAGTGAGGCATTATTATCAATCTCCTTAAAAATATGTAGACTGAACTTCACTAGCCGAGAAATGTAAGATTAAGCCTTACAAAATTGTCGCCAAAAGCTGATATTTAAACATTTACTCAACTCTTAAATTTAACAGTTAAAAATCTTGGCACGGAACCCAAAAAAATTATAACAAAATTAGTACTCATGTTAAAAATCTCTATAAAATATCTGACCATTTAGGTGCATATGTCTAAAGATCATTTTAGACCGCCAAATATCTCTTTTTTCTATATTTTCCTCTGTATCTCCAAAACCGCTGGACCTGCTTGCCAAAAATTTAACCAATTCTTTACTTTGTCAATATAAGTAAAATGATTTTTAAATAATTCAAATCGGATGCTCCGTTCTCTCAAGAACTGAATTACCGTTTTTGGCACATTTTGCTCCGTATCCCCGTAAAGGCTGGACCTGCCATTGCCAAAAATTAATCAGCACATCTTCCATCAATAGGAATAGAATGTTTTTTGAAACACTCAAATTGGTTGATCCGTGCGCCCGAAATCGTGGACGAAAAATTGTATCCAAACATACACACACACAACACAGATACATCTATTTTTCTAAGGTATGCCAAAATGTTTAGAAACCTTTGAAACGTAAAAATATACAAAAATTTTCATTTTCGATTTTTTTGCAATTACTATAACTACCCTACGGGAAGTTAATTAAGCAATCCATAAACATAGCATGTATTATTATTTTAATTGTTTAATTACGGTTCAATGATAATTAATGCCAGTTCAGTAATATTTAATGTGTATAGGATAACATAATAATTATAATTATTCATTTTGAGCTTAAGTAAATTTGTTACTTTCAAATATTGAAATTCGAATAATTAGTTGCTATTTTATTTTTTGGACACATCCCTGTTTGAACCAGAGACAAGTTCTCAGTGTAACCAAATTTGGAAAGTTTTGGAAACGTAAGTTTAAAGAAAATGTAACAAATCTACACAGAAATATGTAGTCACAAATGAAAAAAAGTACTTTGGAAAATTAGAGAGATCAAAACTGCTAAATTCTGAAAAGAGCGGATTGCATCCATGATCCAAGATAAGTACTACATCATATGACAACGAAGGAAAAACATGTGACAAAATTAGGACAAAGATGTAGGAATGACTAATATGAAATAGAGGATGTGAAACACAACAAGGGATAAGAAATGATGCCGTATACTTTTTAAGACCAATCAATTATTATTATCATTACTAAAGTCCATCAGGACACATGAGGGTGATGGTGAGGGATGGAAAATGGGATCTAAGGCAGCACAAAAAGTAAAGAATTTTTTGTGCAGCCTTAGATTCAAGCAGCCTCATTTTTGTGCAGCCTCAGATTTTTTATGCAAGCCTCAGAAAAAAATCTTTCTTGTACAGGTATGTAAGAATGAAGTTAGCTCATTCACCTAGATTAATCAAACCTAATTAAATGCATACTGGAAACATTTAGGGCGAAGAAAGTGATTCTTGATACACGAAATTAATTCTGAAAGGATAATTGGCTTTATCCGACAATGTCCTTTAAAACACTCTACATTTATTAAATTTACTCTTAAATATAATGAAATTTATCTACGTAATAGATTATATTTGTTTTTATCTATAGCCATCTCCTTTGCTCAAGTCTTCAAACATGAATTAGGTACAAAAAATGTTAAATTGAAATGACTATTTGGCAACTTATTTTTCTTATCTCTAAATATACATTTCTTAACAGTGAATAATTTGTTACATTTGCAAACGGGTAGTCATAACGTCTTAATAATAAACAATGTTCGATATAATTATGAATCATGCTGCAAAACAAGGATTGGAAATACGAAACTCTTATAATTATGGAACCGAATATCGAAGGTTAATGGGTATTGGTAATATTGAAAATATTTGTTTGATAATTTGCAAGTATATAAATATCATAAACAGTTGAACATATTTGAAACAAACACTGAAGAAATTTACCGCCTATGCACAATGTTTTGTTGATTAAATTAAACAAACAGAATAATATAATTTTTAATTATACAACGATCAAATGAAAAAGTACATTAAAGTAAGGTGTAAATAGTATAGGGGGAAGTCCCCTAACGCCGGACGGCACCAAGCACCAAACACTCTATTTAATACGTATTATTTAAGCGAGTATAAATCTTTTCATTTCAAAATACAAATGAAAGGGGCACTGGGAGCACACAGGTACAGGATCACGCGCCAAGCCTCGCCTGTAACGCACACGGCCACGGCGAGAGCAACCCTTTCTGTTTTAGGCGCAAAATCACGGCGTCGCCTAAATATCAATGGAAGTAATTCTAGCATATTTATGTATTTACATTTGACTGGTATGCAAAGATAAAAGTTGTACTTGATTGTTATCCGTAAAATGGTAGAATATCATTAGATCTTTTAATCAATTTTAGTATGTGCCATCAAATGAACGAAAATGTCGGTTATTTTGAAATGTCCGGTACTAGGTGCCACTGTTTAAAATCATATTTTTGATAGCAAAGTTTGATTGATAGTAATAATTATTTTTTAGCAAAGATTGCGGTTTTGTTAATTTAGTTTGATTTCTAACTTTGTTATCTAACATAAATCATAATTTAATTAACATTTCGTAAAATATTTTTTGATCTATTTATAAACCTTAGGTGTCTGTCACTTGGAGACTTCCCCCAACAGTTTTTATAGTATCTATTATTTAAAATTTTTGTTGTATAGAGGGAAGCAGGGCTCAAAAATCCGCGGGTAAAAAGGCCCACTACCAATATCTCACAAATAAGTAAACTTAGCAATTTTTTCACAATAGTATTTAAAAGTAGAGGACAAAAGACGTGTAATCAGCCATCGCAATAAATCAAGCAACGTCGCTATAAGCAAATAAACGGAAATTTTGAAAATCTATAACGAAAGTATTTTCTTTCGTTGTTAGTTTTTCTGGTTGGGTTAATATTTTACAAGTATACATTATACAATTTTTATATAACCTCCATAAAAGCTCACATGTGGTTGGAGCAGAAAGGACCAACTGTACCCATACCCCGGCGGGCGCAATAAGAAAATAGTAAATAGAAATGTAATTTTAAAAGCAATAAATTAAATAAATAGTTATTAACCCCGCAAGAATCTTCTTACATAATTCATTTATAAGATGACTGATTTTTTATAAAAATTTGTATTATAATGATTTTTTAAATATATTATATTTTTATTATCAGTATCTATTCTGTTTAGCTGTGATCGAGATGTATTTTTACATAGAAAAAAAAATTTAATCTATATTTTCAATAAAAAACGAATATCAACCTTCTGATGTCAGGGAGTACGTAACGCACCCATAACTTAATTTTTGCAAGATATTTTCAAATTCAAGGATATGTTAAAATTACATTGTAAAAACCAAACCAATTATATCACAAAAATTACACATATCAAACAAACAACTCTCTGACTATGTCCAGTAAAATTCCCAGTTAATTTATCACTGGGTAAATTGGGACGGCCAAGGGGCAAACAGATCCAAGGTAATATTTTAATTTTAAAGAAACTTTAAAAAAATTTTTTACAGCTACATTATTCAACTAATTCAAAATACAAATTTCATGGATGCATTTTTTTAAAGAGATAACAATGTAAATAACCTTGATCTGGCATTTCGTCAGAAATATTCATCAGCAGAGTTGAAATAACTATTTATTTAATTCATCTCTTATAAAATAGCTTTTTTAACTTAATTCATTTTTTATTCGACCTCTGTCAGGGTAAAGGTTCAGCTGGTCCTTTCTACCCCGCCCAGATGTAAGCTTTTATAGAGGTTATATAAAAAACGGATGAATCTAACTTATAATTAACAATACATCTTAAGAAACAATTGAATAACGTATACTTAAGAATTATATTACAGGCTCGTAAACTAAACAACAGTGCTCACTACCAAAAATCTAACAACGAAAGAAAATACTTTTGTTATGGATTTTCAAACATTGCCGTTTATCTCCTGATAGCAACGTCGTAAGGATCAAAGTGATGGCTATACATCTTTTTTCCTCTGCTTTCAAATATTCTTGTTAAAAAATTCTTAACTTTACTGGTTTTTGAGATATCGATGATAGATCTTTTCATCCGCGGACCTATAAGCCGCGCTCTACCCTATACAAAAATAAGATCTAATCTTTTTTATACTTTATTTATAAATTAATCTATAAATAGCGCGTCTACACAACTTTGCAATAAGATATCATGGTCGTTAGAAAACGTCATGAATTATTTAAATTTTAAACAACTTGCCAAATAACATGTTTATAACAAATAAAACATTTAAAAGTTACAACAGATCTAGTATATAAATAAATAAAACAAGTTGTTAATTCGCGATTAAATTTTCCGCACAAATCCGGATATCATACGAGAAACGTTAATACAAAAAAATGAATTAATTATAATCAATACAGAATGAATATTGGTTTACCTTCTTTTTTCATTCCAGCTTTAAAACACTTCCTCAAACGGCAGTACCGACACTGGTTCCGTTTATCTTTGTCTACGACACATGCTCGATTAAATCTGCGAATATAAAAATAAATTATTTATCAATCGTTCAACGTCAATGTTTTATTTTAAAGAGAATATCAGCAGTTTTATTATCGTATTTACATATTCTATAGGCATTAACATATTATACAAACGCATTTGCAATTAAACGCGTACAAGTAAAAAACAATGCGCTATTGTGTTTTTAAAATAAGATAAATATTAAAAAAAAACATAATAATGAATATTAAAATAAATCTGTAAAAGACAAATCCAAATCATTTTGGATGAGACTGGGTACGGTAATGATTTTAAGAAAGGTTCCAAAGGAAAAAAAGATAAAGTGTGTTTATTCGAACAAGTTTCCATTATTAATCTATAGACCGTATTACTTTTAAAAAGTCAAAAATAAGTTACTTTATTTAATATCTTTTTTAGTTAATAATATAGGTCAGTCAAAATGATTATTTGTTTTCAAAAGTGTGCGTTGGGTACGACTGTGACAAATTTTGCGGTACGGTTGTCACATGTATTTCTTGTTCTTTTCGTGTGAGGATTAAACAGATAAAGAAAAAACTAACCTAACTAAAACAAAATATGAAAGTAAAAGAGCAAGGAAAATTCAGTACAAGAAAAAAAAGATTCCACAAAGATTTCTTGTCAACTTTGTCTAAAACATATGTTTTGTTTTATATTGTTATATTATATTCATAAGCTTCATTCAAATGATTATGTTGTATTGTGTTATATATTTTTGATATAAAAAATTATTATAAACCATTTTGGTGTTTGGTTTTTAACCTATTTTTATGCCTGGCCAACTGTCCTAGGGGTGTGGACGGTTATGGAAAATATTTCAGCATTTCCACGTAGACAAATGTTACAATTACCATTTAATTTACTTTTCTCCCAACCAACTGATAAATTAACAAAATTATTGCTGATAAAAAAGTGGTACAACCGTAACCAGTCTCCCGTAATATCTAAACAACTTCTACTGGAGTTCCAAACTGCCAACACAATTATTAGCTCTGCTAAACATTTTACTTTGTGTTGAATTTCAAAACTAAGGTTTGTTGTTTTTATATTTCGGTTAAAATTGTGAAATTCGAAAACCATTTTAAAAAAGAAAATACCAGTTTTCCATGTATAAAAAACACTAAAAAAATGTGAAAATGACAAATGTAACTTTGAATTGTGATTGCTGACTTAACTCCTAATCTAGTATATTATATGAGAGGACAACCCAGTGGTTAACCAGCCTTCTATGCTATTACTAAACATTAGATATTTATATCAAATAGTTTTCACTTGTCTGAGTTGCTGGAATACTCGCGAAAGGCTATTTTCACTTTCGATTATATTTGAGACCTATAACATCGAGTAAAATTTTGATATCATTACTTCTTGATATTTAGCCTTGGGTTTTAAAATATCTTTGGTTGTATAAACACAATTCGAAACTAATGGACAGATTCTGCTGCATAACATGCCAAATTATGGCAAGGCTATGTTATGAAGAACTTTCCATACTAAATATTGATAAAAGCCATGTGGTTGCTTAGGTGAATGGATAGAAAACCTAAACTAGAAACCGTACAAATGGGTCTTTCTGACCCAGCTTCATAACATACAAGTGACGTAGCAGTTTATGTGTAAAACGCCTGAATGCACAGATATTGCATGACATTTTGACAGTATTCGGTATAATACAGTAGCATAATTTATGGAAGTAGGAGCAAAACATGGCCTTGCCATAACATTGGTATGTTGTGAAGCAGAATCGGCCCATAAAAAATAGTTTTGTAACTGCTATTTTGAGCGTTTTAAGAATAATAAATATAAACGATATCTAAACATTATAATATCTATTAAAATTAAGACAGTACACCTGCAAGTGTAAACATGATTCTTCCGAACACTTCGCCGAAAAAATCCCTTGCACCCATCACAGCTGGAAGCTCCGTAATGTTTACCAGTCGCGCGGTCTCCGCATATGGCGCAGTGGGTCAGCGCCCCCGAGATGACCCCGCCGCCAATGTTCTGCGTCGAGGCTCCCGAAACAGAACTGGGGGGCGAGTGGGAACTGATCGGCGAAGGATTCAGGGAACTCGAGCTGCCACTGCCACCTAATTGCTGGCTGGGCAAACCCGACATGGCACTGGTCGCAATCGACATGTGGATGTCGTTATCTGGAATAAAAGAAATTTAACTTAAGTCGGTTGATAAAAAGAATATTTATTTATTTATTCAGCAATAGCAGAAAGATTTATTTGAAGTACTTGCTAAAATTGTTTAAAGTCGATGATTAGAATAAAAATATATAACAAT
Organism: Ctenocephalides felis; assembly: GCF_003426905.1. Classification (NCBI taxonomy): domain Eukaryota; kingdom Metazoa; phylum Arthropoda; class Insecta; order Siphonaptera; family Pulicidae; genus Ctenocephalides; species Ctenocephalides felis. The sequence goes on from NW_020538040.1 coordinate 136,623,751, forward strand.
TTAGTAGCAACAATTTGTTTTCTATACCTCTGCTCGTCAATAAAGACATAAAGTATGAAAAGAATAAAAAAGTAAACATACAAGTATTCAATTTTATAACTGCATTTATGTAAAACAAAACCAATTATGTTCCTTTTCTTCTCCATCACTTATTGGACAGAAGACTCACATGAAAGATTCACATTGAAAACCTGTACGGGCTGGTTGGTTGCAAGTATAAACTATTAACAAGATGCTAATCTCAAATCCAACCTCGGTTAAAATTACTTATTCTTATAATTGATGTCAGAGAAAGCCTCTTACAGAAGCAGTTTAGAAAAGCATAATATTTTAACCCCCATGTATTTTTCTGTTGGTGCGTTATCACTTTTTTTCAAAAACAATTTGGAACCTTATTAGAGAGAGGACATACAAACTAGCCAGCTCTTTCAGTGCAATTGATGGTTTAGGTATTCTGCTTATGAATAAACTTCAACTCAATATCCGAAATTTGGATAACAAATCATTTTATTCTTTCTTAATCAACCGTTTTAAAGAATTTGCTTAATACGTTATTGTATAATTTTCGCAATTTGATTTCAATTACCATTTTCTTGCATAATTTCCTTATCCTTTATCTATGCAGCATCACCATTTGATCACCTGTGCAACCGTGTTTTTTTACTATATTATAAAATTACTCTACTTCAATGACTTTTTGTGACTAAGATTGATAAACAAGAGTCTAAAATAATATTAATTATTATTGGCTACGGTTTGCCAATAAATAAATAAATATAATGCATTGAAGCCAATTTGGACATATGGTATATTGCATTAAGATAGATGCACCTAGATATTGGCTATGTCGCGATTATACTCGTATGTATGCAATAAAAAAAGCACAAGATTTATAACCAACCACAAGGTAAGACTAAACGGACCAAATCCATTTTCCAGAGACTAGCTAATCGAGACGTCTTTATTTAACTTATGTAAGCTGTTTCTTAATCTCAAATCTAAAACGTCTACTTTTGGCTAATATTTTAACATGATATCACTATGTACTGACCACTAAAATATCATAGATACATAAAAATTCCACTTCACAAAACAACTGTCACCAGAAATAAGTCAATCTAAGGCACAAATTCAACAACATCTATAAAATTATAAAAGGAGAGAACGTGCGATATATTCATAAATAAAATGAATCGGCGTTATGCTGCTTATCAATGTACTTTATTTACAGAATTCTACGACATCATTCCATAATCTATTTGTCATTGAAACATGCAGTTCTGTTCAGTTGTTTATTTGAATTGCATGTTATAATAAGTGCACAATCTGTCAGCAAACTGGACATTATGATGACACTCAAAATGGTTATTGAAACAAGTAGGATTTCAAGAATTTTAATCATCCATATGGCCTTGGATCCTGCACTTGCAAGAGACAAGTAGTTCTAAGTCGGCGGTCACGAAGTCAAAAACGGATTATTAGTAAAAGATTGATAATCACGAAGAAAGATAGATAATAGATAATTTCAAACTTTTTGCCCAATTACGATTGATTGATGATTCAGAGAAAAACGCAAACCATTTTGAAAATTTGGGCATTTTTAATTCAAAAGTGTGTATTGGTGTAGTTTAAAAACAAGCTTAAATTACCGTTCTATGTATAATATAAACTAGTGGTGTGGAGCATCGTGCCTTAAGGCAAATTGCTGGAACTTCCCGTACCGTAATGACATTTTCGAGGAGTATTTAATATTTTCAAATAGATTATTATAAATACTGTAACATTGTCTAATATTTATAAAAATTATATAAACTGAATTGTAAAGTTAAAAATTTTTATTTAGAGTATATAAGTGATCTTTAAAACTTTATCCTGAATTAAAATTAAAATTTTAACTATTTTCGATATACATAAAAAGTTTTTTGAAAAACAAAATTGGGAAAAAATTTGAAATACTTTTTTTTCCAAAAGCAATTATTTTGTCAAAACAAGCAGAAAGTTTTTTAAATCATCCAAATAGGATGCTTAGTTCTCTCAAAAACTGTATTTTTTGCACATTTAGCTCGGTATCTCCACAATGGCTTGACTTGCCTTTGCCAGAAACTAATCACCACTTCTACCCGTCATTACGAATTGAATGTTTTTCGGATTATTCGAATCGGATGCTCCGTTCTCTCAAAAACTTGATTTCTATTTTCTGCACTCTTTGCTCGTATCTCCGTAACGGCTGGACCTGCCTTTGCAGGTCCAGGTTTAGAAAACAACACAACGAAAGGTCTATCTGTCTTTAATATATTTTTATTATTAGAATATTTCTAAAACTGACAATATATTCAATTTGATGCAAGAATGCCGAAGATGGGCTATTTTCACTAAAACTGTTCGTGGCAAGACCGAAGTTTATACAGTTTTTATGCATATGATACCCGTAGATAAAAATGATATTTTTTGAAAATCAAATTCCATTTATTTTATTTTGCTATATAATAAAATCCGTGGGTCATTCCACAAGTAATTAGCCTAAAATTGTACTTTTTTGAGATAATGAAGATGGACCATTTTACCCGCTGACCTTTATAAAAATCCGGTGTTTCATAATAATATATTTATTACGTAACTAATTGTTATACACACTCATTAGTGAACAACTCGGATTCTAATAGATATTATCGCATTTAGTAAAATATTTATTCTTGGTAAGAGTAAAAAACAATTATGGAATTCTTGAAGATATTACCATATTATAATTGCATTTATTCCTTGTGCTGAGATGAAAATGTTCTATACATCAATCGTAAGTTTCATAAAAGATTTAGAAGTTAAACCAAATACCACAGCATTTTTTATTAAAGTTTGAAAATTAGATAAGTAAAATAATTTTATTACACTCGAATTGTCAGACGAGTTTTGTAATTTAAGACGAAAAAGACAATATGAACTTAAAACGTACATATTTAATTACAAATGTAATTTTATTGACTGTGAAACCAAATATAATGAACATACCTGAAGGCAACTTGACAAGTATTCAGATATAACCTGAATGTATCTTAAGTTACAGTAATACGGTATAAAATACATGTATCATGTAAGCGATAATTTAGTATTACTCTTCTACTATACTGATGATTTTTATATTGATGCAAAAATGCCTGGTATGGGGCTATTTAATTCGGAAGCATTGCTATCTATATAATAGTTCTTAGTAAAAACCGATGTCACTACAACTTTACATTAGGCAGTCCAACGTGGGTATGGAACTTGGAACCTTTGAACTTGGAAGCCTATAGTTCTAACCACTAGGCCACGGGGTCTGCCTATTATGTTAGATAAAAATAGAATCATTTTTGTAGAATTCGTTATCGTTAATAAATTTGAAGATAACATGGAAAACATTGAGGGCTGACTTGGATGTATTTCAAGTAACTGCAACTAGTGGTGCATGGCATCGTGCCTTAAAGCAAATTGCAGGAACTTCCCGTTCCAAAAATTAAAAATTTTAAAAAAGATTCAATTTTCTTCTAGAACTCTGAGAAAAATCAATTTTTGATATTTCTGAAATTTTCGTAAAATTAGATTTTTTTTATATATTGAATTATTTTGGAAACTTTTTTCAAGCTGTGTAGAAACAAAATATCAAAGCGCGTGGGCGCCGCGTTGCAGTATAACGTTTAAACATTGGTACGAAACCCATAGAAATGTAAAAAATTGTTATTATTAAATTATCTATAAAATATGTGATAATTTGATGTGCATATGTCTAATGATCATTTTTGTCCGCCAAATGACATTTTTCCCCCTTTTTTATTGGATCTTCGAAAACGCTAGACCTGCCTTCCGAAAAATTTCATCAGTTCTTCATTTCAATACAAATAAAATGCTTTTTGAATCATTCAAATCAAAAGCTTCGTTCTCTCAAAAATCAATTACCATTTTTGGCCCTTTTTGCCCCATATCCTCGAAACGGCTAGACCTGCTTTCGCCAAAAACTAGTCAGCACGTCTCCTTATCAATACGAATCGAATGATTTTTTAATTATTCAAATCGGTTGACCAGTATTCGCATAATCGTCGACAAACATTTGTATCCGCGCACACACATACACGGTATACCAAAATGTTCAGAAGACCTTAAAACGTAAAGATATGCAAAAAAAAAAAAATTTCGATTTTTTTCCGATTACTATACTTACCCTACGGGAAGTTAAAAATATTGCTTATTAAGTACAAAATTGAGCAAAGTATTTCATAGAATTTCATTTCATAGCTATATACAAAAATTAAAACAGAACTAATTCAGATAAAACAAATAATTCAAACTATTCAGATGAGTTTTGAGGAAAAAAATTAAGTTGTCGTAAGTCGTCTTTCTCTCCCTAAAACTGGCCCAACATTTTTGAACAACTTAAGCCACGATACCATGCACCACTAGTTACAATTTTTGTTTGCCTGTCTGTTCCGACAAGTCTTTCAAATGACTAAACCGATTTTGAAGGAACTTGAGTTTTGTTGAATTATTTTTTCTAAATGAATATTTTAAAGTTTACAATAAAAATTTTATTCATTGTAATTTTAAGCAGTGTTTATAACAGTTAATTTGTTTCGGTTGTTGGTTAATAATACTTAACATCACCCGTTATTGGATTTCTACTTATTATCGTATTTTTTTCTATTTTTTTCGGACTGGTGAGGCCTCTTCTTGTTCAGTTTCGCCATTTTCGCCATATTGGTTTTGTTCTTTTTGGCCTAAAAGTGCGGCCACTTGATTCGATTTGTATTGACGGCTTATCAAATCACGGCGTCATATAAACTGTCTCCAAATTTATGTATTTCTTCCGGTTTAGATAATCCTGTTGGTTGAACAGATTCCTTTCCGGGATCACTTAATAATTGTGATATTTGTGATATTACATATGGCCGAACAGATCCATGTATTTTTTCCGCTTTAGGTAATCCTTTGGTTGAATAGATTCCGTCTCAGGTTCTCTAAATATATTAGATATTGCAGATGGACGTGCTGATTCTCCGCTAGAAGGGCGTTCGTTTTTGCCTAGCACTTTTTTCTGTTTCTTCTTGATTTTTACAATCAGAAGTAGGAAACTTTTCAATAAGGCTGTGCGTTTGTGAACTGATACCGGTAATTTTTAATTTGTCGATAGCAAACTATTTATAAATTTTTTAGGCCGGGATTTTTTTTTTGCCTTTTTATGTCGGATGACTTACTTCAAAAACAAAAATCATGCATATGCTAAAATATTAATATCGATATAGCATAGCATTCATTTTTTCTGACACATTTTGCAAATTTAAATGCAAAAATAGTATTTTATTCCAGAGGGGGTGTAACTCAGGGGTAGAGTGTCCGCTTCGCATGCGGGAAGTCCTGGGTTCAAATCCCAGTACCTCCAATTATTTTATACGCAATTGAATATTTTAAAAATTATAGATATATAAATAAACTATATATTTTACAATTTGAACGTTTATATATTAACATATAGCAACAAACACCGGAATTGATTGTAATCTTAATATCATAAATAATTTTGTGATTTTTCAGAATTTTAATACAAAAAAATTTAAGTTGTGCATGGCCTTCTTAAAGCAAATTGAAAACGGAACTACCCCTAATTAACTATTGAAGAAACAAATATTATCAACAATTAATAAAAAAAATACTCAATGATTAATAACAATTGTTTGAAATATTTTCACATGGATTATTATAAATACTGTAAATTTTTAAGTGCTTATTTATTTATGAGACGAACTTATTCTACAAATAACCCATGTACATACTTATACTGAGAAAGTATGTTTTCTGGTAACTAATGATAAGTTATACATACATGTATACTTACAAGAAACGTAATCCTAATCGAGCCGAGAAAAATGGAGCTATCGGGCACCTTGCCTCATAAAATATCATGATAAAAACTTATTTTATCGATATTTTTTTTTAAAAAGGCGATCATTTTGAGAAAACTTGAATTTTCGGAATATTTAAAAAAATCGTTCTTTAAACATTAAAAAAAAAGATTTTTTTTTTAATTTTTAAATTTTTTTTTTTAATTTTTTAAATTTTTTGAAAAAATAAAAAACTAGAACTAAATTAACGACTCAACTCCAAAAAAACGTAAAACAAAAAGACGCAATGCAATAAGAATGGATTCATTATGTAAACTCAACTTCGTTCCTGCTCTCTTAAGTAAGCAAACAATTACTAAGAAAATTTAAGCAAGAAAAAAATACCATGCCTAATTCAAAAATAGACTTGATTATCAGAGTGATCTTCTTCGTGGATTAGTTTGTTAGAACCATGAGCTGCGAATCAGAAGCCCCGTGTTCGACACCCGCCCAGAACCGTCTGATGTCAAGCAGTAGTGACATGAGTTTTCACTAGAAAATATAGATAGCAATATGTTTCCAAGTGAAAATTGCCTTAACTCGGCATTGCTGCATCCAACAAAGTCAATAGTTATTAAATTTATTTTAATAAAATAAATCATCATGAAATATATAGGCTGATAGTAAATAAAGTCACGTGTTTAAGAAGTCGTGTTAAAAGTTACAAAACTATTAGGTTCTGATTGCTGTTAATAATAATAATAAATATAATAATAAAGTAAAAGAACTGAGGAATGAATGTACAGAAGCTTACAAGATACTGATTTCTATAAATACTCTACTATCACAAATCAATATATTTATATTTTAAATTTTGTGTATCGGAGTCAACAAATATTCTTTAAGTATGATGTTCAATTAATAATTATATTGTTATATTAATAACATAATAATAATGAACAGTAAGATATTCTGAAATCACTAGGTTGATTACATAAGCAAGACAAACAAAAAATATATAATTATCTGTGGTATTTTAAGAAGTCTATAAAGAGATATCGTTGAAGTACGTCATCGAATCGCATCGCATACAAGAGAAGAAGAAGGGTCGGCGTTTGTATTATTGAGAAACTTTTCATTTAGTTTTTTAGTATTTCCTATTTTATTCACTTCCGATCAAAATGTACAAACAAAAATTATGATAAAGAATATGTACTTATGTTTTCTGTATAATGACTTGCAATCACGACACAACGAAGGCCATATGTACAGAAAGATATTGTTTATTTCATAGAAATAGATGATGTATTTTTGAATTTACTCATATTTTTTTTGTTTGTTATTTAAACAGCTATAAGAATTGTTTATATACTATAAATAAGATGTTGTAATGTTTATTGTTTGCGATCACTATTTTTACTAATTGTGGTCTTTATCTAATTGTAATATTATAGTTTCATGCAGCAAGACCCGGAATGATTATTTTCACTTGAAAACCCATTTTTAACTTCCCGTAGGGTAAGTTATAGTAATCGCAAAAAAATCGAAAATGAAAATGTTTATATATCTTTACGTTTAAGTGGTTTCTGAACATTTTGGAATACCTTAGAAAAAATGGATGTATGTGTGTGTGTGTAAGCGGATACAAATTTTCGTCGACGATTTCGGGAACACCGATCAACCGATTTAAATAATTCAAGAAACATTCGATTCGTATTGATAAGGAGACGTGCTGATTAGTTTTTGGCGAAAGCAGGTCTAGCCGTTCCGAAGATACGGAGCAAAATGTGCCAAAAACAGTAACTCAGTTTTTAAGAGAACGGAGAGAAATGATTGAAAAAACATTTTACTTGTATTGACAAGATGAAGAACTAATTAAATTTTTGGTAAGGCAGGTTCAGCGTTTATGGACTCTCAATAAAAATAAGTTAAAAAAATGCCATTTGGTGGTCAAAAATGTTTATTGGACATATGTATATCAAGTTATCAGATATTTTATACAGATTTTAATAATATGTACACATTTTGTGTAAATTTTTTTGGGTTTCGTACCAAGATTTTTGATTACGGTACGGGAAGTTCCAGAAATTTGCCTTAATGTGTGTATTTTAAAACAATTCATTCTAACAAAAGTAACTCACCGTGTCAGCAAGATTTGGACGCAATAACAATTTAAACAATTGGTGAATGAATCATATATGTACTAACAACAAGTCCAATGAAATATAGATGACTTCATTAACAAATACGAAAAACCAACAACAAACTTTAATTCATACTTTATTGTATTGTATTTATATTTTTTCTTCTATTCAATTTTGATATCGATTGTTGTTGACAGAATCGTACAAAGTTATCTTGAGTTTAAATACAAATAACGAGAGAAAAGTACCAGATAAGGCGACAAACAATAAAATGAAATCAGTTCCAGCTGACATGTGAAGTTATGCTTATTTGTAAATTATATAACAAATTAACAAATTTACAAATTGGTATCGATTTTATGAAAACTGATATTGTGTGAATGAATTATAGTAAGTTCACGGTTTACTGTCCACTTAATTTAATATTAAATAAATCAATGATCAAAATCCAGAAGATATTTTATCTGATAATTATAATTTGCATTATTTGGCACTACAATTGAAAGGCTGATCAGCTTCGTGAAACAAAATAATAAAATAATATTTTATAAAGTTTCTACTAATATTTTTGTTACTCAGCTGAAATCCTTTCATAGCAATAACATTATTCCCAATTTTACTTGATGCTAGAATTTGTTTACCTTATGCTATTAGTTTCAATTTCAAACTTAGATCATACAGCTTAAATCATACCAGATTAAGAGGTTCTTTTTAATAAATACAATTTTCCAAAGTTTTTGCTCAACTTGAATAACACCAAAAGGATGCAACAAATAATAGCCATTATTCATGAACAGTTTCATCTCTATCTTCGGCAACCAGAACGTTAATGATTTTAAGTATATTCTTTACTTTTTGAAAGTAGAAATTTATTGAAAGTGTTTGGTGAAGGTACAATTTCTGGTAAAATATACAAAAGATGGGTCAAAAGTTAGAAACAGGTGATTTCGATCTTTCTGTGTCTGGAGATCATCATTGGTCGACGACGATGTTGTTAAGATAATGTTGGAGCAAGATCATTTTCTGACAACATCGGAGATTGCAGAAAGGATTAATTCAGCTCAACAATCCATGGATTACTTACAACCTCTAATTCAGATTTGTTTTCGTTCTAAAAAACAGGCAAAACATTCAAAAATGGAAAACTCAAACAAACACTGGTTCAATTGTTTGCATCTAAAGATGAATCATTTTTGAAATGGGATAAACAAGTTGCCCTTACGCTGTCAAGAGCTCATTAATAATATTAGCAATTATATCATTTAATAAAGTTAGTTGACATGAGAAAAAAATTGGATTTTGTCTTATTGCAGATGCAGATTTACATGCATTTTACAAATTTGGATATGAACTGGTATTTGAAACTCATTTAATTAGTCATTTATTCTATCGAATATATGAATATCCTGAACTAATTATTAGGAATTTTTCTTAATTATTTCTTGCCTTATAAAATCTTATTTTATTTCATTTATAGAGAAATTCCAAAAGAATTGAGGTACTCATGATCAGAGTCAGAAGTACTAGATGACTAAATATACAATTATGATAAGAAAGTTGATAGATCAAATTCATAACAAAAGAATATAAAAAATCGTAATAATCTATTTTAAGTCTACTAATAAGTGAAAATTCACTTGATCGTTTACATTGTTTTACTTTTTGTACTATCACCACAGTAAAAAACAGCATTTAATGCAGTGCGTTAAGTATACTTGACGTAATTCTTCTAATTATCTTTGTATATTAAGAACAATGGATTTAACGCCTTAGGTAGATAGATAAAAAAATATTAAGAGAAAGGTTTATTGACTAAAAGTTTTAAAGTTTTCATTCTAGTAGTAGGGTAGACTACGTACGGTTGTACCAGGGTACGGTAGTGACAGCCAACATAACAGCTAAACTATACTGATTTTGAGATAGGGTCCAAAGAGAGAAAGATGAAGTATGCTTGTTCGAACAAGTTTTCATTATTGCTTTCAGTCAGCGTCCTACGTTAACATGATGTGAAAACCACCTTGCTTTTAAAGAGTCGAAAGAAATGAATTTTTCGTTCGGTTTTTTTAAATTATAACTGTTACTTCTATACAGATAGATTACTTTGCTATTTTGCTATAAGTTGAGCATTATTAATTAATTACCAGCAATTAGTTTTTGCGTAGATAATTTTTTTTTTGTCAAAATGTTGTGTGGGGTACGGTTGTGACAAATTTTGTGGGTACAGTTGTGACAGGTATTTCTTATTCTTCTCGAATAAAGATTAAACAGATAAAACTATAACTTAACTAAGACAAAATACAAAAAAAAAAAGAAAAAAAAATCAATGCCAGAAAAAAAAAATTCACAAAGATTTCTTATTAACATTGTGTAAAAAATTAGTTTTGTTATACATTGTTATAATATATTAAGTTACATAAGCTTTGTTTAAATAATTACGTTGTGTGTTTTTTTACATATTTCTGACAATAAATTCGTTATAAACGATTTAGCTATTGTTCTTTTAACCTATGTTTATGCCTGTCACAATCGTCCTGGAGGTAAATTAAGAAAATTATTGCAGATCAAAATAAAAGTAGCACAATCGTACGCAATCTCCTTTACAATAATCGATAAAAATAAAGCTCAGCTTAAATGTTTAAAAAAATGATCAAAGCAATAACAATGTCGATGTTGATCATTTTAATAGATGGTCATTTGATAAACTGACCTGACCAACGCAAGAGCAATTCACAACAAATATTAGAATTATTATATTCCATCTTAATCTTAAATTCATATTGCTTAATATATTTTAAATTATTATAGGATTCAAAAGGTTTAAAACCAAAGGAGCGAAATGTAGAGCCAACAGTTCTAATACTATAAATATGTTTGCATCGGTAATTAAAGCATTGCAATTAATTCTAACAGCAATTTTATAAGTATCATGGCAATTCACGATTGAAATAATGATTTTATATATTTAATTACAACTATAGAGAACTATTATAGTTGTTTTTCCAATTATATTTCATCAATAATTGTATATGGATTTCCACACCGCACGAATTTCAGCACGAGTGGGCCTAGGGTAATATACACTAAATTAAGCAACTACTGTTTCACTACAAATAAACAGTGCGATTGTAAAAATGTAATTACTCAAAATGTTATATATATATATATATATATATATATATATATTAAATTTTACCATTTTTCCAGACAGTAAAATATCAGAAAAATATATCATAATTCTGATACTGATATAAAAAATAAAAATTGTTATGCTTTTCAAAACATTAATCCCATAATTGTTCGTTATCTCTACAACTTTAAATTATCCGATTAACATAAATTGTACAAAAGCAAATAATCTACTACATTTTTACCATCAAATATCTGTGTATCGATTCTATCTTCTTGTAAGTCGTAGTATAAAATGATAAATATTTTATATAGTCGTTATCAAAAAGGGTCTTGGATCAGCAACTGCCAATAAAATTTCGATAAGTGGAGTATAAAGTGTATGAATTTTTATTTATTTTGAAGCAGATTGCTGGAACTTCGAGTACCGTTTTGTAAGATTTTGTAAAGCTTTAAAATTGATGAATGAAAATTAAAACTAGTGGTGAATGGCATCGTGCCTTAAAACAATTTGCTGGAACTTCCCGTACCGTAATGAGATATTCGAGGAATTTTAAATATTTTCAAATGGATTATTATAAATTCTGTAACTTAAAATATATGTTTACAGAAAACAAAACTTAACCAATCGACTTTAAAATAAGGATGTTGTCTAAGATTTATGAGAATGATATAAACTGAATTGCAAACATAAAATTAATTATTTGAAGTATATTAGTGAGCTTTAGAGATTAAGCTAAAAGAATAAAATTCGATGCTCAGTACTCTCAAAAACTCGATTTCTATTTTCCGCACTCTTTGCTTCGTATTTCCGAAACAGCTGGACCGACTTTTGCCAAAAACCTATCAGCACATCTCCCTATCAATAGGAATCGAATGTTTTTTAAACCATTCAAATCGGTTGATCCGTGCGCCCGAGAACGTGGACGAAAAATTGTATACATACATACATACATACATACACACACATATCATTTTTTTCTGAAGTATGCCAAAATGTTCAGAAACCTTTAAAACGATAAAATGTAAAAATTTTCAATTTCGATATTTAGACGATTACAATAACTTGCTCTACGGGAAGTTAAAAATGCATATAAAAACGACTAGATTAACTGTTAAATTAAAATACATATCTTCTATATATCAAAATCTTTACAAACGCTAATATTTCTTTGCATTCAAATTACGAGTAAACAAATACGCCGGTAACCAGAACTGTTCTGTCGGATAATCAGATCAAGCCGTATAGACCGGAAGTGGGATAATAAACGGATATCCGTTACATCTCTAACGAACATAAATTTCAAATATATTTCAGTAAAATCATTCAAAATCACTGAATGCCGATAGATAAACAGAGTTATTTTGACGGTATAATTTTAGTACAAACTTGCTAGGTCAGCATCATCAATTGAATTTGTAAAGAGTAGAAAATAGCTCATAATGGTTTATAATTTCGTTCGAATCGTTGCATCATCGCGAAGATAATGTGCAAGTCATTTCATTAGCTTATGTGACGCATTTCTAACAACAGTGAATATTTTCAATAAACACATTAAATATTTCCGTGAAGTCGCTATTACGCATAAACACTCACCTTAGAGATAGGTCAGTGCTGAGTCAGGGTCAGCTAGCTGCTACACGTGCCCGCAATTGACAGATGTCATTTACGCAATCAGGCTAATGTAGCGAATGTAGCACAAACAAATCGTACACAGAGTATCATTAAACTTGAGACACAATCGATTTCACACATCACTAACCGAATTAACAGGGGAAAAACAAAAAAAAATTAAACCATAGACACCGAACTAAGCGTTGTATACACTATTTTCCAGATAACTCTAAAGCCGTTTGTTGATAAACGTCAGTCGGTCGGTTACGATCGTAGAGCGAGCGAACCAAACGCTGTTACGACGAGCAGAGGACTCATTAACGTGACCGACGTCGAAATAAATTGCTTAGCTAAATAAGAACTGATGTTGCACTACTATCTAACAGCCATACAGTCGTACAGTGTCGTGGCAATGTTGAACAGTTGTTTTGACTGTGAAGCACGTGTTAAATTACGGACGAAAAGCAAATACACGAATGCACGACGACGACAAAGCAAACCGAGCGGCTCTCGAAATCACGACTAACCGCACGCCAGGCAGCGCATCGGCATCGGACTATTCTATCGCATACTATGGACGGAATTCCCCGCCGATTCTCGATCCGACGTCAACGCGTAATAGATTGCACACATTCACAATCACAAACACAATCACACACTCTCGCGCTAATCGAATACTCGACCAGACGACACACGATGGCGTAACCTACATCGCTACATCCAACCACAATAAGAACCAACTGGTCGGATTGGTTCGGATCGGATCGACAAAATCACAACTAGTGGTGCATGGCATCGTGCCTCGAGGCAAATTGCTGGAAGTTTGCGTATTGAAAATTAAGATTTTTCAAAACTTTGATTTTTGAGAATTTTGAAGTTTTTGAAAAAGTTGGACTTTTTCAAAAAATTGGATTTTTTACATTTTTTTTCAAAGCAATCGCGCTGCATAGCCGTTTTAGACGAAATATAATAAAACTAGTGGTTCATGGCATCGTGCCTTAAGGTAAATTGCTGGAACTTCCCGTACCATAATTAAATCTTGGTAAGGAACCCAAAAAAATTACACAAAATGTGTACACATTATTAAAATCTATAAAATCTATAAAATATCTGATAATTTGATGTACATATGTTCAATAAACATTTTTGGTCGCAAAATGACATTTTTTTGACTTATTTTTATTGAGAGTCCATGACCGCTGGACCTGCCTTCCGAAAAATTTAATCAGTTTTTCAACTTGTCAATACAAGTAAAATTGAATTATTAAAATCGGACGCTCCGTTCTCCTAAAAACCGAGTTACCATTTTTGGCACTTTTTGCCTTCGCCAAAAACTAATCAGCACGTCTCCTTATCAATACGAATCAGAATTATTCAGATCGGTTGATCGGTGTTCCCGAAATCGTCGACAAAAATTTGTATCCGCGCACACACACACACACGTACAGTCATACACACATACACACATACATCAATTTCTTCTAAGGTAAAATGTTCAAAAACCTTTAAAACGTAAAGATATATAAAAAATTTTCATTTTCCATTTATTTGCGATTACTATAACTTACTCTACGAGAAGTTAATAATATAACCCATAGAAATGCAAATAAAATTGCAGTTATTATTAAAATCTTTATAAAATATCTGATAATTTGAGTCGGATATGACAAAGGATCATTTTTGAAAAACTAATCAGCACGTCTCCTTATCAATAGAAATCGAATGTTTTTTTTAATTATTCGAATCAATTAATCCGTGTTCCCGAAATCGTCGACGGAAATTTGTATTCGAGTAATTTTAATAATAAATATAAATTTTATTTACATTTCTATGAGTTCCGTACCTATGTTTATCCGTAAGACTTTATATTTCTTCTCTAAAACAGTCACGCAGCACGATTGCTTTTAAGAAGTTTTAAAAAAAAATTCAAAATATAAAATAAAACTTCAAAATTTATAAAGAAGATTTTCAAAAAATTTCAAAATATAAAATAAAACTTCAAAATTTATAAAGATTTTCAAAAAATTTCAAAATATGAATTACTTCAAAATTTATAAAAAAGTCATTTTTTTCAAAGATATCGAAAATCTCATTTTTTGTTTTTAAATTAAGTTTTTTTTAAATTTTTATATTCGGTACGGGAAGGTCCAGCAATTTGACAAGGCACGATGTCATGCACCACTAGGTTTTTACATTTTTTTACTTGATCTTCGAAACCGCTAGACCTGCTTTCCCAAAAAATTATTCTGTTCTTCATTTTGTCAATATAAGTAATATGTTTTTTGAATTATTTAAATCAAACACTCCATTGTCTCAAAAACTAAAACACCATTTTAGGCACACTTTGCCCCGTCTCTTTGAATCGGCTGATCAGCCTTGTCCAAAAAATAATCAGCTCATCTCCCGATCAATAGAAATCGAATATTTTTTTAATCATTCAAATCGGTCGATCCATGTTCTGGAAATCGTCGACGAAAAATTGCATCCACACACACATACATAAATTTTTCCTAAGGTATGCCAATATTGAAACGGAAAGATATGCAAAAATTTTCATTTACGATTTTTTGCGATTACTAGAACTTACCCAAGGGGAAGTTAAAAAATTCATTTCACATTCGAATTATAATTATCGACTATTTTATAATATTCGCCTTTACTACGCACAGTGAAATCGTATGCGGTGCTTGGCATTGTACCTAAAGGTAATATCAACTACCTGGGCTTCTCGCTTCATAAACAAATATTGATAAACTAAACGACTTTTGAAATCCATCCATCATTTTAGACACGGATCTTCAAACCGGAACGAACAAGGTTAGACGAAAATCCGGATATAGCTACTATAACGGCATATTTTTGAATATTATTATTATATGGCTATATAATCAGAGTTGATAATCTTTCCGAAATCATTTCATTGGCTAATATTTTAAAATCCTTGTATAATATTAGTACAAAACTCTAGATTTATATATAAAATTAGTAGTGCATTGCATCGTGCCTTAAAGCAAATTGCTGAAACTTCTCGTGCGTAATTTTAATTTTGAAACTCCTTCAAGTCGAAGAAATCAGATTATTATTATAACCTCTATAAAATATCGGACAATTAGATATGCAGCTGTCTAATGACCATTTTTACCACCAAATGGTATATTTTTTAACTTTTTTTCTGGATCTCCAAAACCGCTGGACCTGCCTTCCAAAAAATTCAATCAATTCTTCATTCTGTCAATACAAGTGAAATGTTTATTGAATAATTGAAATAGGACGCTCCGTTCTCTTAAAAACTGAATCACCAATTTTGGCACTTTTTGTGCCGTATCTTCGAAACGGCTAGACCTGCCTTTGCCAAAATCGAATCAGCACGCCTCCCCATTAATAGGAATCGGATGTTTTTTTAATCATTCAAATCGGTTGATCCGTGCTCTGGTATCCGCACACACACACAAACGCTCGCACATACATCCAATTTTTGTAAGGTTTGCCCAAATCTTCAAAAGGCTTTGTAATGTAAAGATATGCAAAAAAATTCATTTTCAATTTTTATTTTCGAAAGAATAAAAATGTCTTTAAGTGAATAATCTAAAATATTATCTAATATAAAAAACACCATATTTGTCATGGTAAATATTATGGGAAAGAATGACAAACATATGTCTTTCAAAGTGAAAAAATACCCGCATCTATAGAGTAGCATAATGATGAAATGGTAAAATTAAAATACAAAGACTTCAATCAAAAATTTTTGTGACTTGTTCAATGACGTTAGTCTCTTTACACATAATCACAATAAATGTTTGTCAATTAGAAACATTTAACATTTGTAAACCCGTTTCTGATTTATTGACTGGACCTATGTTTAAATAATTCCGACAATGAGATTCTATTGTAATATAATGTTAACGACCAAGAGTTATCTTTTTTTGAACAGCAATCAGAATGTGTCATTCTACAAGCTACTGTGATAATTATTGTTTGTAATAATTATTTTATGATTTTGGTTATTAGAAGACCACTCTATTCTAATTTTTTTTCTAATTTTAATTTAGGTAGAGCAAGTGAAGTTAAGTTGAAGGTCCGCGGGTAAAAAGATCCACCACCATTATCTCAAGAACCATCAAAGTTAGAAAATTTATAACAACAATATTTCAAAGTAAAGGGCAAAATTTGTGTAGTTAAATCAATTTAACCCGTTATCAGGAGTTAAATGACCATGTTCGAAACTCTAAAACAAAAGTAATTTCTTGTGTTAGTTTTTGTTAGATGTTGTTAGTTTTTGTGTTGGTTATGAGCACTGTTGTTTAGTTTACGAGAACTTAATATATTTTTAAGTATACGTTATTTAAATGTTTCATAAGATTTATTGTTATTTTTAAGTTCATGATTTTTATGTTTTATATAACCTTTATAAAAGCTTACTTACATGTGGTTAGGAGGGTAAAAGGGACCCTGGCGAAGGTGTGAATAATACAAAAATAGTAATTAAAAAAGTAAATTAAGTTAAAAAATAAATTTCACAAGAGATAAATTAAATTAATAGTTATTCCAACTCAGCTAATGAATATTTCTGACGAAAACCAGATTAAGGTTCTCTGCAGTGTTAGCTCTGTAAAAATGCTCATAATTTGCATTGGTTGAATAATGTAGCAATTATTTCTCAAATTCCCTTCAAAATTAAAAGTAAGAAATTGGATCTGTTTGCACCCTGACATTCCAATTTTACCCTGCCATTGTCCAAAAAAAGACCAGGTTACAAATTTTTGAAAAACAGCAAAAAAAACATAGTTCTAGAATGATGAATTAGCTGGGAATTTTACTGAATATAGTTAAATAATTGTTTGTTTCATATGTGTTATTTGTTTTGAGGAAATTGGTTTGGTTTTCACAGTATAATTGCCAAAAGTCAAATTGGACCTTTGTGCTCCGCTCTACTCTATGATATTTTAACTTATTCCAGTATTGATTTGATAATCACTAGAAAACATAATTATGATTCATATAATATTTATTATATAATATAATTATTTATTTATAAATAATTATCACTATTGCTTCTCAACATTTGCATAAAACGCGGGAATTGAACTCAAAACTTTGTGCTTACAAGGTCAAAGTTTTACCACTTGCACCACAACTCGAGGATTTTTTTACAGATTACTTATAATTTGGAACATTTGAAAAGTTTGGAACAGTACAGTAAGATTCATTATAATGCTTTATGAGTGAAATTACAAGTTTGAAAAAATCTCACTCATCATTGAAAGTGCTGTAATCGAAGTTTAAACAGTTATATTAAACTTATTTTAATAAACATAACTAGAACTGAAAATATCATTAATTTGAATCATAGAACTCTTGAAATACTTCGAACCATTTTTCTTTAGAATAAATATCAGATAAACTGGTTAACTTAACATACAAGAGTATATTTTCAAGTTAAGTACCAAGCAATCGATTTATCTTGATAACACTTTATGCGAACAATGAATATGACAAGAAAAACAAGATCAACATTATTAAACTATAATTTATTTTAATTATTGAATGATAAATAAGTTTTTGCACACGAATACGACTCATTCCGAATAACCACATTCTAAAGCAGAGGTTTCCAACCTGTGGCATCGATACGAAATATTAATGGTTGTAAATAATATTTTAAACTGTAATATAAATTCAAAGCAGTACTACGTTAATATGACACTATTAACTTGTTAGGCAAAATGAGGGTAGTAACTTGTTAGATGAAAAACTCAATTCCAAGGAATATTTCAATAACAAAATACAAAAAGCAAAAAATCTAACCTTCTATATAACTATAGAAACACATAAAACTCATAAAAATATAACCAGTTCTTCATTTTGTCAATTCAAATAAAATGTTTTTTTGAATAATTCAAATCGGACGCTCCGTTATCTCCGGAATTATCATTTTTGGTCCTTTTTGTGTCGTATCTTCGAAAAGGCTGAGCCTGATTCAGCCAAATACTAATCAACACGTCTCCTTATCAATACAAACGGAATGTTTTTTGAAATACCCAAATCGGTTAATCCGTGTTCTCAAAATCGTCGACAAAAATTTTTATCTACACACATCCATACATCGATTTTTTCTGAGCCAAATTTTTTGCGATTACTATAACTTACCCTACGGGAAGTTAAATATGTAAATAATTATAATTGAAATGTATATAAATTATAAATGATTTTTTTTTAAACAAGAAGTGAAATTTAGCTTTCTATAATTTGTTTTAATGGTTATTGTTATTTTGTGAAGACATTCTAATTTTAATATATTTTTGTAAGATTTTAACCTCCTGGAGCACGCTCAGCAATGTTATTTTCATTTGGAAACGTATTTATTTACTTTTCAAGTAAAAATGAAAAACATACTGCTTGATATTAGGTTGCATGCAACGCGACATTTGAATTTGAAACATTGTGGTAAAAGCTCGCTAACTTCCCATAAAACATTTAAAAACAAATAAAAACTCTATTTGAAACATGATAATTTATATATGACCTCATATCAATTTCCTTCCACATATAAGATCACAATTAACCTGCATAAACAAACGTACCCTCACTTTTAAAAATTATTTCATATTAGGCTGCTATTTGTAGTACTATATTTACTACTTAAAGTACAGGCTAAATTATTAATGAATAATTGATAAATTGATAAAAAATTCTTCTATTTATTACTTTTATTTTTTCTACCTTTAAAATCATTAACATAATACAATTAGCAAAATTTAAATATTTTAATTGTTAATGTCTAACTCTAGTGTCAATTTCTATAATAAAACAATATATTTAAAAGATGCATGTCTGAACTATTTTGTAATAACGTACGGAAACCTCTATATATTAGCTATAATTTTTGTATATTGGACGTAAGTGATATCCAGACTAAAAAATTACTAAATATTTCCAACAAATATATTACATCGGAGTGAATTAAGGCAATATGTTCCACCTGTTATGGTTGTTTGGGATGTTTTTAACAAATTACTTGCGTGTTGGCAGTTTTAGTAAATACTTCTATAATTTGTTCATATATATGATATTCCAATTTGTAATATCTAAATAATTTGTGGTTATATTACTTAAAATAATTATTCCCCTCAGGTTGCAAACCGCTGCTCCTCATGCGACTAACAAAATAATAAGAAAATTGTAGATCAGGTTGTGTAATAAGTAACTATGCAAATTAAATGCCATCTGAAATAATGATCTGTACATTTTATTTCCATGCAGAGGCAAATATTCACGAGATTAGAAATAAGTAGGTACACACGATACGCAAAGTAAAAAATCTATCATATAATTAACATGAATAGTAAAATACGGTTTATAAATATGCATTTTTTGTCTATTCTTTGGTTCCATCAATCAGGACACGCGTTTTAAATATTCACTGATAATTGATTTTCTTATTACTAAATATATTTTGCACATTAAAAAATTGGGCTCAAAAGTTTCTTAAAAGGTACACATTTTTATTAATATTTTCTGCATTGAATTTAACTGATATAAATATATGGGTTGAAATATTTTTTAATTTGGCAGAGGAAACAGTACACCGGATGAAATCTAGAACAAATAATTAAAAACAATTTTTTACTAAATTTGACTGTAAAATTATTAAGAAAACCTCATAAGACCCACCAGATTTGTGTTACAACCTTGAATTACTTTATTATAGAAAAATATTAAAATCAATGATTTTCTAGTTTGTACTAGTTAAAAGTTTATTTTGTTTGAGAATAAAAAAAATATGTTTTTATTAATGAAAAGATCAAGGCCATTTAATTGAATGATGACTTTCATAAATGAAATGTTTATTATTTGAATTAGTATAATTATATTAAGATATCCAGTAATTGTTTTGTTAATTTAAAATAGGCAACTAGGTAGTCATTTCTAATAGTGATATAATTTTAATATACTAATTTAGTACTTTTGACCAAACCTTTTTTCTCTCTCTCATCATAATTTAGATCTATAATCTAGAGTAATCATGTGATGACTACTACTTGATATCAAGCAAGCCGATATGGGTATCGAACACGGAAGCAGTAGATGCTAGACTAAGTTTTTATCACAGACAGCTCTATAAGTGAAATTAGAAGAAGTATTTGGACGGAAACCTTGGTGTTTGAATGATTCGTACATATAATAAATTTGTCAGATTACCGTTGGTCTACTATATTTGTTTTAAATTGTATTATGAGATAAAATTTCTTGAACGTGATGAGTCTTGTAAACATGATGACTTGCTAAAAATGCTAACACACTTCCGCTCATATCGCTGATGACGAATATATTTTATAGAGAATAATTAACAAGCATTTTAGGAACACTACATTTGATAAAAGAAGAATAGTGCAGTACATATTTGAATAGTTTAGTGAGAATACTTGAAGTTGACCAATCCATGCTGAAAGGTTGATATACCTAAATGAGACATTAAATCCATTGTCCAGTACAGCCCTTTACAGTGACGATAGTACAAAGAAGAACAGAAAAAGATAAAATGGATTTTTACCAAATAGTAGATTTAAAATACGTAGTTATTTTTTATAATTCTTCTGTTATAAATCGATCTATCAACTTCCTTATTAGGCTATTTAGATATTCAATTAGACTGTTTCTATACTCCTAACTATGCCTAAGAATTTAATTGCAGATAAAGCTGCCCAGGTACATGGGGTAGGAAAAGCTCCCCATAGTCGGATTAAAAAGAAATAAAAAACACGCTATTTCTTCGCTCGATTTAAGACAATGGCTAGATACCTATCTTTTGCCCTCTATTTCAAAATAGTATTGTTAAAAATCTCTTACACCCAAAAATACTTTACTTGTTTTTGAGATAATAGTGATGGACTTTTTTACCCGCTCTACCGTATCTTTATTTATCCCATATAATAGGCTAATAGGCATAACAATCATAACCTGTTATTAAAATCTAATAATAGAAATAAAACTTACACAGTAAAAATTAAAAAGAAAATGACTACGTATTAGGGAATACTAAGGTACGCTTTATTATTACTTTTCTACAAATGTGTCCTAAAAATGATAAAGTCCTATCCACAAAATATTGAAAAGAGTCCAAGCCTTTAAATTTAAATAATCCTATCCTATTCAGATTGGATAACACTGTGCGACAAAAATTGCACTTTCTTCCTCGAACTTATTTTTTAAATCCACTTAGAATTGCACGATGATTCCAAATGTACCTTCTATTTTCCGTTCCCAATTAGCCGTTTCAGTGTCAATAAATAAGAGTTTTATTTGCTGTTTTCGGTATTATTTCGACTGTCAGACCTTGTGTGCATAATCCAGATAGTATTTGTTACATCTGAAGTTAATATGTTTTCGACAAATACCAGAAACATATGTCGAACTGCGTAAAGACATCGCACAAGTACTTTCAAACTGAATTGCGCTATCAATATAAAACATTGGTTCTTCGTTCATTCGTACTATGTGAACGAATTCGTACTATGTGAAAAAATTGCGTAGTATGTTTACGTTATTATCCAGAAGTAAAAAGAAATGCTATAATTTTAATACCTCGGTCATTTAGAAAAAACCTCAGAATCACCACGACGATTGTTTCTTCTGCGTGGTAAATATTAATAGAACAAATTCAGGCAATAAAAGCAAATGATTATAAACCACAACTGCTACACGACATCTATCCATGCTAATTATGAACAACCTAGAATATCAACATCTCCTGCCTACCATGTAATGGATGTAGAAACCAACGTTAAAAAAAAGACAGGAGAAATTAGAAACTGATATGTTTGATGTAATTGATTTGAATTCATTACCCGTACTCTCATTCAAAACGGTTTGTGAAAATTCTTGGAGATATTAGCGAAGAGCAGGGCGAGAGTATCCATCCACCAAGACATCAGGACTTTGAAAGTGCGATATCAAGGGAGGTGGGACTTTCACATGATGACTGGTAATTGTTGGAGCTTAGGACAAAATCAATCAGGCTTTGTCTACGCTCGAAAATCATATAAAAAGACTTTAGAAGGCATACAATAAAATATTTTGTATATTTTATTGTAATTTGAGGTAAAACTGGCTCATTGGCATATCTCAAAAACTAGAGCAAATTTCTGTTAATGTTTGTGGAATCATCGTCGTCGAATTACTTAAAAATCATCATAACATCTCAGGTCGCGCAGTGTAATCAATCAATTTATCACTTCAAAAAGTTATAGATCACAAAATCACCAAAAAGATATGTATATTGATATCTTTTATTGTCAGATTATGTGTGATGTATCATAAGCGAATACCCAGTCCAGGCAAAAATACTAATATCTGGATATACATTTGTGCAGAAACAAAACTGCAAATAAAGCAAAGTTTGGGTCAACTTTATTAACTTCCCGTAGGGCAAGTTATAGTAATCGCAAAAAAATCGAAAATGAAAATTTTTATATATCTTTACGTTTCAGAGGTTTCTGAACATTTTGGCATACCTTAGAAAAAATGGATGTATGTGTGTGTGTGTGTGTGTGTATGTGTGTGTGTATGTATGTATGTATGTGTGTGTATGTATGTGCGGATACAAATTTTCGTCGACGATTTCGGGAACACGGGTCAACCGATTTGAATAATTCAAAAAACATTCGATTCGTATTGATAAGGAGACGTGCTGATTAGTTTTTGGCAAAGACAGGTCTAGCCGTTCCAAAGATACGGGGCAAAAAGTGCCGAAAACGGTAGCTCAGTTTTTGAGAGAACGGAGCGTCCGATTTGAATAATTCAAAAAACATTTCACTTGTATTGACAAGGTGAAGAATCGATAAAATTTTCATGAAGGTAGGTCTAGCGGATTCGGAGATATGGAGGAAAAAGTAAAAAAATGAGCCATTTGGCGGTCAAAAATGATCATTAGACATATGCTCATAAAATTATCAGATATTTCATAGAGATTTTAACAATAAGTATACAATTTGTTAACATTCCTATGGGTTCCGTACCAATGCTTATGCTTTAGACAGCGACGCGGCGCTTACGCGCTTTATATTTTGTCCCTATGCAGTTAAAGCAGTACGATTGATTGCTTTGAAAAGAAAGTTCAGATCTTCCACAATATGTCAAATAAAAAAAAAATTTTTTCAAAAAAAAAAAAAATTAAAAAAAAATTTTTTTTTTTAAAAAAAATTTTCAAAAAAAAAGTAATTTTTTGTCCAATTTATAGTTTCTCAAAAATCTTATTTTTTCAAAGTATTTTTTTTTTCAAAAATGTTAATCGTTTTTAAAAAAATAATAATTTTTGGTACGGGAAGTTCCAGCAATTTGCCTTAAGGCACGATGCCTTAATTGCCTTAAGACAGAATTCCACTTACAGCTAGTTGGTTATGCAATTGCCAAAACTATAAAGTAGTTGTACAACAACAAAAATAAAATTTGGTATATCGCCAAAAAGAAATGCATAAAAAATACTATCAACATAATCTAAAATTTTTAAACTTGTCTGAATATGTTGAACTCCAAAACAAATAATTATCGTTGACAATACAAAAAAATGTAAACTGCTAAAATGCATTTTAGTCCAGTCATTATAGTAAGTTCACCTCGGAATTCAAAATTCCCAGCTGTAAGTCTGTAAATACTTGTATATTGACACCCTAAAAGTTGTCTCAAAACCTACATATGATAGGGTGTAATTACCATATGTAGGTTTTAGGACAACTTTTAGGGTATCAATATACAAGTATTTACAGACTTACAGCTGGGTATCTCAAATTCCGAGATTCTTATTTAATTAGAGCTTAAATGACTGGACTATTTGTCTACTAGTTGCTGATGTCTAACATTGTTAGAAGACAAACTTTAAAGGTGAATACAACTAAGTAGTCCTACAGTTTAAATAAATAAGTATATTAAACTTTGTTACAATAAATGTTAATTTTAAAGTTTTCTGCATTCAAATAATTTTTGTTCGAAGTCAAATTTAAAAATGTAAACATTATGTTTGTTTACATGAATCGAGATAAGTCTCATTAAAACAATTAATTATCAGACTAGAAATAACGATAAAAAATAGGAAGCACAAAAATGTCCCAGGCATGAAATAATTATTTGGAATATTCCGTGCAAGTTGTTAGCCAGTGTTCGTTAATCGGACAGAGACGCCCAGGAGTTATCAACGTCTGACCCGGATCAACAGATAAGAAATACTAAAATCATTCTTACTCTATATCAACAAAAACTGTGAGAATACAGTCAGAAAATTTATCAAATGATAAATAGCAACGTGTTTATTTTATACCATCGATTTGTCTTTAGAAAATTTATGGATGTAATAAAAATTAGAAAATAATGTTATCGTGCTAGGACAAACCCGGGACACCCAAAATGGACAACCTTGATCTCGAAAACGAAATATATATGTACTGAATTTTGTTCAATTCATTTTAATTACATGTTTTAATTACATGTATTTTAATTACATTGTATATGGTAAATTACAATTTGTGGGTAATATATAAGTTTTTTACTCAAAGATATTATACTCTTATAATCTTATATAGATATAAGAGTACATTTCTTTTTCTTGAAAGTGATCAAGAAAGAAAAGCAGTTACCAAGACTCCGAAAAAAAATGTTGATTTTTTTTTAAATATCGTAATCAATGATTATTTTAATTATTGAATATTATAATAATTCTCTTGATAAGGAGGCGTCCATTAATCACGTGACGATTTTAGAGGGAGGGGGGGGGAGGTTGACAATACACCTAAGTCTGTTTTTACACGAAGATTGGTTCCAGAAGAAGCCGTGTAAAAAAAAACGTGTAAAAAAAGACATTGATCTTATACAAAAATGGGTGATTTGTCCTACTCTCTAAAACCTATTAAAATTAGTGAAAAACAAGAATTTTCAAGAACAAGAATTCATGTTTATTTTAATAATAATTCCCCTAAATTAGTGCTATTCACATTTGCTTTGACCAGTAAAAATTGTTTGTACGCGCTAAAGGGGAATTCACTTAAATATTTATGCTAGTGTTCGCAAACTATCGATACTATCGATGGTTATATATATACTTTTTTGTGATATGAACATACATCGCAAAAATTAAATTTGACAAAAAAATTTAAGTACATGAAATTTCAAATCGTGCTAAATGGAATAAAATCGTGTAAAAAAATTAAAAATATTCAATTTTCAAACCGTGTTATATCAAAACCGTGTACAAAAAGACCGTGTAAAAAACAGACTTAGGTG
Source organism: Ctenocephalides felis (assembly GCF_003426905.1). Taxonomy (NCBI): domain Eukaryota; kingdom Metazoa; phylum Arthropoda; class Insecta; order Siphonaptera; family Pulicidae; genus Ctenocephalides; species Ctenocephalides felis. The sequence continues at coordinate 136,649,754 of NW_020538040.1, forward strand.
TATATCACAAAATATCACGTAGGGGATATGGTAAGATATCACGCGTATTTATTTTTTAACTGATTTTTTCTTTAAATTGAAACATTTTCAGAAAAAAATAAAAAAAATAAGTTTTTAGCAATTAAAAATAACGTGATGCTAGGTGGAGGGGCTAATTTTGTATATCGTCATGTATCACCAGGGGAAAGGGGGGGGTGGTCAAAAAATACTTGAAAACTTGGCTCACGTGATTAATGGACGCTCCCCTAAGAAGAATTATAAAACATTATGTCAAGTCCTTTCATATGTTCGAATTGTCGTCATGGGTTGATCGACATGACGTGCTAGCCATACCAAAATATTATTCTTGTAAGTTGGTGCTTGGATGTTAAATTGTCGTGATCCCTACATTTGAGGTAAAAATTCTCACAATCAGTTAGCTTCTTTATATAGTCATATGCTCTCAGTACGTCCGTCTGTTCGTGCATGTATTTTGTTGAATAATAGTGTCTCGTCAGGGGGTGTCTCGGTTAGTTTAGTACTAGTCAAGGTGCCTTGTTCTGTATAGTCTGTATTCTCCGTGAATTCGTCCTTGTAGTCGCTTTCGGGAGCAGCGTACAACGATATCGGTCGAATTAGTGTTAAATATTTTGTCCATTTGTTTTTTAATGCTCAGCGGGCTTTATGGTTCAAGAGATGTCTCATCAAATTCATCAACGTCTGTTCAATTTTGAAGATTGCATGTTTGGTGAAGCTGAGTTTCCTGTCCAGGCTTAGACCAAGGCAATTCACCTCCCTGGACTACTCAACCATAAAGTTCATTGTTTTAATTTTGCCCATGTCTGTCAGTTTAGCGGCCTTGCGGCTCTTTGTAAATATTTTATTCCTTTAACATCTTTACTCTATTATTAGAATTTCCTATGATTTTTTTATTAGAATTTATCATAAATTTTTAGTTTTGATTTATATTTTTATAATACTTAAGTGAATTAATCTAATACTGACTATGTTTTTGAAGTAAAACTTCTTTAGGCGCGACTTGGTCGTAAATCCGTACAAATGCAACGGAAGTGCGTTACTGCCGAGTCGAGTGCCAATGATTCGTCATTCGCTCTCGATGATATCATTTCTATACCGATCGATTGTGATTAGTCGTCGTGTATGTGAATACAGTCGTGTTATTCAACATAATCCACTGTGTGAACAAATATTATAGAATTTATTAATCAACAATTACTTCATTTTTCTAATGAATGTTCATTTCTAAATGCTAATTACAATGACAAACCGATCATGTCATATTTGAAGTATGATTTTAATTACATTATTGTTTTTAAATATTATATATATTTTTAATGCTATTATAAATATATAATTTATAATTTATCATTATATTAATGTGTATAATGGTTGACACTAATAAATGTGTGCATCACGAGTGTTACCATATTACTAATAAACATTATTCAAAATTGTTATATAATGCATTTATTTTTACCATATGCCATCTTGTACAGTAGCAAATAAGTTTTACTTCAATCGCGTGTGAACCTTACGCGCACTCTTTTTATGTTTATATTTTGATTTTCTAACCGATTTGAACTATGCACTTGACTTTATATTTAGTCTACACATATCACAAATGAGCAAATCAAGAAAAAATCACCAGAAGAGGAAGAAAATCCTTATGTAATAGTATATCAATAATTTCACACCGTAACAATTAGAAAAAAAACATGTTACTAACGCCAAAATCATTTTAATCCAAGAAATTAATTCGGATATCTAATAAATCTCAGTGTTTCGTTTCGATACTAAAAGTTGTCAATTTTGGGTCTGGTTTGGTGTCATCATGAATTTTGTGACTAAATATTTATATAAAATATGTATTATCAAGATCAGAACCTACAAATAATTCTCTAAAAAATGAAATGCTATCTCTATATAATTCGCCAGTTTAAACAATACATCAATAATTTTGCATCAGAATAATTAAGATATGTGCTGGTCATTAGCATCAAATTACTAATTGGAAATGATCATATTGGAATTAAAAAAAATATTTACAGCTTTCTACACTAACTAAGAACGTCCCAGAATCAAAGAATTGCATATCGAAATAATTAAGTCAAGGCTGTATATGTGATATAAATATAATCATGTATATATATATATATATATATATATATATATATATATATATATATATAATGGTGGCAAAATGATACCATATCAGAAGACAATAAAATGCAAAACTAGCTGTAAGTGGAATTCTGTCTTGAGGCAATTATGGCATCGTGCCATAAGGCAAATTGCTGGAACTTCCCGTACCGTAACGAAATGTTCGAGGAATACTGAATGTTTTCAAATAGATTATTATAAATATTGTAACATTGCCTAATATTTACAAGAATTATATAAACTGAATTGCAGAGTTGAATTTATTTGTATAGTATATTAGAACTATAGTCAGAATTAAAAATAAAATCTGAAATATTTTCGATATACAAAAAAAAAAAAAAAAGTTGGAACAAAATTTTTTTTCCCAAAATCAATTATTTTGTTAACTTTCTGCTTTGTTAACAAAAGCAGAAAGTTCTTTGAATCATTTAAATCGGACGCTTAGTTCTCTCAAAAACTGCCATTTTTTACATATTTAGCTCCGTATCTTCGGAATGGTTGGGCCTGCCTTTGCCAAAAACTAATAAACACTTCTCCCAATCATTACTAATTGAATGTTTTTTAGATCATTCAAATCGGATACTCCGTTCTCTCAAAAATTCGATTTTTATTTTCTGCACTTTTTGCTCCGTATCTCCGAAACGGCTGGACCTGCCTTTGCCAAAAACTAATCAGCTCTTTTCCCTATCAATAGGAATCGAATGTTTTTTGAACCATTCAAATCGGTTGATCCGTTCGCCCTAAAACGTGACTGGAAATTTGTATCCATACATACATACACACACACACATACACACACACACACACACACATCCATTTTTTCTGAGGTATGCCAAAACGTTCAGAAACCTTCAAAACGTCGAGAAATGTAAAAATTTTCAATTCCGATTTTCGGCCCATTACAATAACTTACCCTACGGGAAGTTAAAAAACAAGCTTCATATTTGCATCAAAATAAATGTATACAGAAAATAAAAATTATCATTATTCAAATTAGATGTACATAGCCAACTATCAAATTTTTGAAATTGGTTCAGTCGTTTTTTAGAAAACATCGGCGAAAAGTCAAAAATCGGCTCCAACAAACACATACACTTTTCCGAAATTGGTCTCAAACGTTTCAGAATGACTTAAAACATCGAGAAAACAATTTTAGCAAGTCGGATTTTTCCATGTAAATATAAATTTTTCCTTCGGAAAGCTGATAATAAAAAAAAAGCTGATTATGTCTACTGAGAAAGCAAGATAATCCAAAATATAGAGAATTTCATGCCCGGATAATTCTGAAAACTTCAACAAAAATGTTATATTCAGAGAAAATTGTACTTTCAAATAAAAAAAATATTTCCAAAAAATATTCAATTTAATTTAAGATTAAAATAATTTCTTTTTTTTCTTTTTGATGTTGAGAATAACATTCGCTATTTATACCTTAACGTGTTAAATAGACAGAAATAGAAAGTTTTTAGATAGCAACTAAAGGAATAATTTTTATGTGAAAATTATTTATGCTTGAATATTAATTCTCGATTTTCATAGATCAATTAAATGAATCTAATTAACGAAACAAATTCCAGACGAGTTGGTCGTTTAACCTTATGTCATTATCATCAGACGATTATGAAATTGCATCGATATACATCAAACAGAAAATGATCAACATGCCAAAACAAAATGATGTATTATTAATAATTGCATCAGAAATGGAATTTGTTTTTGATAAAATCAACTACATAAAATAAACAACGCAATGAGACAGAATTTTGTAACAAGTTACAATTTTCTTTGATTGTATTCAATTCTCATTCCTATGCCATATACGAGTATAATTTTGATGGTTTGCATAGTTTCTTTACTCATTGTCAATTATTTTTTTCTAAATGTTTTTTTAATAAAATTATATTTGTCTTGAATAGAATTTTGTACTAATGAATTTTTATTCATTTTTTTTATAACATTTTATTTTATAAATAAACATTATTTAATAATAATAAAAATAAAGGTACATAATAAAGAGTAAATAATCAAAATGTATGGAAATGTATTAAAACTCGTGAAATATTTTAAACTCCTAGAAATTTCAATTTTTTAAATTGAATTATTATCATTATTAGTGTATATTATTATATTGGGCACGATCATTAAAAGAAAAGGCAACTGGATCGAAACCATTCTACAAAAAAGTGGTTTCTACCCGACGTCGAAGAAGGTAAAATAGAAGGACTAAAAGGCTGAGAGAAGAAGAATGTACATGATTGATGAGATAAAAGAATACAGGGAACTGAAAGTCGAAGCAACAGGATCAGGAAGTGAAGAAGAAGTATGTAAAGGAAAATTCATAAGTGCGGAAAAAAGTAATTGTAATGTAAAATTAATGGTAATAGAAATAATAAATAAAGAAGGAAAAGAGAATAATTAACTTGTTGCGCTCTCACACCATGGACCTGCCTTTGGAAAAACTACTATTTAATATTAGTATTATTATTATTATTATTATTATCATTATATTATCTACTGTATATATGCCACAGTATTTTCGATTACAATTTATGAAGTTTGAAGAAAGTGTATCTAATTAGGCCGAGAATTCCAAAATATGTATGATTTTTATATAAGAACTACATAAGATCAAAAATTTAAAAACATCATTAGAAGAATTTTTCTCTACATTTATGAACATAATTCTACCTTATTACAAAGAGTTGTATTTAAAGCATAGTGTTAAAACGGGAAGTTAAAAATAGTAGTCAATAGTACAAGTTTTGAAACATCTTCCAGTTTAAAATATAGATTAAATCAATGTTTGACCTTTTCGATCCCAATTGTTTTTTCATTTGCAATAACAAAAAACTTTTTACTATTTACTGGAAAACCTGCGAAAGCTTATTAACTTTCTGTAAGGTAAGTTATTGTAACCGTTCTAAAATCGAAATTGAAAATCTTTACGTTTCAGAGGTTTCTGAACATTTTGGTATACTTCAGAAAAATGAATGTGTGTGTAAGTGTGGATACAATTTTCCGTCGACGATTCCGGGCGTACGAAATAACCGATTTGAGTGATTCAAATATAATCGATTCCTATTGATACGCAAAAATTGGTCAAGCCGTTTCGGAGATACAAAACAAAGAGGGCAGAAAATGGAAATCGAGTTTATGAGAGAACGGAGCATCCGATTTGAATGATCTGAAAAACAATCAATTTGTAATGATGAGAAGAAGTGATAAATAGATTTTGGCAAAGGCAGGTCCCGCTGTTTCGGAGATACGGAGCTAAATGTGCAAAAAATGGCAGTTTTTTTTTTAAAACCAAGCATCCGATTTCAATGATTTAATAAACTTTGTGCTTGTATTGACGAAACGATTGCTTTTGTAGAAAATTTTTTTTTTATTATTTTATTTCCAAAAAAATATATTTATATTCTAAGCATCACTTATATACTTCAAATAATTAATTTTAACTATACAATTCAGTTTATATAATTCTTATAAATATTAGACAATGTCCTTCATTTTAAAGACGATTAATTAAGTTAAATAAACGTCGTCCTGTAATTTATAAGGTCTTATATTTTGTCTAAAAAATACCAATAAAAGTTATAGCTCTTATAGCTCTTATATTTTGTCATTAAAATATAAGATAATATCTGTTAGCTCTTATATTTTGCCTATAAAAGTATCAATGCTTATAATAATATATCAGGAAACATTTAATATTCTTTGAATATTTCATTAATGTACGGGAAGTTCCAGCAATTTGCCTTAAACCAAGATGTCATAAACCACTAGTTTAAAATTTTTATTTTTTTCTACAAAATACTGTAATATGTTACTTTTCATAAATGCATTTAGTTCAAAATCATAGACAACATTATTACTCATTAACAAACATTATTTTTATTTTCTAAATTTAGATTAGTAATTTGATTACTATTTTGCATAAAAAATTGATTGAACTTTACAATGAAAAAAAAAACATTGAAATTTATATTTAATTATGTATTTTATTATATATTTTTTCCTTAATTATTGCAAAATAGAATTGTCTGCCGTCAGCTACTAAAATACTTGTTTTAGTATGAAACTTTAATTGCTTATTATTGAAAAATAGCTTGAGAGAGTATAAAATAATATTTATTGATATTGATTATAGTTTGCTTATGAACAAATAAATATATGAATGAATGAATGTGACTGACATCTTTCTCAATAATCAATTTTGATGTGTGACAAAGTGATCTAGTTACATATATATTTCGCTTATATTTGATTTACTAATATCATGATCAGCACATACAGGTTTATAAAAAAGGCAAACAACGCAAAAATATTTTTATGAATATGTAGAAATGAAAACGTCAATCTTTAAAAAATAATTCCTTTTATAATTTTACACTTTACATATATTTATATTTTTGATTTGTCAACATTTCTGATTTATGATATGTTTGGTCAGTAATTCAAATCGAACTTAATATATCAATATGCACTATCAATAAATGTATTAATTAAATTCCTGCATAAAATCCGGTTTAATGAGAGTCGTGTAAATTTCGAGATATTTGACTCATAGAAAACACACAAATTTACGTGAAACTTCCAGAGCCGCATAAGAACATTTAGAAATTAATTTAATTTAATTAGCGGTGAAATAATAAAATAAAATATACGGTCGGGGTTATAACTCATAATAAAAAATAAATAAAATTTATAATAATTGTCTAAAGAATAAAATTCTATTCTATGTAATTTTCTAGTTTATTTGCTATTTCAAAAATAACTAGTGGTATATGGCATCGTGCCTTAAGGCAAATTGCTGAAACTTACCGTACCGTAACGAAATGTTCGAGGAATATTAAATGTTTTCGAATAGATTATTATAAATACTGTAACATTGTCTAATATTCATAAGAATTATATAAAACTGAATTACAAAGTTAAAATTATTTATTTAAAGAATATAAGTGAGCTTTAGAACTTCAGCCAGAATTAAAATTAAAATCTGAATTATTTTCGATATATATATATATATATATATATATATATATATTTAAATATTTGTTTTCAAAGGCAATTGTTTTGCTAACAGAAGCAGAAAGTTTTTTGAATCATTCAAATCGGATGCTTAGTTCTCTCAAAAACTGCCATTTTTTGTACATTTAGCTATGTATCGGCAGGACCTGCCTCGGTCAAAAACTAATCACCTTTTCTCCTCTTCATTACAAATTGAATGTTTTTTAGATCATTCAAATCGGATGCTCCGTTCTCTCAAAAACTCGATTTCTATTTTCTGCACTCTTTGCTCCGTATCTCCGTAACGGCTGGAGCTGCCTGCCAAAAACTAATCAGCACATCTCCTTATCATTAGGAATCGAATGTTTTTTGAATCATTCAAATCAGTTGATCCGTGCGACGAAAAAATTCGGACATACAAAACACGCACACACACATCCATTTTTTCTGAGGTATGCAAAAATGTTCAGAAACCTCTGAAACGTGAAGATATGCCAAAATTTTCATTTTCGATTTACCCTACGGAAAGTTAATAAGAGTACGACTGTGTCAGGGTACGGTAGTGACAGTCATCATAATAGCTAAACTATACTGATTTTAGGATAAGGTCCAAAAAGAGAAAGATGAAGTATGTTTGTTCGAACAAGTTTCCATTATTGCATTGAATCAGCACCCTACATTAACATGATCCGTAGACCGCGTCGCTTTTAATGATGATTAAACAAATAAAGAAATTAAATTAAATTAGACAAAATACGAAAGAGAAAGGGAAAAAAATTCAATACAAAAGGAAAAGATTTAACGAAGATTTCTTGTTATTTTTGTAAAAAAAAATATGTTTTGTTATATATTGCTATATTATATTCATAAGCTTTGCTTAAATGATTATGTTGCTCTGTGTTGGATATTTCAGACAATAAAAGTCGTTATAAATTATTTTGGTGTTTATAACTATCGATTTTTAACTTGTATTGACTCGCTCCTTTCTTGTATGATTTGATTTTATGACTAATCCATAAATTAATTAACATAATAATATACTAAATAATGTCCTTAAATCCATTGTATTTAAGGTCAGCAATTACTATTTCTACGTAGACAAATGTTCAAATTACCAATTAATTTCCCTTCAACCCAGCTAACTAGTAAATTGACAAAATTATACCTGATCAAAAACAAAGTGGCTCAATCGTACCCAGTCTCCTCTACTACTAATAAAAAAATTAGTCAGTTTACTACTGCTTTAGTTATTCAGTTTTCAAAAATTTCTCAATGAATCAGCAATATTTTACCTTAAATTAGTGAAATTTTTCACAGTTGGCGTATTAATTAAAAACTCATCAGTATATATTGGTGATTTCGCGCATAAGTTAAAAATTCATTCAAGGTTTTCACCTTGAATTTGTACACTTTTTTCTAATACGCACAGAACGAAGAATTTATTAGTAACAGATAATTGTAGATATGATTAAGTATTATGTATTAATGATTAAGAGAAGTTTTTGTAAACTTTGTTGGTCTTGGAATTAATGGTTTTTGACTTGATTGTTCAGTTAAAAAGTAAATTTACTAACATAATTAACTAATAGAATAAAATTTTCAATAATTCACGCAGCTTTTGAAAATTCATCCGGAAAATTGTTAATTTTAGAAATAAAGTAGTAAATTTTCTCAAATCGAAGTTGAAGTAACGAAAGAAATCAAAATTCACAGTAAACAAATGGTTTTCTAAATTTCTTTAACTCTTAAAAATATGGCTACTTTATTAAACTTTGTATTACAAAAACTGAAATTCAAATTAGTAACATTTCATAACTTTGCCCAAAAACCCATAGCAAAACTATTACTGTAAACTACGAGTAAATGATAATGTTAGCATATATTAATAAATAAAACAAATATTACTCAAATATAATTAAAATAAAAATAATAAAAAAAGTTAAAAATAAAAACGTAAATATTGGTAAAATTTGAATTTATTTTCACGTTATATAGTAAGACTTAATGATCATCTACTGAAACCAATTATGCATTAAACTACCTCAGCAAAAATTTTCTATTTTATTTTTAAAAAATGTGTGCAACGAGTATGCATTAAATTTCCTTAGCAACAATTTGTATACCATTTTAAAACGAATATAATAATTAAAAAAAAAACTGCAAACTAGTAGTGCATGGCATGGTTACTGGAAACTTCCCGTACCAATTATTAAAATGTTTTAGAAAAGCTTTACAATTTTTGAAAATCTGAAAAAATAGATTTTTGAGAAATCTGAAAAATTTTTTTTTGAAGAGTTTGAAATTTTTGTTTAGTTATATATTGATTTTTTTGAAAATATTTAATCCTTACACCGGGATAAGTTATAGTAATTGCAAAAAAAAACGAATATAAAATTTTATATATATCTTTACGTTTCAGAGGTTTCTTAACATTTTGGCATACGTTAGAAATAATGGATGTATGTGTGTGGGAACACGGATCAAACGATCAAACATTCGATTCGTATTGATGGGGAGATATGCTGATTACTTTTTGGCATTGGCAGATCCAGTCGTTTCCAAGATACGGGACAAAAAGTGGCACAAATTGTGATTCAGTTTTTGAGATAACGGAGCGTCCGATTTGAATGATTCAAAAAACATTTTGTTTGTATTGACAAAATAAAGAACTGATTAAATTTTTGGAAAGGCAAGTCCAGCGGTTTCGGAGATTGATTAGAAAAGTTTAAAAAAAAAATGCATATGGCAATCAAAAATAATCATTAGCCATATGCACATTAAATTATTAAATATTTCATAAAGATTTTAATAAGCACAAATTTTGTTTACATTGCTATTAGTTCTATACTGATGTTTATCTATTAGACTGCGACGCAGCGCTTAATTTAAAAAAAGCTACGCAGCGCGATTGCTTCGACAAAAAGTTCAAAATTTTCAAAAAATTCAAAATAAAAAATAAAATTTCAGATTTTTATATTTTAAAATTCAAAAAAATCTAATATTTTCAAAGTTCAAAATTTTTTAAAGATTTTATAAATTTTAACTTTTGGTGCGAGAAGTTTCATCAAGTTGCCTTAAAGCACGATGCCATGTATCACTTGCTTTATTTATAAAAATATATTTAATAGCACAAGAAAAATAATCAAAATAGAGTAACAAACTACTACAAAACAAATTCAAATTTTATTTGAACAAAATCATATGAATGAATATAATATAATAAGAGTCGGCTCTGAGAATGTTAAGTGTCGAAGAAATCGCCCGAGGCCAAAATTAGAACTTAGATTATAAACGATGTTTTCACAATAACTGTAGAAAATATTCGAGTTTCGGTTTCACTAAAAGCATTTATCTATGCTTCTTTATATTTATAAATCTTTTAATAGCATCTTGTGACGTCGTCATTTGAAATCCACACGTTTGGAGATTTCGAGTCGATAATCGAGTATTTGGGATTTGATAAAGTAGAGATTAACAATTGCTTACACGAGAAATATAGATATTTGCTTTTTGATTTAATTATAATTTCAACATGTCATTGTAGATAATGTTTCGTTATCGGCGATAAGAAATTATTATTTAATGCGCGTTTAGAACACAAACACAAACACACAAATAAACATTAAATACCTCATATATATATTTTCACTTGAAAATATAGATTAAAAATATGTTTCCAATTGAAAATAACCCAATCGTTTCGGGCACTGCGATGTGAAATGGCAATAGAAAATCTCTCACACTATTCTTCATATTTGTAAGTAGAGAAAAAAACATGAATAACCAGATATCACCTTGATTCTTACGAAGTCGCTGTAAATGTTTGTAAACAAAAAAGTTATTTCTTTCGTTCTTATTGTTAGTTTTTTATTGTGAGCGCTGTTGTTTAATTCACGAAACCTTAATATAAATTTTAAGTCGAATGTTTTATATGATGTATAGTTATTCTTGAGTTAGATTCAACAATTTTTTTATAACCTCGAAAAGAGCTTCCATTTGGGTGGGGTAAAAAGGACTTCCTAAGCATTTGGTCTGGCAAAGACGTGAACAGTAAAAATTTGAAAATATAAAGTAAATTCAGTTAAAAAAGTAGTTTTACAACTGATAAGTTAAATAAATAGTTATTCCAACCCTGATGACGACTGTTTCTGACGAAATACCAGATCAAGGTTGTTTACAGTATGATCTCTGTAAAAAACTGTATCAATGAAATTTATAGTTTGCATTGGGTGAATTATGTAGCTATTATTTAGTAAATTTTTTTTAAGATCAAAAATAAGACATAGTACCTCTTTGATTCATTTTAGCCCTTTGTTTCCCTGGCTATTCCATTTTACCCCGCCTACGGTGTAGAAAGGACCAGGTGACAAATTTTTGAAAAACAGCGAAATATCACTACAATGATGGATTAACTGGGAGTTTTACTCAACACAGTCAGATAATTGTTTGATTCATATGTATTATTTGTTGCGATATAATTGATTTTGTTTTCACAATATAATTGTCGAAAATAAAATTGCATTTTTTTGTCCCGCCCCACCTTATATATATAATATATATGTTTTATTCAAGATTCTCTGTTATTTTCAGTTTAAAACAGTTCTGGAAAAAATATTAGTAGCCATTTCGTTGAGCATAAAGAAGAACCACAACGTATTTTTTTCTTCTTTTTATTAATTTTTTTCTTCCCTTTTTATAATTTTTTTTCTTTGTTTTATGAATTTGTTGGTGCAATGGTGAAACACATTTAGCGTCGAAACGTACAAAATACAAATCATGTATACTATTATAATAACATTTGTGAATAAGTAATTATAACTATTTTCTTATAAGAAGAATTATAGTAACTATTGATTATACTAAGAAAAGAACTTTCAAAATGGTATTATTTGTGAGAAGTTTGCGTGCCGTAATAATAACTAACAGTAAGAAAAAATATTGTTAAATTGTATTAAGTTTAATAAAATTTTCAAATTCAAATGAATAGCAAAATATAATTATTAACAATAATATGCATTTTATAAATTACATTTAGTAATTATTTCGGTACATTTTTCTTACAGGTGGTTATGAGAAGGCAACCCTATAGTTAACCATTCTAGTTGTGTTTGTCAAATTAGTACTTTCAAATTATTTTTTGCAGCAATGTTTAGAATGTCTATTTTCACTTGGAAACATATTTTTGATTTATATTTACAAATAAAAATGGATATCACTACCGCTTGATATCAGATCGCATGCTAATTATGAACCTAGATCTTTTGGTGCAAGACCACGGCACCATGATCAACCCAAATTATACCAATTACGAAATAATTTTTTTACCACTAATAATAATTTCTGTAGTATTTGTTTATAAAATAAAATTCCAGAAGTTTGTCTTTGAGTACAATATAATACACTTTAGGGGGTGACCATTAATCACGTGGGGCTTTTAAGGAAAGGTGGTGTCGATAAAAAATTACGTGGGGGACGGGTGTAGTAGATAACACGTGTATTTATTTTTGACCTAAATTAAAAAAAAAATACGATTTCTTCGTACATTCGAAAAATTTTACGTAAGTAATATTTTGCATATCACAAAGAATCACCAAGTGAAGGGGAGGTCCAAAAATTCATAAAAAACCGATCACGTTATTAATGGACGCCCTCCTACACTAATTAAAAAACCTGTAATTATCCCAAAGAAATGTTTAGCCTTAGTTTAAAAAATTTTAAAAATGTTTTATCGATAATTTCTGTAAAATGTTACTGCACATTTACGCAATTTGTCCAATATTTATAAATTCAACATGATAATATTAAATTATACTAATTACACAATTCTTGCAAGATGCCGATGGAGTATCGTTTAAAGATTTGCCGATACAGAAATATTAAAATAAATGCATGGAAAACATTATTCTCATAAACATATATGCAAATCAACGACTACATGTAATAATAGATGCCTGATGAAATATGCCGCATCATGATAATTTCTAACAGTCATTCAATACACTACGTCAATTTTATTAAATGAGGATTTTTATTTAGCAGTGTATTTGTAGAGAAAAAACTTATTTTTTATTAGTAAAACTTATTATTTTTATTAGCCATTTACAACATTTTTTTATACCATATACTCATACAACATGCTTTTTACATAGTATTCTGATTTTAATTTTATATAAATATTAATATCATATGTTATAATATTACATATTAATTTTCATATGTCTATAAGCATTTAAATTTTTTATTCTTTTTTTGTTCAATTTTCAAATTTGTAGACAGTAGAGATGCTAGGGACTATTTGTAACGGGGGTTACTATAGTAACAGGCATTTTTCAATAGGATTTGAAAAAAAAAATTTTTTTTTTATCTTGATTGGACATGTAAATCGTCCTGCATAATATTGTTTGCATATAAAACAGAACTGTGCAGGTGCGTCATTTTGGACAGGTAATTTGAAATTGTACTACTATCGCAAAATTTCGGTTTGCATTATTATTATAAACTAACTCGAAATTTTATATATCTTATTTTATTTCAAATTTATCAATCTTTGAGAATGTGTAAGAATTTTTGAGATAGCTGAATTGTTTAAATATTTATCTTGTTTAATGTAAAAAAATCACACCTGGGGTTAGTTGAAACAGAACCTTGGGGCCAGTCGTTGCATACAAAAATTATATACAGATTCAAGTGGAAAAAATTGGGTAGAATTTATAGTTTGTAAGATGTGGGCAAACATAAATAGTGTTACAGAAGACACTATATCTTTTGTTTGTTTTATGATGATAATTGTAGTTTACGATGATTTATGATAAAAATTTATATTATAGAAAACATTATATATTTTATTTGTATTAATTAAAGTTTGAGTTGATTTATGAAGAATTACTTAGACACAAGTCAATTTTCTTAAAAATAAATTAAGAATAAATTATCAGCCGTATTTTTGTCATCACTACTTGCCTTGGTAGACGATACAACTAGATCCAAACACGAGGTAAGTTGAAACATCGTACATTTTCGAGAAAATATTTAATTCTGACAACAGTTCTGGAATAATTTAGGCTCGATTTGGTAGAGAAATGGTTACTGCAACTATACATATTTATTTAGTAGAAATATAAAAAGTGGATTTCAAAATAAATTATTTTAAAAAACTGTTACAACCAGCCCCTAGCTTCCTTACTCCTATCAGAGTACCTCTTATATATGAGACGAAATTTAACCTTTCGATCATACCTGCCGATTATCACTTATTATAAATAATAATAATAATGGGTAGTACTGTCTTAGGGCAAGTCCGTGAGCTGAGTTAAACTCTAACTCAACTCAGGGAAGAATAGTTACGGCACCATGATCTACCCAAATTATACCAATTTCGAATTAATTTATTACCATTAATAATTTCTATAATATTTGTTTATAATAGTGTGCGAAGTTTCCTATTGTCATTTTACACCGCAGTGCCCGAAATGTGCTACTTTCAATTGGAAACATATTTTTGATCTATATTTTCAAGTAAATATTGATACCACTACTGCATGATATCAAGTTATCTGTCCATACAAGGCAGTCTCTTAACCGTTACACTATGGAACACCCATTATCATCATCATTCATCACTTATTATAAGTATAAATTTAACAAACATAATATTTCTCCAAAAATTCAGATAAACTGAACCATGAAATGGATTTCATTTTTTTAATCATAATTTAAATAAAGAGAGAAACCTATTTTCTCTGTAATCTCTTCAGGAAATTTTGTTGCAAAATCGTCAAAAAAAGCAATCCAGAAAAATATCTCTGATTGATATGCATTACAAATAAAGGTTTTTTTTAAAAAAAAGATCGTCGATATATATTCTTAAGAATTATGCTTGAATTTTTTTTATAAAAATATGTTGCTTACACACATTTACTTGTGTTTTTATTTTTAGAATATTTGCATATATTCGCACTGAATATGATTCAATAATATTTGAAAATGTATTGCGCAGGTTAGTAATAAATCTTATAATTAAAAATTAAAAATAATGTTCTACCAAAAAAAAAAACATCAAATACTTGATAATTCAAAAGCTTTTTTCATTATCGCATGCATTGTTTTGTAGAATTTTTTTGAAAAAAAATGTAAACCAATTCAAATTAAGAAAGCATATTCAAAACCTTCATTAATAAAATTTTTAAGATCATGTGGTTATATAGAGTATATATCATGCGGTAAAATAGAGCCATAACAGCGCTATGTTACGCTCCTTTCTTGGTAGTAAAAATTGCCAAAATGCTATGTATTTGCTGTGCAGTCAGCTGTTTTAGATATAAAACCTAACCTAGAAAACGCACAAACGCCAAAAAATAAATATTATTATAACAGCATCTTTTTGATGTGCATTTATAACACATATATGGAGTTAGATTTTAGACGTAGAACGCCTGATCGGACAGCAGGTATCAAGAAAAAAGCGTGACATAGCGTAATAAACGATTATATTTCGCTTTTTCGATTAAATATATATCAAAACAGTTGCAAGTTTAATTAAATTTTGAAATTACCAACCTAGTTTTCATTCTGGCAGTTTGTATGATAAATAAATTGACTATATATATTATAGTAATAAACATTTAACAGTGCCTTAGTTCTGCAAAAAATGTTATAAAATGTTATAAAATAATATATTTATTCAAAGAATGCAACGTCTCTTCCATCTGAATCAATTCTACGACATCATTTTAATTTATTTGTCATTGGGACACGCACTTGCATTGTTTTTATAATGCTACTCGAACATCCATCTGACGGGCATTGTTGAGAAAAATACCAATTATGGACGAGGCGAACTAGTGCACTAAAGGTTAATAATTAAAATTTTTAAATAAAATTCAATATCGTTAGGCCAATTTAGGTTTTTGAACCACAACTTTCGGCGGAAACTATAAAAATTGGAAACCCAACTAAACTTCATCTTGTGCATTTACTGCGCATAGTCGAATAAACACATATGCATATTGTACAGATATGAATTACTTAAATTCGTTCAAATATAAAAAGATAACTATTTGCCTAAGTTCTTTAAAAATCGAAGTATCCGTATTCGAGAACAGAGAAAAATATTAGTATACGAGAACACTTATATCGGAGACAGCAAACTGTCCAAATATTTTTTACACAACATATTTTAACATTTTTCAATCACTATCAATAAAAATATAATTAAAATTTAAGACTGCTAAAGAACCAAATAACTATAAAAAAATTGAATTCTCTATAATTTAACGCAGAGTGATCTTGAAGCAAAATTCAACACATTGAATGCCGTCTATAGGCGACACTCGTACACACAGGGTGACAAGCGAATGTCGCCTATAGACGACACCCGTGGCAAATAAGTAATAAAAAACACGTCAAGCAGATTAAAAAAAAATCGATTTGTAGAGGTAGACTCCATGTTTGAGCTCAAAAAATTCCATTATAAGAAATTAAAATAAAAAATTATATTCGAAAACAATTCTCAGAAATATCAAATAATAAATAGTAAACTAAATATAAGTCGCATTTTGCGCAAACTTCCCGACATGTGCAAATGATCGATTCAATCGTTCATTTGGGTTTCACCAAAAACTAATTAATGCAATTTCTAATTGATACTTTGAAACAAATTTATATCTGAATTTATGTTAATTAGATTTAACTTATTTAACACATCAAATAAATTATAGGTACAAAACACAGAACAGATTCTACTCGGTGCACTTTAATAACATTTTAGAATGTTCGGTTAGGGTTCAGGCCATAAACTTTATTACAAAGATTCATTAAAAATGACAAATATTTTTAACAATTGAAGAAACGATTCGGCTGAACTCTTCCAGAAACTAATCAGCACGATTTTTTATTGAAATCTTGCAAACGGTCAAAATCGGTTCATGTCAACGAAAGCGTTGATGAAAAACTTTTCACATTTCTGCAAATTATAAAAAACCGGCTTGGCTGATCTGGGCATTAATACGTAGCTAAAATCAGCGCAGCCGTTTTTTAAGACACTTTGTCGTTAGATCAAATAGAAGCACATACTTCTTCAAATTTTAATCTCAAACGATTCAGAATGACTTAAAACATCAAAAATCTAACACTAATAAATCGAAAACTTAAAGTATCTCTTTGGGAAGTCTTTGGTCATATTTAATATACGATGTATATTATACTTGTATATGTATACTTGAAGAAGTATACTTGTATGTATACTTGTATACTTATACACGTATACTTGAAGAAGTTTGATAGAACAAATCAATCAGAGAATAATAAAAGTTCATATTCTTAATAACAAGTTTGGAAAAAATAAAAATAAAATAAAAATAAACAACAAAAAAGTAAAAATAAACTACCAGAATCTATTAAAAAAAAGTGTAAGTTCAATAAGGTTCTAAAGATTTCTGCCTTAAGACTTCCATTTAAGACTTACATTTTTGCGCTAGTTTTTTGTACAGAAATTGGTGAAATTTGCTAGCAAATAAATTGTCTAAATTATTGGGCAGCCTCAAATAATGTTTGCTATTATAAATTAGGCCTTGAATAAATAAATAATTCATTAATTAATATTAAAGCATTGATAAGCATCAAATGTGATATTTAGACTAGACTTGTGGTATCTGACGAGTTCGTTTATTACGAAAGAACAAGTTAACGCACAATAAAATATTGTCATTTAAAATAAAAGATCATTTGTGTTAATGATGAAGTTAAATAAATAAACCAAAAATTAAAATCGGACATGTCAAATTTAGACAATGCCAGCGTCTGTGCAAGCTCACCGATGACATTGAAGTTTAACACCAATGTCATGCAAGAATTTAAAAATATTTCGAATATTTACATTAATACTGTCTAGGTGGAGAGAGTGGGGCCATCGAAATAATTTCAAATGTGACATAAGACATTCTGCTCTATCATCGATGAAAATAAGAAAATTTATTTTACAATGAAAGAATCATACAGATCAGAATCAAAAAATCAGTTTCTCTTAAAAATAAGGAAAATCCATTTGTCATTTTTTTTAACTCGGTAAAAAAAATCCAGCAAATCACAGACTTTTTCAGAAGTGTATCAATTATGTGCAAATATATTCGTATATATATTAGTAAACAAAGATAGCGATAAATTAATAATTATATCAGAGCATGTGCAACAACTGATTTTATGACAATTTTATTTGTAACTTGTAACCAGAATTTAAAGAAATGTGTTAATTTTCCTAGTATCAAAATTTACTGGACATATTAACTTTACATTTATCTGATTTCAAGCAGCTGATAATTTGTAAGAAGTAAATAATTACTATTAGTAGTGGATGATGTCCATCAGAAATTAGGTAGGTACTCAGGCCAAGTCAATAGCATGAAAATAAGCAAGACCTAGCAAAGAAATTATTATATTAAATTCAAAATAGATTATTTTGAATTCTACTGGTTGATTAAGTCTACTAATAAATAAATATCCAATGTATCTTTTTTTGTCTTTTCCTCCTTTTTGTACTATCATGACTGTACAAAGTTGCATCACTAGTAGTTCTAACATTTATTAACTTCCCATAGGGTAAGTTATAGTAATCGCAAAAAAATCAAAAATGAAAATTTTTATATATCTTTACGTTTCAAAAGTTTTTGAACATTTTGGCATACCTTAGAAAAAATGGATGTGTGTGTGCGGATACAAATTTTCGTCGACGATTTCGGGAACACCGATCAACCGATTTGAATAATTCAAAAAAACATTCGATTCGTATTGATGAGGAAGCGTGGTGATTAGTTTTTGGGAAGGCAGGTCAAGCGGTTATGGACTGTCAATAAAAATAAGAAAAAAAATGTCATTTGGCGGTCAAAAATGTTTATTGGACATATGTACATCAAATTATCAGATATTTTATAGAAATTTTAATAACCGGTACACATTTCGTGTAAATTTTTTTGGGTTCCGTACCGAGATTCTTAATTACGGTACGGAAAATTCCAGCAATTTGCCTTAAGGCACAATGCCATGCACCCCACTAGTTTTTTTCCACGATTATTTCTTATGTAGAGAAATGATTAAACAAATGATAAAAAGAACTGTGATAAGATATTTTTTATCACCATTAAAAATAAGAAAAGTCTATGTGTTAACCAATCAGGATTGAACTCCTTTATAGAAAAATCAGTTTCCCTAAAAAATAACATAAATCAACTTCTCCTAATTTTCTTTGTTTAAAAAAATTGTAAACCGTTAACACGTATAAAAAGTGTAGCAATAACACTTAAAGGTTGCAAATAACATATATATATATATATATATATATATATATATATATATATATATATATATATATATATATGTTATATATATATCCGTACTATTAGTAAATAAAGATAATAAATTAATAATTGAGAGAATGTATGCTAACTCACAATCATAGCAAATCACTAAACAAATTTTAATAGATGAGACCATAGTCCTAAAAAACTTTTTTTTGTTAATAATCGTGAACAAAAACTAATCACAAGTATTATAGGTATTCTTGTTGTTGCAATGTACTGCTTCTCCCTACCTGACTTTTAGAAAACTAACACCCATCAGTTGTCCTTTACATTGATTGTATTATACAAACTTCAATAAATTAGATATTTTTCTGAAAGTCTGAAAGAGTTATTTTCTCTTGAAAATATATTTTGATCTAAATTTTCAAGTGAAAATGAATACTAAAACTGCTTGATATCAGGTTACACAAAAATCGGTTTTTAATACGGAAACTAGAAAATCTACCACTCCATCTACTATAAATATTTTAAATGCTAATTTTGTGAATACTTTAAAATACATTAAATTTAGAATAATATTTAGTTACTTTATTATGGTGGAGAGATAATATTAATAATCATATTGCAAGGTAAGCCAGGTTTATAGTTTCGATATCTACCTTAACTACTATGAAACTGTAGTAATATGGTTTTAAAATAGAGATTCAAAATATGTTCAGAAGTAAAAATAGCTATTTTTTGTATTGCTGCATTAATTCAATAATATATCATTAGTATTAAAAAAATTAAAATAATTAAAATATATCATCATAGATAGATTAACCATTGAGTAGCTAAGAGAGCCACGTAGTTAAAAGAGTATCAACACAATAGGTGAGAGGACTCAAGATTTATTTACAGTTCAAAAATAAAAAAGAAATAATTAAAAGTCACATGACCAAGTCAAAATACTCATTGTCTTTTTGATGTGCAAAATAAACACGTCCCAATATATTATATTTACGTTGTTTATTTGTCTCTCACCCAACTTGATTTTGATTAGCTTTAATATACCATATTTAACTTTATTTCGATTTTATTCATATTTATATTATATAAACGTGTATTGAACAACCTGATATCAAACAGTATTGAAGTAATTTATTTACTGGAAAATATTGTTTTCAATTATTATCATTGTTAAATATGGCTCCAAATAAAACTGCCCCTTCCCGGAATTGCGGCTAATACTTAAAATATTTAATTAATGGTTTTGAAATAACACCAAGTACTCTATCGTTATACCAAGTAAATCGTCTAATTTTAATTTTAAACGTCAAAAAAACTACTCATTTTCTCACATTTTGATGAATTTTTAAAATAAAACTACTTGTTGTAAGGACGTAATATTTCAGTAAGTTCTATAAGACCATGATATATTTTGCAAAAAAAGTTTCATAAAAATCGGCTTAATTTTTTTTTCAACAGTTAAATTTAAGAACAACGGCTCGGTAGATTTTCACCTAAAATTAATCAGTATCATTCCCAACTAATATCTTTCGAACAGTTTTTGATTTTTTAAAATCGGTTCGGTAGGATGAGCTTAAATGTCGACGAAAATTTAACACTTTTTTCCAAATTACAAAGAAACGGCTTGGGAGATCGTAGCACAAAACAGATAAACGTTAGTCCTCCTTGAGATACATCGAATGGCTTTTAAATTTTTGAAATCGGTTCAGGCGTTTTTGAGCAAACGTCGATAAAATGTCTAATTTTGACAACTCCAAAAAAAACGATACTAATTTTTGCAAATTTTGAAGAATTTTTAAAATTAAACGACTCATCGTAGGGTCGTAATATTTTAGTATAATCTATATATAAGTCTATGGTATCTACCGTCAAAAAAAAATCAAAAATCGTCAAAAAAATTTTTCAAATCGATTCAGAATTGCGGGCAAAAACGTCAACAAAAATTTTTTCACTTTTCTGCGATTTACAAAGAAATGGTTCGGCCGATCGTAGCGCAAAACTGACAAACGATAATCCTCATCGAGATACATCGAATGGCTTTTAATTTTGGAAATCAGTCCAAAAATCTGTTCACATACACGCACACACACACATACTTTTTCCAAATGTTGGTCTCATTCAATTCAGAATGACTTGAAACGTCGAGAAAACATAAAATTAGCGAATCGGATTTTTTGATGAAAACAAACTACTCCTTCGGAAAATTAATAACGTAATCAATCAAGAAAATATCTACAAAAAGAATCTTCTAAGGCTGCTGCTTTATAAACATTGTATTACATTAACTATTTCTTACGTATGTCATCTTTTATATTGTGCATTCAAACATGTGGCCTAATTTTATAAACAAGTTGCATGTATGTATAAAAAACATATTTACGTTTGCGTAACAGCAGACTTAATAGAAGAGACATCTATTTATGTGTTTTTATATTTGGCAGACGCCGGCTCACTAAAATACATTTTTCTATTTTTGTTGGTATGCAGATAAATTTGATAGGGTTGGGAAAAACAAAATGATATAATGGTAACAAGGTTTAAATATAGAAATAGATATAGTTTTTAGTAACCATAGTAGAAGTTTCTGATCTATTCTTATAGTATCATTCGTCGGTCGAAAAATCTTAAAATAAATATCTGTATTTAATGCAACTTCTTGTTTATTTGACCAATTTTTCTAAAACTTTCAAAGAATTATACAGATATAATAATAACAATTTATCATCTATAAAGTAATTTTTATGTTTTTTTTTTATTGTATCTTAACCTTCTGGCCTTACTTAAAATAATACTTTTACCTTTACCATGGATTGCCAAGTTACAAATATGAAATAACAAAAATATGATACAAATTTATTTTTGGTTGCCTCAAAATATATACTTTTTAAGGTTTTAAAATATAATTTAGAACATCGCGGTATCCTGTGGTATATTTTAATTCATTACTTACTTATTTACTGTAAGTATTCATTTATTTAATTGGAAATAAAAAATTAATCTCATTGTCAGTGCAGAAAGTTTGCATTTTGTGTTCGATTGTTGGATCGATGAAAATAAATTCATGTTACATTAAAATATGTCAATTTTCAATATCTTTGACCAAGGTCAAAACTTTTTGTATTTTTAAAGTTTATTTTTAAGCAAAACTTCTTTAGGCGCGACTATGGTGTAAATCCGTACAAATGCTACGGAAGTGCGTTACGGCAGTGTCGAGTGCCAATGATTCGTCATTCGCTCTCGATGATATCATTTCTATACAGGTCGATTGTGATTAGTCGTCGTATATGTGAATAGAGATCTGCCGTATGCGTACCGACATCAACGTTGTATGCGTACCGATATCAACAAGGAAATGGGCATTGATAAATAAACATTTTAAAGTTACATCGTAGTACAAATCTTGATTTAATGAGACAAGTCTGAATCAGAAGAATATTCTATCCTGTTCCTTGAAAATAATAAAACAAATTAAGCAATTGGGCCGTGTACTAATCATAAGTTTATTGATTAGAAATTATTTCTATATTATTCGTAATTTCTATGAATCTTTGAAGTTATTAAAACGGAAAATATTTTTTAGGCAAGGCAGATATTGCAGCTGTTAAAGAATGAGATTATATCGCTAGCTAAAAAGGAAAAAAGATACAAGCAGTCAATGAATGTATATTAATTTTAATTACATGACGTTCTTCAAACACAATTACATCATGAGTGAAGTTGCGACAACAATATTTGTTTAGGCGTTGTTTAACATAATCCACTGTGTGACCGAATATTATAGATTTTATTAATCAGCAATTACTTCATTTCTCTAATGAAGCTTCATTTCTAAATGCTAATTACAATGACAAACCGATCATGTCATATTTGAAGTATGACTTTAATTACATGATTGTTTTTAAATATTATACATATTTTTAATGCTATTATAAATATATAATTTATTAGTTAACTTATAAATAACTTATAAGTTACTTAAATTAAAATTGCTACTTTGTACAGTAGCAAATAAGTTTTACTTCAATCGCGTGTGATCCTTACGCGCACTTTTTTTTTTCTTCCTACAGTTTTACTTGTTGTCCATTACAGGACAGGTGTAAAAATTAATATATAATATTAAAAAAAGTTAAATCGTTTATCAAGTATGAAACAAACTTGTTTAAAATTTATTACAATTTAAAAATTGTATGACAACAAATAAGTCTAATGCGATTACGTATATTCTTAAATAGAGATCAAGTGCTAAATATAAAATCGACATATGTTTTGGCTCAAACTATTATTGGTATTATTGGTTTCGTATCATATATACATTATCTCTAATTTCTATATAAGTTTTCTTCCATAAGTAATTATAATTGATCTATAAAATAAATATAATGGTAAGTCTGGCTTGATCTTGCATCACTCATAAAATTAATCAATAATGATAAATGGAATGTTAAGATTTTGTACAGAAAAAACATAGTTTATTAGGAAGAAAAAAATGCGCAGCTTTTGGTATTGTTAGATATGTTTATCATTAAACACCCATAATCAAACCAAAGATCTGTTTTTAGAGGATAATGCGCCGATTGCCCATCTCAATTTGTTGTATTTTATAATTGATGGTATAATTTCAATTCTCAAGGATTTTTTCACTTAAGAAACATATTCTCTCTTATAATTTTAAGTAAAAGTCGATATCACTACTGTTTGATATCAGGCTATCCGAGGTGGATATCTACCATAAAACCATGAGTTGCAAGAATCAAAGTTCCTGCGTTTCAAAACCGTTTTTATAATTCTATAAGCTGTTACAATGTAATTCCTTAAAACCCAGAAGTATTAAAAGACAACCTATTGGTTGTCTTATCTCTGTGCGATGATATTATTAGTAGATATTTTTAACAGTGATGTTAATTATATTGCAGCAATGCCCCAAAAGGCTATTTTCTCTTAAAATCATAAATTTATCTATTCAAGTGAAAACTGATATCATTACTGCCTGATAGCAACTTGTCCGAGTCGGGCGTTGAACCTGGAACATTTACATCAAATTAAACGAAGACTTAACTATGTCAAAACCAATATTATAGAGTAGATCTCTACGTGGTTAGCTAAGGATGCAAGATTTTCTTTTTGTTTATATTTGAATTGCAAATTGTTTATTAATACATAAAAACATACAGTTCTATTAATTTAACAGATGGCTTTTAAAATATAACTCAGCAGTATTATTGGTGGTGATAAATTTTTACTTTTTAATTTTTATGTTTTAGACTTATTTCGTATTTTTAACTTCATTATTTTTGCATCAATGTCCCAAAAAGCTAATTTTAAATAATTTAAAAATTTAAACATTGCAGATGAAAGTTTTCAAGTAAAAACAGATACCATACTAATGCTACCACATCAGGTGTAGTCAAATTGAAAATTGAACCTGAAACCTAAGGATTGCAAAGCACTTAACCATATTATTCAAATTAAACGACAAATTAGTCATTTCAAAATCAATATTATAAAATAGTCCACATGTTTAACTAACAATAAGGCTATCAGAAAAATAAAGAAAAAAAACATTCCGGCTACACAGTCCTTATCAAATTATTGCTTCTACTGTAAATCCAGATAAAAACGATTGAATCTCGTAATATCACAAATCGCCCAGTCACTTATTGTTTGAAAAATAAAATTTAATCAGTACAGAGAGATAGAAAATTCTGTAGATAAGATATCGTAAAATTAAGTACGTGCATTTCATCGTCTAATATGAATGATTATATAAAAGTGTCATTTTTATCAAAAATATGATATATTTCAACCGATTAGAGATAAATTTTAATTTTATCACTAACGACAAGTTGGGATGCATGTTTATGGTTTCGTAAGTTAGCCGAAGGTTCCGTACCAATTACTAAAGGCTAACATTAAATTGATCTCGATGCAGCTTCCACCCGTACTGGGATTGAAGCAAATATTTTAGAATTGATTCGATACAAAAACAATAATAGATTTACAATAATAGATGTTTTATCAAGACATCTTGATATATACAAAATATATAACATACTTCGATTTAAATATTTTAAATATTACCCCCATATAAGAAAGAGTGGAGCTTGAAGGTCTTCAGGTAAAAATGTCCACCACCGTTATCTCAAAAACAATATTTGAAAGTAGAAGACAAAGGATGTGTAACCAGGTAAAAAGGACCACCTAAACATTCACACTGGCAAGGTGTAAACAATAAAAAAATAACTAGCTGTAAGTGGAATTCTGTCTTAAGGCAATTAAGGCATCGTGCCTTAAGGCAAATTGCTGGAACTTCCCGTACCAAAAATTATTATTTTTTTAAAAACGATTAACATTTTTGAAAAAAAAATTACTTTGAAAAAATAAGATTTTTGAGAAACTATAAATTGGACAAAAAATTACTTTTTTTAGAAATTTTTTTTTAAAAAAAAAAATTTTTTTTTTAATTTTTTTTTTTTTGAAAATTTTTTTTTTATTTTGACATATTGTGGAAGATTTGAACTTTCTTTTCAAAGCAATCAATCGTACTGCTTTAACTGCATAGGGACAAAATATAAAGCGCGTAAGCGCCGCGTCGCTGTCTAAAGCATAAGCATTGGTACGGAACCCATAGGAATGTTAACAAATTGTATACTTATTGTTAAAATCTCTATAAAATCTGATAATTTCATGAGCATATGTCTAATGATCATTTTGACCGCCAAATGGCTCATTTTTTTACTTTTTCCTCCATATCTCCGAATCCGCTAGACCTACCTTCATGAAAATTTTATCGATTCTTCATCTTGTCAATACAAGTGAAATGTTTTTGAATTATTCAAATCGGACGCTCCGTTCTCTCAAAAACTGAGCTACCGTTTTCGGCACTTTTTGCCCCGTATCTTTGGAACGGCTAGACCTGCCTTCGCCAAAAACTAATCAGCACGTCTCCTTATCAATACGAATCGAATGTTTTTTGAATTATTCAAATCGGTTGACCCGTGTTCCCGAAATCGTCGACGAAAATTTGTATCCGCACATACATACACACACATACATACATACATACACACACACACACACACACACACACATCATCCATTTTTTCTAAGGTATGCCAAAATGTTCAGAAACCTCTGAAACGTAAAGATATATAAAAATTTTCATTTTCGATTTTTTTGCGATTACTATAACTTGCCCTACGGGAAGTTAAAAAAGTAAAATAAGTTAAAAAAGCAATTAAACAATAAATTTGTGAAATAATGTATAATAAGATAATTATAAGATAAATTAAATTAATAGTTATCCCAGCTCTGATAATTAATTCTTCTGACAAAGGTCCATACGAATATTGTATCCAGTGCGATCTTTATGAAAAAACTAGTGTATGGCGTGCCTTAAGACAAATTGCTAGAACTTCCCGTACCGTAACGAAATGTTCGGGGAATATTAAATATTTTGAAACAGATAAGAATTATCTAAACTGAATTGCAAAGTTAATATTATAGATTTAAAATATATACGTGAGCTTTAGAACTTTAGCAAGAATTAAATTAATATCTGAATTATTTTCGATATTCAAAAAAATAAAAAATCCTAACTTTATTAACAGATATGTTATTTTTTATGATAAAATTAGTTTGGTTTCGTTAAAATGGACCTTTGTGCCCCCTTTGATAGGGAGATATGCTGAATAGTTTTTGGTAAAGTCGTTTCGGAGATATAGAGCAAAACTAGCTGTAAGTGGAATTCTGTCTTAAGGCAATTAGGGCATCGTGCCTTAAGGCAAATTGCTGGAACTTCCCGTACCAAAAATTATTATTTTTTGTAAAAACGATTAACATTTTTGAAAAAAATTTACTTCGAAAAAATAAGATTTTTGAGAAACTATAAATTGGACAAAAAATTACTTTTTTTTGAAAAAAATTTTTTTTAAAAAAATTTTTTTTAGAAAAAATTTTTTAAAAATTTTTTTTTGAAAAAAAAAATGTTTTCTTCATTTTGACATATTTTGGAAAATCTGAACTTGTTTTTCAAAGCAATCGTACTGCTTTAACTGCATAGATACAAAATATAAAGCGCGTAAGCGCGGCGTCGCTGTCTAGCGGGTAAACATTGATACGGAACCCATAGAAAAATAAACAAAATTTATACTTATTGTTAAAATCTCTATAAAATATCTGAAAATTCGATGTGCATATGTCTAATGATCATTTTTGACCGCCAAATGGCATTTTTTTTTACTTTTTTCCTTAGATCTCCGAAACCGCTAGACCTGCCTTTATGAAAATTTGATCAATTCTTTATCTTGTCAATACAAGTAAAATGTTTTTTGAATTATTAAAATCTGAGAAACTGAGTTACCGTTTTCGGCACTTTTTGCCCCGTATCTCCGGAACGGCTAGACCTGCCTTCGCCAAAAACTAATCAGCACGTCTCCTTATCAATACGAATCAAATGTTTTTTGAATTATTCAAATCGGTTGATCCGTGTTCCCGAAATCGTCGACGAAAATTTGTATCCGCACATACATACACACACGTACATACATACACACACACATACACACACACATACACACACACATACACACACACATACATCCATTTTTTTAAGGTATGCCAAAATGTTCAGAAACCTCTGAAACGTAAAGATATATAAAAATTTTCATTTTCGATTTTTTTGCGATTACTATAACTTACCCTACGGGAAGTTAAAAATATGCAAAAATGGCAGTTTTTAAGAGAACTAAGCATCCGATTTGAATGATTCAAAAAACTTTCTGCTTGTGTTGGTAAAACAATTGCTTTTGGAACTATTTTTTTTAATTTCCAAAAAATATTTTTTTTAGATATCAAAATAATTCGGATTTTAATTTTAATTTCAGCTAAAGTTCTAAAGCCCACTAATATACTTCAAATGAATAATTTTAACTTTGCTATTCAGTTTAAATAATTCTTATAAACATTAGACAATGTCCTTCATTTTAAATTCGATTGATTAAGTTTTATTGTTTATTTACTTTTCTGTAAACATATATAAGTTGCAATATTTATAATAATCTATTTGAAAATCTTTAGTATTTGCCGAATTACTGTACGGGAATTTCCGCAATTTGCAAGGCACGATGCCATACACCACCAGTTTGAATTTTATTTGCGATTGATTATTATTTATTTGCGAATAAAATAGCACCATAAATTCTCACAAGTATCACAAATTTCTAAAGCCTTCATCTAATTTAGAGCTCCAAAAGTTTTTATAATATTAACACTAAAACAATTTTTATTTGACAGCAATATTTTAAGTACTAATTTTGTATAAACTTCATTCCATAAATTTTCATGTAGCCATTCATAAAATGGTTTACATAGACCTAAATCTATGTAAGTTTATATCTAGCTAATTAATGTAACCTTTAATAGACAAGTTTTTTTATAACCATTGTAAATAATGCAGATTGTGATTAGAATATTTCATCGACACAATGTGCAGACAAGTGGCAGCCAAATTGCATGTTGCAACTATGTGGCGGTTTTCCAAAAGATCAATTCAGATCCAACCAAATTAATTAAGAGATATTTGTGCCCCAAATTTCAAGCACTAATATATCAAATAAAAAACAATACTAGAACAGAATTAAGTTTTAACATATCGCTCTCAGAAATAAAATAAAAAACTAACTTGATGCAGACAGTTGTAATTTATGAAGTCTACAGAAGTTGAAGTCTACAGAATGCAACATGCGGATTGACAACACTTTATTTTAGAAGTTTCATATTTTAATAAAAACTAGTGATTTGCAGGAACTTGCCGTACCAAAAATTATTTTTTTAAAAAAAGATTCAATTTTCGTTCAAAACTCTGAAAAAAAATATTTTTGAGATTTTTAAATTTTTTTCAAAAAATTTACTATTTTAATTATTTTGGAAATTATTTTTCAAAGCAATCGCGATACGTTAGCTGCGTAGAAACAAAATATCGAAGCGCGTGGGCGCCACATTGCAGTATAACGGATAAACTTGGTATAGAACCCATAAATATGTAAACAAAATTTATTATTAAAATATCAATAAAATATGTGATAATTCTCTGTGCTTATGTCTAATGATCATTTTTGTTTGCCAAATGATTTTTTCACTTTTTTATTTGATCTTCGAAACCACTACATCTCACTCCCAAAAATTTCATCAGTTCTTCAATTCG
Organism: Ctenocephalides felis; assembly: GCF_003426905.1. NCBI lineage: Eukaryota > Metazoa > Arthropoda > Insecta > Siphonaptera > Pulicidae > Ctenocephalides > Ctenocephalides felis. The sequence continues at coordinate 136,679,423 of NW_020538040.1, forward strand.
TCAATACAAATAAAATGTTTTTTGAATCATACAAACCGGAGGCTTCGTTCTCTCAAAAAATCAATTACCATTTTTGTCACTTTTTGCCCCGTATCTTCAAAACGACTCGACCTGCCTTCGTCAAAAACTAATTAGCACGTCTCCTTAACGATCTCGATAACGAATCGAATGTTTTTTGAATTATTCAAATCGGTTAACCCGTGTTCCCGAAATCGTCGACGAGAATTTGTATCCGCACATACACACATACATACATCAATTTTTTCTAAGGTATGCCAAAATGTTCAGAAACATCTAAAACGTAAAGAAATATAAAAAAAATTATTTTCGATTTTTTTGCGATTACTATAACTTGCCCTACGGAAAGTTAAAAAACAAATTAATAAAAGGTCAATATCTTCCAAAAATTTCAAAATTTTGAAAAATCCATTTTTTTTCAACGTTTTCAAAAAAATTTAAATTGCGGTACGGGAAGTCCGAGCAATTAGTCTTAAGGCACAATACCATGCATCACTTTTGTTACAATTTTTGTTTGCCTGTCTGTTTGTTCCGACAAATCTTTCAAATGGCTGAACCGATTTTGAAGGAACTTGAGTTTTGATGAATTATTTTAAATGAATATTTTAAAGTTTACAATAATAAATGCATTTTTTGTAATTTCAAGCAGTCTTTATTGCAGTTAATTTATTTAGGTTATAAGTTAAAAATATTTAATGTCACCGGTTATGGGATTTCTACTTATTCTCGAAAGTCCTTCTATTCTCTTTCGAACCGGTGAGGCCTCTTTTTGTTCAGTTTCGCCATCCTCGATTTCAGCTTTCTTCTGGCATTCTGTTTTTCTGGCGCTTTTGTCCGTTTCGGCGCTCTTTGGTGCCTGCGTGAGACTGAAACTGCCGAAACCGCCTAAAAGTGCGGCCACTTGACTTGAATTATATCGACGGCCAATCTCGCACTGGCCGTCATGTGAACTGCGTGCCGATTCCGTCTGAGGTTCGCCAAATACTCGTATATTAGATATTGCAGATGGAGGTGCCGATTCTTCGCTTGAAGGGCGCCCGTTTTTGCCTGTCATTTTTTTTTCTTTCTTCTTAATTTTAACAATCAGAAGTAGGAAACTTTTCGATAAGACTGTGCGTTCGAGAACTGATACCGGTAAATTTTAGTTTGTTGATAGCAAATTTTTTATGATTTTTTTTGTTGTGTTTTTATGTCGGATGACTTATTTCAAAAACAAAATCATGCATATGCTTAAATATTGATATCGATACAGCATTGCATTCATTTTTTTGACACATTTTGGAAATTTAAATGCGAAAATAGTATTTTATTCTAAAGGGGGTGTAACTCAGGGGTAGAGTGTCCGCTTCGCATGCGGGAAGTCCTGGGTTCAAATCCCAGTACCTCCAATTATTTTATACGCAATTGAATATTTTAAAAATTATAGATATATAAATAAAATATATATTTTACAATTTGAACGTTTATATAATAACATATAGCAACAAACATTGAAATTGATTGTAATTTTAATATCATAAATAATTGTGGGATTTTTCAGAATGTACAAAAACAATTCAGAATGCCTGTGTGCCTTCTTAAAGCTAATTGCTGGAACTTCCCGTACCGTAATTAACCATTTAAGAAATAAATATTATCAACAATCAATAAAAAATATTAATAATTGTTTCAAATAGTTTCACATGGATTATTATAAATACTGTAAATTTATAATTAGTAGAATTAGTAGAATTTATTCTACGAACAACCTATGTATATACTTATAGCGTGTAAGAATGTTTTCTTGTAACTAACTATAAGTTATTTGTATACGTATACTTAGTAGATGTAATCCTAATCGAGCCGAGAGAAATGAAGCCATCCGGGACCTTATCTCATAAAATATCACGATAAAAACTTATTTTATCGATATGTTTTTATAAAAAAGTCGACCATTTTGAGACTACCTAAATTTTCTGAATATTTAAAAAAATCGTTCTTTAAAAATGAAATATTTAAAAATTTTAAATTTTTTTAAAAATATTTGTTTGAACCACACAAGTAAACTTTGAAAATTAAAAATCTTGGTATGAAACGAAGAAAATTGTAACAAAATTAGTACTCATTTTTTACAACTATAAAATATCTGATAATTTTATTAACATATGACTAATGATCATTTTTGAGCGCCAAATATAATGCTTTCACTTTTTTTCTTTGTATCTCCGAAACCGCTGGAACTACCTTTCCAAAAATTTAGTCAATTCTTCATGAAGGGCAGATGGACGCAACGTTTCATTCCAAACATCAGAGTCTGGCTAAATCGAAAGTATGGAGAAGTGAAATATTACACTACGCAAATGCTGTTTGGGCACGGCTGTTTTCGAGCCTAACTACATCGCTTCAAGCACGATATCTCGCTGGATTTCCCATATTGTTTGGGCGAAATCGAAGATGCTGAGCACATGTTCTTCGTATGCCCGCGATTTAGTGCTCTACAGGACAATGTTAAATAGATATTGAGACGAACAATTACTTCAAAACACCACAGACACATTTGCGAGAAATGTGCTAATTGATCTGCGTTCTATGAAAAGAGAAAGGGCAAATGAGACTTCGCACAATTAAAAGCTAAGTCTAAAATCAAGGTAAGAGTTTAACTAAATGCTGCTCTAAATGCATAGTACTTGTAGCCTACCCCATACCATGTAAGTTATAAGGCACAAAAGATATTGAATATAAAATAATTTCTAAAATCTCTTACTATTAGACAAATAAATGAATATTGTTGCTAAAACATTGAAATTATTTTTAATTAAATTGTTTCTAAATATTTGTGTAAAATAAGTACAATGAACATAACCTACATTACTAGATCTTACGATTTAGCGTATGAATTCTACAAAATGAACCAAAAAGTAACCTGCAGACCCCTACAATTTATTGTAGGGCATTATAATTAATCAAATATAACAAAACTTTTTACATCAAAGGAACATAAAATTTGAATTTATTATTTCACATTTCATTAAATTTACAATACAAGTGAAAAGCTGTTCATGATCAGGTTTCACAGGTGAAAGAAATGCATACCCACGAGAACAAATCACAATGTCAAAAATTTCTATATTTTCTCGAATAAAATACGCAACGAAGAATAATATTTATCCAATTACCCAACGGCTGCTGGTTAAAAATAAAAATACAATGGCGTTTTAATGTTATTTCGTTATTTGTCAGCTAGAAATTGGTAACCAAGTATTTTAACTTTCACAGTTTGCCGAAGCAATTATCACCGAATCCAAATTGTTTGTCTGCGATAACAACGGAAATAATAGCCTCTAAATTCGACTTTCGTGTTTAGAATTCGAAAATATGGTCAAATCTTATACAAATATATATACAGACACATAAATTAAACATATATATATATATATATATATATATATATATATATATATATAAATTCTTCTGAACGGGTGTACGATTTGATACTTCTCCTAAACGGTTATTTGCATTTTGATAATTCTTTTTAGAGTTTGTCGAAGAGAATTTTTAAGATTTAATGAGCGATAAAACTATAGTAATATTGTAGAAATAAATGACAAAAATTACAAAAAACCACTTATCATTGTTTGATATTGAAAACATTTGAACAATTTGAAAAATTCACTTGAAATTTGAATTTAGGTAAAATTATGAGCTTAGATAATATTAGAATATAATATTCAAGAAAAATGTAATGTCTACACTATTATTGCCGAAAAGCAGATGAGATATGCCAGAAATTGAAACAATATAAGATACAGTCAACAGTATATATTTGGCAGATGAAATTAAATAATTTATTTTAATAAATAACGCAATAAGTTCAAAATTGCATATACGTTATTTGTTAAACTTATGCATGTCGCATTTTGGTTTACTTTACTAAATTATTAAACAATACAAAGAAATATTTTCACTTATTAAAATAATGATTTAGAATTTTGTGTCATGTGTCAAAAATTTGGCATTGGATATGGAATATTTAGCAAGTTGCAAGTTGATTGAAGAGTACTCATATAAACTAGATTTTACAAATTAATTCACCTAAGATTTAAACATAAACAATAATGTTCATTAAATTATTAGTAAGAAACATGTACTTTAAAAATTATAAATGCAAAAAAGCAACTAATATATCATACGAGAATATTAAAAATTATAGACTAAATTATTGAAGGAATTATGTTGTGTGGTAAAATCAAGTCTGATATTGTTCTCTTACCGCAGATACTATATTATTTTTCTGAATTTCTTATAATGCTTATGTTAAGACCATAAATGAATCGCAAAGGCAAGACATCAAATAGGATATCAAAAAGTATAGGATAGGATATTAAAAAAATGGAACTTTTGAATTGTAGGCGTGGGTACAGGACAACGCCTGTCGGGCTATCTAGTATATACATATAATTTTTTATGAAATTTCTTGACCACGTTCACTATGACTCAAAATCGATCAACATCTATTTTTTGTACCACAAAGTGGGAAAGAGTTGGCCGCCCTTAAGATTTTTTATTTTTGGACCAATTTTTTTTATTAGGTTTAACTTTTTATAGTTCGTATCTAAAGAAGAACTAAATTCTCAGGCTCCTACCACAAACCTCTATTTCGTAATAGTCATTTTAGTAATCGAATAATTTTTCATCTTGCTTCGTAATTAAAAAATTGACAAAATGATAAAAAGCTCGTTAATAATACATAAAAATTTTAATACGCAAATTTGCTGATTCAACTTAAAAACTTTTTCAGATTAAGCTGGTACTTGCAATGGCTATCAATATGCCCCAGAAACATTTATATGTGGCATGTGTTGCAGTGGGTTAACAATGTACTTAACCACCCATATAATTTGTGTAAGATAGCCTAGAATTAAACTGAATAGCAAAGTTAGAATTATTTATTTCAAGTATATAAGTAAGCTTTAGACTTTTAGCTAGATTTAAAATTAAAATCCGAATCATTTTCGATGTTTAAAGAAAATTAGGAAATTAAGATTTTTTCTTTTCAAACCAAAACTTTTTTTGTCTTTGCCAAAAACTAATTGTTTTTTCACACCGTCAACACAAGCCGAATGTTTTCTAATCATACAAATCGGTAACTCATTCTTTCAAAAACTGCCATTTTTACATTTTTATAGCTGGGTATCTCCAAAACGGCTCGACCTATCTTTGCAAAAAAAAAAAACTGATCGTCTCCCCGTTAGTAGGAATCGAATATTTCAAATCGGTTGATCCGTGCGCCCAAAATCGTGGACCAAACATTGTAACCACATTTTTTCTAACAATAAGGTACGCCCAAATGTTCAGAAACCTACTATAGCTTACCCTACGAAAAGTAAAAAATAAAATACCAAATAGAAATGAAAACCATTGGTTCGAATATTTATCTGTAAAACTTATAAAACGCAATTGCTGAATTTCTTCAAGAAACAGGCAGATTGTAAGTCCTTTAAAAAAAAAAAAACATTTTTATTTAAAAATGTGATTCTATCGGTAAGAATGATGAAAGCTAATAAATATATTGAGTACTAGCGCATATAATTGTAACAATGTATGAAAAAAGCTTATGCCTTGCAACCTCAACATGTCAGGTTCAATTCCCGTCTTAGACAACCTAACATCAAGCAGTAGTAATATTACTTTTACTTAAAAATAATGATCTAAGTATGATTTTGTTAACAAATAGCCTTTCGCGACAATGATGCAAATTATTCAATATAGTAGTTTATTCAATAGTTGTAGAAAATACATTGCAATAAAATAATGACATGTTGGAAAAACAAATCAATGGCTGATTATCCATTCGATAGATACTTTATAATGATATTTTAATGATTACAGTGAATGAAATCACTTAATTAATAAAAATAAGATGTAAATTTTGTTCTCATTAAGAAACAATGTTGACTTATCAACCGATCAAGTGGCAATATTTTTTCAACCTAAATACTAGAATTTTTGATTACTAAAGTTTGTCTCTGACTTCTATATTTGTCTCTATATTTATGCATATCAGATTTTTATATTCCAAAGCTCAAAATATTACATCACTTATAAATCCGTCTATCTATTTATCTACAGATCGAAATTTTTTATCTTGAAAATTAATAATATTTTCAACACTCATGGTGTAAAGATATGCATCATTATTACCATGTTTCTTAAAAAAAGTTTTATTTGTTGGAATTTGAAATGTGCAAAATTTAGAATCAGCAAATTGAATCTTGTCGAATGTGTTAGTCCTAAATAAACAAACTCTCAAAGGGTATCTATCAATAAGATAAAAAGGCTGAGAGATGTGTAACCTGCACATGTTTTTATTTACATATTGCAATAATAAATATTAAGCCTGTTTGGTTTGTATGACGTTTATGTTTATGATAAATTAGAATTAGTGTTGACCAAGTGTTGTACTAGTCATACGGTGAGTAATGTTAGCAAACGCCAGATTGAAGCAGAGCTTTGCAACCTTTTTAAAAAAAGGTATTTTTTCTCTACTCCTTGAAACTGAAGCAAGCATGACTTTGAACTTCTAAAAATATTTTATAATTATTACATTTATTATTAACTTCCCGTAGGGCAAGGTATAGTAATCGCAAAAAAATCGAAAATGAAAATTTTTGTATATCTTTACGTTTCAGAAGTTTCTGAATATTTTGGCATACCTTAGAAAAAATTCATGTATATGTGTGTATGTGTGCGGATACAAATTTTTGTCGACGTTTTTGGGAACACCGATCAACCGATTTGAATAATTCAAGAAACATTCGATTCTTATTAATAAGGAGACGTTCTGATTAGTCTTTGGCAAAGATAGGTCTAGCCGTTCCAAAAATTTGGGACAAAAAGTGCCAAAACAGTAACTCAGTTTTTAAGAGAACGGAGCGTCCGATTTTTATAATTCAAAAAACATTTTACTTGTATTGACAAAATGAACTAATAAAATTTTTGCGAAGGCAGATCCAGCGGTTATGGACTCTCAATAAAAATAATTTAAAAAAGTGCCAATTTCAATTTCGTATACATTTTGTAAAATTTTATTTGGGTTCCGTACCAAGATTTCTCGATATTTTCTACAGTACGAATAACCGATTTGAATGATTGAAAAAACATTCGGTTCGAACTCGACCGCGAGGTGTTTCTGCAAAAGGCACGTCTAGCTGCTTCGGAGGTATGGAGTGTAAAGGGTGTAAAAATGGTGATGCAGTTTTTGAGAGAACGGATCATCCCATTAGAATAATTCGAAAAACATTTTGCTTGTGTGGACGGTATGAAATAAAACTTTTTCAAACAATTTCGTAGTTTTTAAAAAAATCAAATTTTCAAAGTTTTTCATTATTTTAAAAATTGAAATCATGTTTTTTTTTCAAAATTCCTAATTTTTTTACAAAAAATTTAACAAAAAATAGTTTATTTTCTAATAAGCTCAAAGAAAAGTTGTGACTATTTTGTAGAGATGTGACTTTATTTTGAAAATGAAAGCTGCTCGTCTGCATCACATACATTCAAATTATATAAGAGTGGAATATAAATAATGATTTTTATTATATTATATATTTCACTCTTTTATAATTTTATTATATTACAATCCACTAATTTCCATATAATCTTTACTATATATAACATTAATTTAGTTTGTTTAACTTCTAGACAAGGTCATGTTCTTGCTAGAGATGGAACGTACATAGTTCCAAAACGTTGACAATAAAAAATAAATTTTGTATATATATATATATATATATATATACAAAATAAAATATATATAAGTGTGTGTGTATGTTCGTTTGTTGTATTAAATTAAATTCTTGGTGTCTACAATATTTTAGAAATAGTCACATAAATTATATAAAAGTCAGACTAAAGTATCTTATTTTAAAAATTTTATTTCTGTAAATCTTGGCATCAATCCTAAACATCATGACGTGCATTTCTACCTGAGCTTAATCTGTTCTAATCTGACCCTAATTCGGCCCTGTATTATACGTCTACCCTTAACCTAATGTTTGCACAGCAATATTAATCATCCAAAATATTTATATTATGATAAAATTTTAGATAATCGGCTGCATTAGTCAAGGTCGAAAATTGTGAATCATTTCTCCATGCACTAGATGAGTAAATATTAATTAGATCTTTTCCATAAATATCACGGAGTCGAAATGGTGTAGACATTGTATATTTAACTAATAGAAATGCTCTAATTAGGACAATTTTTTTTAATAAGTTTATTTTTTGTCTGAAACATCCAGACTTGCTTTAGACGATATTTTGATTACATGTTACTAATTTTTGAGAATAGTTTTTATTTTTTAACGCTACATTTGAAACGTAAATTATATTTAATTTTGTATTAGTTTGCAAAATACGCTATCTTTACACACGACTAAATGCATTTTGATGAAATAAAAACAGAAAGTGTCTAGCGCTCAATTTGTATACATAATTTCTATTGCTGTAACTGTAATTGATGTAGTTGTATAAATATATATGATTTTTTTATAAGTTAAAGTCCAAAGTTTTATAAGTTGTAAAATCCAAATATAAATAAAAATTTATTTAAACGAAGTATTCATTTCCGATGTTTCAAAACTGCTATGTTCCATCATAAGGTTTTCTGTCATACACAAAATAACGTCATGGGATGTTTTGATAAAACAAATGCTTTTTAAAGATACAATAAAACAGTTTTTTTTTCTATGAACAAGTTTTTTTAAATCAGAATTATGTATTTTTAGTAAGAACTTTATTATTCGATTATATGCCTCTATTTTTTATCTATAGCAGTATATTATATTTATATATATATTTATATTATATTTATATCATATATTTTAAGCCTTGTATAAAATTCTGATCAGTTTTCTTCATAATTAATTTCAAAAATTTAGCACAGCTTCGTTATTCATAAATTTTGTTAGATTATCTATTAATTGTCGACGAATAGGAACAAATATTGCTTTTAAAAAAAATTGGACTGTCCTGGTCAAACCGTATTACACAAATTGTAATAATAAAATCATCAAATAAGAATAGGCCGCCAACCATTGGGTTGCCTTGTACGTATTTAAGTCAATTCGTCACAAGTTTATAATAGTCATGTACTACTAAGCGCTGATCAAATAAAATCCCAAACTAGCTGTAAGTGGAATTCTGTCTTAAGGCAATTAAGGCATCGTGCCTTAAGGCAAATTGCTGGAACTTCCCGTACCAAAATTATTATTTTTTTTTAAAAACGATTGACATTTTTTAAAAAAAGTTACTTCGAAAAAATACGATTTTTAAGAAACTATAAATTGCACAAAAATTTCTTTTTTTTGAAAAAAATTTTTTTTTAAAAAAAATTTTTTTTTAATTTTTTTTTTGTTTTTTTTTTTTTGAAAAAAATTTTTTTTTTATTTTGACATATTGTGGAAGATCTGAACTTTCTTTTCAAAGCAATCGTACTGCTTTAACTGCATAGGGGCAAAAATATAAAGCGCGTAAGCGCCGCGTCGCTGTCTAACGCATAAGCATTGGTACGGAACCCATAGGAATGTTAATAAAATGTATACTTATTGTTAAAATCTCTATAAAATATCTGATAATTTGATGAGCATATGTCTAATGATCATTTTTGACCGCCAAATGGCTTATTTTTTTACTTTTTCCTCCATATCTCCGAAACCGCTAGAGCTACCTTCATGAAAATTTTATCGATTATTAACCTTGTCAATACAAGTGAAATGTTTTTTGAATAATTCAAATCGGACGCTCCGTTCTCTCAAAAACTGAGTTACCGTTTTCGGCACTTTTTGCCCCGTATCTTCGGAACGGCTAGACCTGCCTTCGCCAAAAACTAATCAGCACGTCTCCTTATCAATACGAATCGAATATTTTTTGAATTATTCAAATCGGTTGACCCGTGTTCCCGAAATCGTCGACGAAAATTTGTATCCGCACATACATACACACACACACACACACACCCACACACACATACATCCATTTTTTCTAAGGTATGCCAAAATGTTCAGAAACCTCTGAAACGTAAAGATATATAAAAATTTTCATTTTCGATTTTTTTGCGATTACTATAACTTACCCTACGGGAAGTTAAAAAGGAGACCCACCAAAATGTTGTAAAAGTAATAACTTCATTAGGAAAAAGTTTGGAACAGAACAAGTTACGATGAAGAAGAATGCAGATGATTGACGACTCAGCGCAGAAGGCAAAATAGAGAAAAATAAATACCTATTAAAAAGACGTCCATTAATCACGTGATCAATCTTTTAAGGATTTTTAGACCCTCTCTCTCCTTTGGTGATACGTGGTAATATTTAAAATTAACCCCTCCCCCCTACAAACATCACATTTATTTCTGGTTACGAGAAAAATTGGTAAAATTTTGAACTTTTTGATAGTTTTTTTTTTATTCAGTTAAAATATAAATACACGTGAGATCTTACTACACCCCTCACTCCCCACGTGATATTTCGTGATTTTTTGTCAATCCCCCTATCCCCCTAAAAACCTCACGTGATAAATAAACGTCTCCTAAACGTAGCATAAAAGAAAAGTTTCAAAAGTAGAATTTGAGCAAAGAAGATCACAGACTTTCGAAAAATACCACTTAATATTATTGTTCTGAATAGGTTTGGAAAGCACGTGGCGCGATCGCAAGACTTCGGTCTTGAAACAACAAGTTTTCGTGTTCAAATCCCGTCTGGCGTAGAACCTGCTATCGAGCAGTAATGAATTCCATTCTCACTTAAAGGTACAGTTGCTAAATATGTTTAAAAGTAAATATGTGGTAATAACAACAGAAATTTTGAGAGCAGATAACCATTAGATAACTTTTCAATAAAATTATATTAATAATAGAGCAACCATTGGGTTGCCTTCTAATGATCATTTGTAAAAATAATCATCACAACAGTTTATAAGAAATCAAATTGAGATTTCTGTTTCAAAATAGTCAAAAACATGCATAGATATACATACACACACGCTTTTCAATTAATTTAGGCTTCGATTAGTGTTCGATTGTAAAGATCCCTGATTAATATGTTGTCAACTACAATGAACATACGAGAATACATATCATTATCTGTGATATTACGAACTGCTCAAAAGCAAAGTCAACATATCTTTCTATTCTATTGTTCTCGAGTCATTAAACTAGGCGCAATTTCACATCAGGATCTTTATCAAAATCAACACCCAACCAGTACTATTATTTCAACTATAGCCAAACTAGGTTGGACACTTGTTATGTGACCACATAATTAATTAAATAAAACAGATACCAGATCTATACGCATTTCTAAAAACTGAATTTTGCACTTAAATAACACAAAATTCTCCATTTCTTAGAAGTTAATTTAAACGGAAAACTCAAACTCAACTAACCAAACAATAATAAAATAAGAAACTTTATTACCTATCATCATAATATATAAACACAGTATAAAATAAATGGAGAACTAAATACAGCAATAATAAATAAATATGATGTATGACTACCAATGAAAGTTTGCTAAAAATTCAAAAGTAAAGTGTTGCCTCAAAATTGGTGAGCTACTCCGTGGCACAAGGTAAAAGCTTTGAACTTGTAACTCAATGTTCCAAATTCGACACCCTGTCGAATATCAAGCAGTAGTGATCCCATGTTATAAAATAAATTTAAAATATGTTTAGAGGGCATCCATTAATCACGTGAGCGAGTTTTTAAAGATTTTTGGACCCCCCTCCCCCTTGGTGATATTTCATAATATTCAAAATTACCCCCCCCCTCCTCTACCAAATATCACGTGTATTTTTAGTTACGTAAAAAAAAGTTTGATCTTTTTTTAAAAAAATTAGTCAAAAATGAATACACGTGATATCTTACTATACCCCTACCCTAAGTGATAATTCGTGATTTTTTGTCAACCCTCTCCCTCCCCCTAAAAACCTCACGTGATTAATGAACGCCCCCTTACTAGCAAAAATAGCAGTTTCTGCATCAAATAAAAATTTAAATATATCAACAATAAATAATATATTTCAAATAGAGATAGGTCAATTGCAAAATAGTCATTGGTCAAATAAACATTGGTCATCGAGTTGCCTTCTAAAAAGCCACGTAAGAATAAGTTTCATCAGAACAGCTCATTTGACTACTCTTTAGTTTTGAGTATAGTAAAAAAATTGAATCTAACTAGAGTTTTTTTTACAAAATTCAATAATGTGCCTTAAATGAAAGATATTGTCATATTTTTAATACATTGTCTTCGATAATCCAAAAAACTCTTATAAAAAGAGATTGCATAGTATAAAGAAAATTATTAATGCTGGTATGAAAAATACAGTCAACGGAATTTAAAAATTAGATAAATACATTTCGTTAAATAGGTTGAATATATTTATATTGAATTGAAAAAAAAAATAGACAAATATTTATTTGTTAATACCAAAATTTAATTAAGATATAATTTAGTACATTAATAAAAGGTTGACCACTGGGTTTTTCTTTTAAAATTCTATGTTATTTGTCAAATTAATTACTCAATGCCTTTCTATTTAGACAGATTGTAATTTATAAGAAAATAAAAAAAAAATTATTTGTGGTTTTCGACACTTGATATGTGTCATCATATCAGCAAGAGAGTAACTTGAAAATATAAAAACGAAATAATTCTATTATCAATATTGTGATAACAGTTTTCTATGATTATTTTAATCAGTCTAGTTAGAATTTAGTTTCATCAGTTTTTAAATGTTTTACACAATTATAAGTGATACAAACATAACTGATAAACGAAATATACAAGATTCTTATTTGATAATGCAGATGGAAAAATGTTTCAATTGAAAATAATCCCTCCCAGGCATTACTGCATCAAATTAAATATATATATATATATATATATATATATATATATATATATTCTATAAAAATAGATAAAAATCTATTACAAAGAAAAACAAGCAGCTAAAAATATCATCAACAGCTAACTAGTAATGTATGTCTTAAAGCAAATTGCTGGAACTTCTCATACCGCAAATATTCGAGGAATATTAAATGTTTTCAAATAGATTATTATAAATACTGTAACTTTCATTATTCATGAGCAAAAAATCTTTCCCCAAAAGCAATCGCTTCGTCAACACAAGCAGAAAGTTATTTAAATCATTCAAATCGGATGCTTGGTTCTCTCAAAAACTCAAACTTCTCACGGTTGATCCGTGCTCCCGAAAACGTGGACGAAAAATTGCGGACACACAAAACACACACATCCATTTTTTCCAAGGTATGCCAAAATGCTCAGAAACCTTCAAAACGTGAAGATATGCAAAACTTTTCAATTTCGATTATTGGAGTATTACATTAACTTACCCTACGGTATGTTAATAAAATAAATAAATAAAACATATATTAGTGCAATAATAATAAATAATTATATAAAGTAAAGTATGTTGTTGTAGCTAAAAGTCAGTAGAAATGCTATGAAAGTACTATAAGCCAAAGATAAAAGTACGTATAAGTAATACATGAAATTTATGAATAAATTCAACCTTCAATATATTTTCAACTTAATGAGCAGCGTACGAAATCGCAAGTCATAATACGCATTGTGTGTTATCACATGTAATTGACCTTGGGGGATTCTCATTTGGCAAATAAAAACACGGCAATTAACATCATATCGAGAAAAAAATCAGAAATCGATAGTGGCTTCCTTAAATGGAACGCCATCAACTCGAAAGGCTCCTAAGGAAGTATGGAAGTTCACTAAAAGAGAAGTTCTCCATTGCTTCTCACATTGTAATAATCATTTTTGATAGAATGTATATCATTGCTGCAACTTGAAAAGTTCCTTGGAAGAGAAAATTGAGTCTGCTACTTTGTATGCCACTGACTACTTGCATTCATTTTTTCTCCCTTTTAGAATGGCAATTACAATTTTGGTATCTTATACCATCCAGTTTGTGGGCTCAACCGTAGGTAAGTGGTTAGTACGATAGGATTGGAATCAGAAGTCCCAGGTTCGATACATGCTGCCTCGTGTTAAGCAGTAATGACATCAGTTTTCATTTGGAAATAGCAACATGATAGCAATATGGTTCCAACTGAAAATTGCACTTAACGTCATTGCTACATCAATAAATTTTCAACAGTATTACAGAAGTTGTAATGACAAAATTCATCACATAGAGATGGGACAACTGTTTGGGTTGCACTCTACCGACTTAGTTTGTTTAGTATTTCATCACAACAATTCACAGAAAACTTTTTATCTGATCGCTGTTCAATAATAATAATGATAAGACAAATTGCTGGAACTTACGATTCAAATTTTCAAATATTTGAAAAAAATTAGATTTTTGAGAAATTTTACATTTATGAAAAAAATGTCATTTTTGAAAAAACAAAACTTGAAAAGAAATGTTTTTTTTTATTTTGAAGAATTTTGAAAATTTTGATGTTTTTTTTCCAAAGCAAAAATTTCAAAAACTGAATTACCGTTTTTGGTACTTTTTGCCCCGTACCTTCGTAAACGGTTAGACCTGCCTTTGACAAAAACTAATCAGAACGTCTCCAAACGTCTCGGAATTATTCAAATCGGCTGATCGGTATGAAAAATTTGTGTCCGCACACACATACACATACACATACATCCATTTTTTCTAAAAATATATAAACCATTGTGATGATTATTTTTAGAAAGGGCAATTAAAAGGCACAGTTGTCTTTTTCTATTTGTGTAGATATTTTAACTATTAGCAGCAATGCTGGAGCTATTTTCACTTGGATACATATTTATGATCTAACTTAAATAAAATGGATATCACTACTGCATGATAGCAGGTTGAGCTACCCTCGCTAATTGTCTGTTTCGTTGTAATAACTTCCAGCTTCAGGCATGAAGCTTCAACTTTATCTCCATCTTTCCGACGACTGACCTCTCCCCACAAAAAGAACAAAACTCTTGGTGATCGAAAGTGCCAACGTGTGCAATTTTTTTATGAAGGTAAGCTAAACAAATAATTTATTAACATTCGATGAAAACAACGATGGTGGCTCTACCACTGGAACCAAGTACTCACTTTCCCCTATTTAGACACAAGAACTCTATTCCAAGGTACTTTTTTGTAATGTTCTATTTGTCTTCTAAATCTAGCTCACATTAAGTCTCGAAATAGGATTATTTTAATTGTGAGGACTCTGTGGAGAAAGATCTTGATCGTAAAACTTTTTATCACAAAGTAATTTAAATTGTGTTGATGGATTACGCGAAACTGACTCAAAAAAAAAATTAATAGGTACATACCTACAGTAAACTTGTAATGAGTACATTTGATTAATTATTTTTTACCACCCTACTCCCGTAGGGTGAGTTATAGTAATGGGCCGAAAATAAAAAATATTTTTTTCATATATCGAAAATAATTCAGAATTCAAATTTAATTCTGGTTGAAAATCTAAAGCTCACTTTTATACTTTAAATAAATAATTTTAACTTTGCAATTCAGTTTATATAATTCTTAATAATATTAGACAATGCTACAGTATTTATAATAATCTATTTGAAAATATTTAATATTCCTCGAACATTTAAATTGTATGATACTTTTGTGATAGAAACGTTCGAATTATTAAAATAAATTTATTAATAATTAATAGGAGAAGATATTTTAGCAGTAAAAACAATTGAAAAATATCTATTCGCAAACAAAATTTCAATCTCAAAAAGCATTTCAGAAATCGAAATCTTAGTTCACGTTCCGACTTTCAATTTGCAATATTTTTTCGATTACAAGAACAAATACTGAAATAAATGTGTTAACAATTGAAAGTGCAAAGTAGATAAAATGATATTATAATTTTTTAAACAAACATGTTTGTACAAAATCAATAGCAAAAAAATCGATTCGCACTTTCGATTTTACTTTATTGTAGATGACAAAGATAATGAAATTAAAATACGACAGATAAATATGGGTTTAATCAATAAACCAATTTTACAACAAACACTGTGTTTAATATTTTTTATAAGATATCTCTCACCATCTAATTTGCACAAAGTATCGTCACATTTTTACTTTTATTTGAACTACTAGGTGATTATGGTCTAAAACAATTAAGTTTTAATAAATAACTAGAAATGCAGGAGGTGTGTATCATTAATATACTTAAGATTATAAAAAAGTATATGAGTGCAATAATAATATAAAATCAAGCACGTGTATTTGATAAAGATTACATTTAATTGTCAATGATTTTGAATGTATTTTGAAGTTACCTGGCAACATATTAATATTTGTAATGTTTTATACATATGGGTACAAATAAAGCTAGTGGGGTGCAAAGGCATAATGATTTGAGGCAATTGCTGGAAACTACTCGTACCAAAATTTTTTAAAACTCGTGCATATCTTTCTAATGATTCATTTTGAACCTACAAATGGCCTTTTTACTTTATTTTTATTGAAATGGCCACAACCGCCAAAAATTTAATCAGTTGTTCATCTTGTCAATTACAAGTAAAATGTTTTTTGAATTATTAAAATCGAAACTCCGTTCTCTTAAAAACTGAGTTACGTTTTTGGCACTTTTTGGCCCGTATCTTCGAAACGGCTAGACCTGGCTATGCCAAAAACCAATCAGCACGACATTTTACTTGTATTGACAAGATGAAGAATTGATCAAATTTTCATGAAGGCAGGTCTAGCGGTTTCGGAGATCTAACGAAAAAATGTAAAAAAAGCCATTTGTGGTCAAAAATTATCATTAGACATATGCACATCAATTTATCAGATATTTTATAGAGATTTTAACAATAGGTATAAATTTTGTTTACATTCCTATGGGTTCCGTACCAATGTTTATCCGTTAGACGGCGACGCGGCGCTTACGCGCTATGACATTTCGTCTCTGCAGTTAAAGCAGTACTGCTTTGATTGCTTGAAAAAAGTTCAGAATTTCCAAAATATGGCAAAATAAAGAATTTTTTTTCAAAAAAAGGTAATTTTTTGTAAAATTTATAGTTTCTCAAAAATCTAATTTTTTCGAAGTACATTTTTTTCAAAAATGTCAATCGTTTTTTAAAAAATAATCATTTTTGTACGGGAAGTTCCAGCTATTTGCCTTAAGGCACGATGCCATGCCACTAGTTGAATAATTGAAATCGGTTAAACCGTGTTCCCAAAATCGTCGACGAAAATTTGTATCCAACACACACACAAACACACATACATCCATTTTTTCTAAGTTATGCCAAAATGTTCAGAACCCTTTGAAACGTAAAGATTTATAAAAAATTTCATTTTCAATTTTTTTGCGATTACTATAACTTGTCCTACGGGAAGTTAAAAATATCTAAAAATAACTGTCGAAAAGTATCGACATTCTTCACATATTTATTAAGAATTTTTCAACTCCAAACAAAAAAGTTGAACATATTATAATACTCAATATATCTGATTTTGTGTATTCAATAAATCATAGTAAGTGTTAGAAATATTGTATAATCTTATCTATTAATTATTGTTATTTGATTAAAAAATACGCAATACGTAATAACTTTTATCAGCTTTCGATACAATCTGTAAGTATTGTCGAAAATAAACTGGATTAGAAAAACAGATATATTATCATGAAAATAATAATATAGATAAAATGATGACTTTTTTCGTTTTTTTGTTCCATAATCTGTTGTGACGATTTTTCTGACCACGTGGCTTTCTCAAAAGCCAACTCAAAGATAGTCTATATCTCCATTTAATGAAACTTTATGTGATGACTTTTTTGATGCAGTTATTTTTACTTACAACATTTAGTTGAAAAAGTTCAATTGAAAACCATTGTAACTACTGCTTGACATCAGGCTGTTCAAGGAGAGTATAGAACCTGCAATTTTTAGTTGGAAGGACATAATTCTAACCACCAGGGAATAGGAAATATACATTTTTAGGAAATAACTTATTTTGGAACAAGTAGTAAATTACAAAAAGTTATAATTTTTAAAATAAAATCGCAATATAGAACAAAATTAACTAGATGTAAGTGGAATTTTGCCTTAAGGAAAGTGTCATGAACTTTCTGTTACTTGTAAATAATTGACTT
Source organism: Ctenocephalides felis (assembly GCF_003426905.1). NCBI lineage: Eukaryota > Metazoa > Arthropoda > Insecta > Siphonaptera > Pulicidae > Ctenocephalides > Ctenocephalides felis. The sequence continues at coordinate 136,697,557 of NW_020538040.1, forward strand.
AATAAATAAGAATTGAAATTTAGCAAGTTTTAAATTGTAAGGATAAAATTTTGATTTTATTTCAGTTTACTGCGAAAATTTTCTACAAAAGCGATTTGCAATTGATATCTATTATACAAACTCATAATATCCATTACATAAATAACGTTCAATTTCTTTAAAACATTTAATTTTGCTCAATGTTCAAAAATGTATTTTATTTAAGTGTACACGTCAACGGTGATCAGTACAAAACACAGAACAAAATATAAACGGTGTACACCCTAAGAGCATGGCCCATTACTTAAATTTAAAATTAAAAAATAAACTAAATAACTAAATAAATTGCTAGAACTTTCTGTACCGCAATTTAAATTTTTTTGAAAATTTTGATGAAACCATTTCTTGTTTTGAGAATTTTTGGAAAATTATGAAATTTTGAATTTTTTTCAAAGCAATCACGTTGCATAGCTGTTTCAGAAACAAAATATAGAAGCGCGTAATCGCCGCGTCACAGTTTTTAAGGGTTGAACATAAATCTTGGCACGAAACCTATAGAAATGTAAACAAAATATGTATTTATTAATAAAATCTCTTTAGAATATCTGATAATTTAAAGTGTCAGATGATCATGGCTTTTTTAATTTTTTTTTACTGGATCTCCGAAACCGCTAGACCTGCCTTCCCAAATATTTAAATTACTTTTCATTCTGTAATACAAGTAAAATGTTTTTTGAATCATTTGAATCTGATCCTCTGTTAAACTGAATTGCCATTTTTGGAACTTTTTATACCGCATATTTAAAACGGCCAACCTTTGACCTACCGTTGCCAAAAACTAATCAGCATGTGCCCCCAACAATAGGAATCGAATGTTTTTTAAATTATTCAAATCAGATCCGCGCTCACGAAATCGTAGACAAAAAATTTTGTCCGCATATACATACGTACTAAGATATGCCAAAATGTTCAGAAACCCCTGAAACTTGAAATGATGCAAAATTTTTTTTTTTTATTTTACTATAACTTACTATAACTTACACTGAAAGAAAGTTTTTAAACAGACGAAGAAACAATTAACCCGGCTCATATTTGAATTTACAAAATCGGTTCAGGATTATTGGCGGAAAGTTGAAGATTTTGTACTCATCTTTTAACTACATAGAAACGGCTTGGCTGATCGTCGCAAAAAACTACTCAAGTCAAGTGTTTTTATCGAGTTTTATCAAATGGCTTTTAAATTTTGAAAATCGGTGCAGCTACTTTTTGAGAAAACATTCAAGAAAAGATAATTTTTGGTTCACACACATACACACTTTTTTCGATTTTGGTGTCAAACGATTCAGAATGACTTGACACGTCAAGAAAACAAGCATAGCAAATCAGATTTTTGGCAATAATATAAACATCTTCTTAAGTAAGTTAATGTAACTTTGGAAAATATGCAAAAACAAATGCTGATTATAATACAAATATTAAATGTAAATTATATTTTTTTAGACAAAAGCAAGTTGCGCTAGTAAAAGCTTAAATAGAAAAGTATACCAAAACTAAATCAATAAACGTTAAAAAAAATGCCATAAAACAAAAATCCAGAACAAGACAACAGCCAATAATAAATTGGGTATTGGGTATCAGAAGCATAACAAACAAAAGTTTCAACACTATCAAACAACAATCTGCTTATAATAAATACTTATAATATACTTGTTTTTATTTATTGTTAATTCACATAGTACAGCATTAGTCATTAATTTATAGCTAGAAATATGATGTTTCGAATTTGTTTACTTTCAGCAATAGGAATAAAATCAAGGTTGTATTATACCAACACTCGATTATTTCCAATAACAATGCATTCGAGTTTATTCGATATTTTTATGTGAGTAGCCCTTACTACCATTTATAATGTAAATCCGAGTTGCTGAATTAAAATTAAACCATTTATTAATTCACAAATTAAAATACAAAGGCGAAGTTCACAATTGTCGAAAGAGCCACCTGCGCCGCAAATGTGTCATTCAGTGTATGCAAGGAAGAATATTTAAAATCGATGGAAATATATTTTTATTATAAACAATCGCGTTTAAAGTTATTAATAAATTCGAAACATATCGGAAATTCGATGAGTCAAAAGACTATAGGGTAGAGCGGGGCTAAAAGGTCCACAGGTAAAAAAGCTCCTACACCGATATCTCAAGAACCAGTAATGTTAAGAATTTTCTAACAACAATATTTGAAAGTAGAGGGAAAAATATGTATAACCAGAGACTACTTCTGAGATTCTTATGACGTTTGAGAATTCATACCAAAAGTATTTTCTTTGGTTGTTAGGTTTTTTGGTTATGAGCACTCTTATTTAGTTCACGAGATCTTAATACAATTTTCAAGAGTACTTTATTTAATTGTTTTATAAGATGTATTGTTAATTTTAAGTTAGATTCATTAAGTTAAATTTATATAATCTCTATAAAAGCTCTGTAACACCGGGGTGGGGTAAAAAGGATCAACTGAACCTTCACGCTGGCAAAGGTATAAAAAATAAAAAGAAGTAGATAAAAAATTAAATTAAGTTAAAAAAACACAATTTACAAAAGTTAAATTTAATAAATAGTTATTCCAATCTGCTGATAAATATTTTTGACGGAAAACCAGATCAAGGTTATTTACACTGTTATCTCTGTGAAAATACACCCATAAAATTTATTTTTTGCGTTGGTTAAATAATGAAGCTTTTATTTTGTAAAATCCTTTCAAAATTAAAATAAGTCATTAGACCTGTTTGCCCAATGGTCGTCCCAATTTACCCCACCTATGGGGATTAAAACAGTAAAAAAGCACATTTTTACAATTAGCTGGGATTTTTACTGAACATGGTCAGATAGTTGGTTGTTTGATTTGTGTCATTTGTTGAGATATAATTGGTTGGGTTTTCACAATATAATTTCTCAAAGTCAAATTGGACCTTTGTGCCCCGCCCTACCCTACCACATATAAGCAAAACAGAAAACATGAAATATGATACAGACAAACTAATCATTTTAGTTCTAATTTCTCACAAACAACATTAAAACAAAATAAATTTCAATCTACAAAATCTAAATCTTGATACTCTAAAAACAAACACAAAACATTTTTCTACTCTGAAACAAACATTTTTTTGCTCCGCCAAACTTTGTTTTAATTTTTAAATGCAATAATCTTTTTTTTTTCAAAAAAACTACTTGTTCTGCCCTGATAAAACTACATTTATATGATCTAAAAAATTATATTTAAAATATTACTTTTTTTTAAAATCACTAAATATAATTTTTTTAAATCACATTTTTAATTCAAGGGAATACTCTGGTCTAAAAGCATGGATTTTATGCGATTTTTGAAAAACTGTAAATAAGGTATTAATTAATGTTTTGAGAATTCAAAATAAAAATAAAATTTAAAAGTAGTCAAAAAGTTTTAAATACAAAAGTATTTTCTTTGGTTGCTAGTTTTTTGGTTGTAATATAATTTTAATAGAATTAAAATATAAATCTTAATAGAATCTATGTAATGAAGTGAGGGTCTCAAAAAATTGGCCATGGCCATATTCATAATTTCAGGCCTCCAAATAATCTGCATAAATATGTATAATATAATATATATTATTAATAAAAAATGATGTTGCAGTGGTATAAAATTCCGACAAGTTAAAAAATGGTTTTCCACAAAATAGCGACTATTTGAAAAAAAAAATCAAAACTTTTTTTGATATTCTAAATTTTTTTTAAAAATAGTTGAAATCAAAGTTTGGGGTTGGACGTAGTTCATACTGAAGAGAAGTCTATAAAAAAGGACTTTACAAATTGAAGTAAATCGGTGCACTAGAAGTTGAGAAATCGTGAGTATCGTATCGAAAAAAAACAATTTCGAGAAAAATGCTTTCAAAATTTTGTTGAGAAAGGAAACAGAAGGATTATCTTAGTCCGAGCTCCGAGAATAATTTAAATTTTTAAAAATGCTATTGTACAAATTTTCTTGAATAGTTAACTTAGAAACTACAAAAAATGGATTTTTTTTCAATTTATAGACCAGTATAACCCCCCAAAAGAAATGTATTTTTATTACAAAAAATTAATAAATGCGTGGTACATCCCATAAGCAAATATTATCTCAAAATTCAAATTCAAATTCTATTCAAATTTCTATTCTAATTTTTAATCAAAATACAAAATCGACAGTTACCTAAATTCCAACTTTCTAGTAATTCGTGTTCATCTGCAATAAAATTTATAATAATTAGCAAAATATTTCTACGATTGATTTCATTTGCTATTATAACATCTATTATAATAATTTTCTAGAAGACTATGTTTTATTTTTAAATATTTATATATATATATATATATATATATATATATATATATATATGCAAGTATTCATTATATAACATTGCAAGTATTCATTAGTTTATTCTGAATTTCCAAACATCAATAAAGGCTAAAGCAAACAGTATTAATAAAACATTGTAACTAATAATAAAAAAACAAATTATGCAATATTTATATTCAATGTTGATTTACTGTTTGCATTCCATAATTAACAATAAATACATCTATACATTTTGAAAAAAATGTTAACACTTCAAATAGATTAATGTTTAAACCATAAGTTCCCAAACTTGTTTGGGTCTTGGACCACATAGACTTTACCATGGCGATATCGTTTTTTTTTTTATAAATTTGTTTAGTATTGTGGGAGTAGTAATGATTATGATAATATATTAAATTAGAAACTCCCAACATAAAAAAATATATCAAATTTTATTGACTATAAAAATATTACGATATCAAAAATATACATGACATGTCCGATTGTTTTTTTACAAATCAAAACCAGCCTGCTTGATATCGCCACACACTCCCTGCCCAGTGTTGATCTCACAGTTTAAAAAAAAAAACAGGGAAACACGTTATAAAAATGTGGTGGGAAAGCAGATTATAGCAGACCAGTGTTGTAATACTGGTCAATTACAAATTTCCATGTTTCGTCAGCAGATCCACCGTATGTGGTGATTTGACCTGCCATCAACTCCATATTCTGCATAATGTTCTCGATCTAATAGGTATTAGTTATATCAGAATAACTCAATGTTTAGAATGCATAATTTATGGGTACAGTTTCCATTTCTGCAAGCGTTGCATTCGTATCTGATGAGTTCCGATCAGAGAAAGAAGTTGGCTCTTTATCCAAATCAGGATCATTGGTTTCTTTGACATAAGAGTCCAGAATTGTGGAATCCAATAAATTATGTCAAATTTTGTTTTGATTCGTCGTTGTCACCGATAATGGGAGGTAGCATTATAAGACGATTTGTTGAGTTAACAGAGAAAGAGAGGTTGAATTGCATTCCAATGAAAAGTTCAGGCTCCAAATTATTTTTTCTGTCAGCAATAAACACTGAGGTCTGGGTATACCAAATGAGTAACCTCGGAAGTCTGATCCAGATAGTAAGTGCGTTAACTATGATGGATTGGACTGGACATACCTTATAGGTCGTCACTGAAGACCAGTGATTATGGTGCTGCGTCAAAATCAATTTTTCTTAAATCTTCGAAAAATAAAACTCCTTTATCTTCATCTCCATCGTCGTGAGTCACCAATGTGGGAGTAGTAATGATTATGATAATATATTAAATTAGAAACTCCCAACATAAAAAAATATATCAAATTTTATTGACTATAAAAATATTACGATATCAAAAATATACATGACATGTCCGATTGTTTTTTACAAATCAAAACCAGCCTGCTTGATATCGCCACAGTATTGAACATTCGAAGTAAAGATTCTAATCCAAGTTTAAATATTAATTAATTGGCTTCATAATAATAATAAAATAGATATTAACGAGGTGTGTTGTGATCCACTGTCGTGGATCTCCATAGTTCTTTTTCGTTGACCCCTGGGGGGTCACTTTCGGAATCAATGGTTTAAACCAGCGTTTCTTAAACTTATTTCTTGCAACGCCCCCTTTGAAGATAAAAATTTTTGTAGCGGCCCCCTACCAAATTTTTTATACTTATATAATCTCTAAAAAAAACTCTAATCTTCAATTTTAATAATATAGTTATAATGTGATATATAAGTTGATGTAACCTTACATTCTAAATTAGAAAATTTTACCAGTGAGAGCAAATAAAACATGTAAAAAAAATAGTTATAGGCCTCTTATCGCCCACCGGGGGCAAATTTTCAAGCAAAAACTATATTATCACACTAAATTTTCAAATGGTTTGACCTGCGTCACAATTAATAATATTTTCAACCAGTCAGAACACAGTCCGAAAACTAAAAACATTTAGTGATATAATTCTTTATGTGGTCTAACATAATTCCCTATAAAAAAAAACTCTACCGTGCGTTTTTTGCACTATATATTTTTGTAGATATTTTAATTAATTGTCATAATTGTCAAACTGAATTCTTTCTGGATAGTTGTGAATATTATACTGTGAATAAAAAATATTAATATTTAATAAATAAAATACTTCATACTCTCACAGTCAAATCAACTCTTATCACATAATATTTAAATTACAATAAAATATTATCCAGATATTTTATCTGTCTGTTCTGTTGACGAAAAAAATAAAAATCTGGCACTTGCATGCGTTATTGAAAATTACAACAGATAATTTTTTTTACATTTTTTATGTCGCATCGTTGTACTGAAACCTTGTATACTATAAATAATATGTTAATCTTCCATATGTAACTAAAATTTAAAAAAAATGAAAAAACACCCTTTAAAATTCTGCTACGTAGAAGAAATTTAATTTCTTCACACTTTAAATTCATATTTATAATTTTTACGTAGAGACTTATTTTTACTCCTTCGCAGTTGTGTTTTTTATTTTATATATAATAATGGTAACTTTTGCTGATTGCAACTTTTTTACAATATTTGCTATTTGCACACTTTAGTCCAGTTATTATAGTAAGTTCACCTCGGAATTCGAGATACCCAGCTGTAAGTCTGTAAACACTTGTATGATGACTCCCTAAAGTTGTCTCAAAACCTACATATGTTGCCTACACCTTACTATATGTAGGTTTTGAGACAACTTTTAGGGTGTCAATATACAGTATTTACAGACTTACAGCTGGGTATCTCGAATTCCGACTGGACTACTTAGGACAATTATAAATTACTAGCTGGCCCGGCAAATGTTGTTTAGCCATAAAAAAATATAAAAAATCTTTAGTATGAGAAATAACTAATTGATTATGAATGCAGAAGTGTGTGATGAAAGTTGTCTCTTTTACACAAATTATATGAATGGTTTACCCACTGCAACCCAAGCCACATATAAATGCAACTTGGGCTAATTAATAAGCATTGCAAGTGCCAGCCTTGTAAATTTGTGCATTGACATTTTTTACAGGTGTTCCAAAGTTATTTATTGTCAACCGAATCTTCTTATTTAAATTGCTATCTGTTATAACTTGGAATAAGTTATTCGACAAAATGTCTCCTTTGATCGATTCCAAATTTAGATACCATGGATAAAGAAATAATATAATCTAGAAAATGTTTTATAAATACAAAGGACTTCTCTAAGAGCACAGATGGTGAAAGAAATATGATTTGCAAAAAAAGAGTGCCAAAGTGTATTTTCATATTAACATTTCAAAAAAGTTGATATTTTGAATTTCTAATAACACTTCCGCCTCGTTTAATAATGTTTGCGTGTATAAATAAAACTGCAAATGAAATTACTTACAACGAATAAATAATATTCATCTCAAACGCCCTATTAAATTTAATTGAACATACTTTGTCAAAACCATTTGACATTTGACGTATGAGGCGCAATCGATTTGAGCTCCTACAAAGAATTTTAAATTAAAAACTTTCTATGCGGTTTTGAAATAATTGCTCACCCTTTGCACAATCTCTGGATTAGCACGAATTTTTCAAGACTAAGACTGGCCAAATCCGTTCAGCTGTTTTAGAGCTTTTTAATATCTAACATAATACTGAGCTCGATTTTTATATATAAGATAAGGCAAAAAAAATATACATATTAGGTCGCTTTTAGGTGCTTTATCAACAAAGTTTTTAATGCTTATAGTGCTTTCACCCAAAGTTTTTTTGTTTTGTATTTGTTTGATCTCCTATATAAGACATTACATAATAAGACTCATTTCTAATAGACTTTTATTGAAAGACATTTTTACAATAAGTATAGACCGATTTACCTCTTATTTATTATTACAAAATAATTCAAGTTGACGATTTTCTTCCTTCATTGTTGATGTCTTACGGTAAACTCACTTCAAAACCACTTAAACATCACAAAAAAAAACAAATAAGTTATAAAAGTTAAAAAGAAAATTTGTAAATATTTTACGCCATTATAAAAAAATAGAATCGGACCACTTGCCTGTGCATTTAATTTAATTAAATCTTTATACTAAATCTTTCCCATTTACTATATTTACTAATTCAAATATTCTAATAAAAGCAGCATGCTTCGAGTGTAAAGTAAAAAATAGTGGTTGACCATGGTTTTTTAGGCGCAAAAACGTTTGACATAAAATAAATAAAGAGCACGTAATAATAAACTGCATTGATTTGCATATTTACGTTTAAATATCTCAAACGACATAACAATATGTTTATCACAATATATACAAGATTCATGATGTTAATTTTATTGCTATAATAACTCTTAAGGTCCCGTAAAAATATGAATTTTTCCGTTAACTCATTGAAGAGTGTCAAAACATTGATTTTGTTCAATCAGCCAAAGTTTTGAAACGTATAAATATTTTTTTTTATTATTAATGTATTATCTTGGCATCTGGTAATAAATAATTTTAAGATATTCGATAATAAAGATCAGAATCAGATTTATGATTGATAAATTTATTATTTATTTAACACGATAATATCAGAAGAATTATCACATGGGCCATGGTAACTTTATTAGATAATTTAGTTAAAAATGTATCAAGAAAACTTAATGTACAATAAAAAACAATTTTTTTAGCATTATTCCTGAAAAAAATACTATTTTTTATGTCGCACATATGGCTGACATGGCCCCATATTAAAACATTTTTCTCAACAATTATTTTTTACCTGAATCTTCATTTTTTTTCTTATAAATTACAATCTGTCTAAATAGAAAGACATTGAGTGATTAGTTTGACAAATAACATAGAATTTTAACCTTTTATTAATGTACAAAATCCTCAAAAATAAAATTTAAAAAAAAAAATACGATTTTTTCGTAAATTCCAAAAATTCGTTCAAAAAATTTGATGTAACTAAAAATACACGTAATGTTTGGTGGGCGAGGGGGTATAATTTTAAATATCACGACGTATCACCAAAAAATCATTAAAAGGGGGTCCAAAAATCATTAAAAAAAAGCCCCCCAAGAGGCTTGATTGCGGTTAAAAAAAATTTAAACTCAATCATTTTTCATAAACTAATAATAAAATATTGAAAGATTTGCTAGAGAAAACGACCAAATACATATTTAGAGAAAGATTTAAAATCCAATGCTATTAAATACCAGAGCCAATTTTTCGATAACATATAAATGTTATAACGCGTTGTTACGGGTATATCTTCGTATGAATTGGTAGTAAAGAAGTGTCAAAAAGCTATGTATTAGTGCTATCAAGCGTTTCACACATAGAACCTTACCTACAAACCGCACAAAAGTTAAATAACAATTCTATCATAAGTGCATCTTTCTGATATCTCGTTGATAACACATACGTGAAGTTAGGTTTTATGTGTAAAATCACTGATTGCACAGCAAATACATAGCAATTTGAAAATAGACCCATACCATAACATTTTTATTTTATCGGAGAATTGGGTTCCTAGTGAAAGTATTTTATTAATAAAAATTAGTCTGGAATAGTAAGATCTGAAAGTTTTTTAAAACTTCTATGAACTATTCTTAGGTTTGTGGACAGAATAAAATTCTAAAGAATAAATATTAGATAGCTATTAAAATTAATTTTAGTTATCTATTTAATAAGTGGATACGTATAAATACAATGTATAAATAGTATTTATGCATTGGTTTCCATTTGATAGCCTGGTTTTCCACAAGTTATTAAACATGTAAATTATTTGCAAATATTATTTATAATCAATGTCAATAAATTTTTAATCTTCTTATTAATATTAAATTTTAGTATTTATCGATAATTTATATTTCAAAGTAATAACTACAGAAGGATGAAATTATTTGAACCACTTGCAAATATATCTCAATTAAACTGTACTATTTGAATGTAAATGGACAAATTAATATTTTAATTATTATAAAAATTATATCCCATTAATTACCTTTAAGCACAATGTAATATAATTAAGATGTGTTCTCCATAGTAATATAGTTTTTTATTTACTGGTTTAAAAAATAGTTAAGAATAGCGATTGAGTTACTTGAGTATATTTTTACAACTGTATTTAAATTTGAAATAATTTTAAAAAGCATTTTTTTATTTAAAGTCAAGCAAACCCGCTAAACGATTTAGAAAACCACATTTACCATTTAAATCTCCCTTCAATTACCATTACTAATGATATATAAATAATTACCATTTCCTGCAATGATATAAATATAAAAAACAAAATATTTAAAAACGATATTCATGAATGTTATCTCTCTAATTATCATGTTGTATGATTTGAAAATAACGACTGTTTCATTCATAATCATGAAAAATACTAAATTGTTACACAACTCTCATTAACAATTTTATTTTCCACCATTTAATTTGTCGTAGCGTAAGTTATTGTAATCATCCAAAAATCGAAATTGGAAATTTTTTCAGATATTCACGTTTTGAAGGTTTCTGAACCTTCATACCCCAGAAAAAATGGATGTACGCGTGCGTGTATGTATGTGCGAAAACAATTTTTGGTCGACGATTTCGAAAACATGGATCAACCGGTTTGAATAGTTCAAAAACCATTCAATTCCTATTGACAAGGAGACGACGAGAGGAATTATAGATACTGTAACTTTTAGTATTCATATTTTATAGACAAAATATTATAAATTGGACGATAATGTTTATGTATGTTTACACGAAACTTAAATAAATGAAACTTGATCAAGGACCTTATTTCATACTTCTAAAAATTATATAAATTAAATTGCGGAGTGAAATTTATTTATTTCAAGTATATAAGTAAGCTAAAAATAAAACTCGTGGGGTATATGGCATCGTGCCTTAAGGCAAATTTCTGGAACTTCCGGTACCGTAACGAAATGTTCGAGGAATAATAAATGTTTTCTAATAGATTATTATAAATATTGTAACATTGTCTAATATTTATAAGAATTATGTAAACTGAATTGCAAAGTTGAAATTATTTGTTTAAAGTATATTAAAACTTTAGTCAGAATTAAAAATAAAATCTGAATTATTTTCGGTATACAAAAAAAAAAATTTTTTTTGAAAAAAAAATTTTGAAAAAAGAAATTTTAAACAAAAATTTTTTTCCAAAAGCAATTATTTTGCTAAAACAAGTAGAAAGTTTTTTTGAATCAGTCAAATCGGACGCTCAGTTCTCTCAAAAACTGCCATTTTTTGCACATTTAGCTCTGTATCTTCAAAAGTCTTCGCTAGGACTGCCTTTGCCAAATGCTAATCAGCACATCACCCTATCAATAGTAATCGAATGCTTCAAATCGGTTGATCCGTGCGCCCGAAAACGTGGACGAAAAAATGCGGACATACAGAACACGCACACATATACATTTTTTAGGTATTTTTAGGTATGCCAAAATGTTCAGAAACCTACAAAACGTCGAGAAATGCAAAAAAATTCATTTAAGATTTTCGGCCCATTACTATAACTACTATAACTACCCTACGGGAAGTTAATAAAATCCGAATCATTATCGATATATTTAAAAAAAATTTTGGCCATCCTGTCAACTGTCAACACAAGCAAAAGGTTTTTTGAATCATTCGTAGGGTAGGGCGGGGCTAGTTGAGCATAGGGGCAAGTTGAGCAATCGAAATATCTCGAAAACTATTCACCGTCCGTTTAGGCATTATATGGCGGAAAGATAGAGATTTGGAAGAAATAAACATCCCGCGATCGCTAGTGGCCGCTGGACAAATGAGTGAGGCTCCCGGGCGTTTTGTTTATTTTGAGACCAAAAAGTAAAAAAGTCATTCATCACGAGTTTTCGTCTAGTTTAGTCAAATGTTATTTATTTTTAACCAGGTAAATTTTATTCTTTCATATAATTATAGTACTTTTAATATGCACAGAGATTCTGAGTATAAATCTCACGGTTTTTTTATAAACTCATTTTTATTTTGAGATTTCGAGTTGGGGCTAGTTGAGCATAGTTGCTATACTTGTTCTGTCACTAAGACAATTACCGTCAACTTCCAGAAATTAATTATTATTTTTAGGATTTAAGCTAAGTCTATGAGTAATGATATAAAGAAATAATGATTTTAAATAAAAATACTGATTATAATGGTAAAATAATTCCTAGGTTAATTAATCGTTAATTATTCAAAGCAAATTACTATAAGTTTTGTTTTTTCTGTCCATAAAGACTATAAATATAAAACTGGTTATTAAAAACTTATTTTATTTCATCACTAATCGACATTGAACCTATAATTTCATTTTACATTCTTAGTGCTTAACTTGCCCCACCTATGGGGTACATTGAGCATACTTGACTTTTTGCATTTAAACAGCTGTAGCTTTTAAATTTTACTTATTACAAAAAACTAGTATTAATACTTTTGTTAAGCGATAAACAACAAATCCATTAAGCCGTATAACAATTTATTGAGACTTTTCATTGAGGAGCTACATCCGTTTAAGTAAAAATTTGCTCAACTAGCCCCGCCCTACCCTATTGAATGCTTCGTTCTCTCAAAAACTGCATTTATTTGCATTTTTTGCCGGGTAACTCCGAAATGGCTAGACCTGGCTTTGCCAAAAACTAATCAGCACGTCTCCAAATTAATACAAATCGAATGTTTTTTGAATTATTTAAATCGGTTGATCCGAAATTGTGGTCAAAAATTGTATACATACACACACACACTCATCCATTTTTTGGCAAGATATACCAAAATATTTAGAATCCTCTGAAACGTAAAAATATAGAAAAAGTTTTATTTCCGATTTTTGGATTACTATAACTTACCCTATGGAGTTAAGTTAATAAAAAAAACAAGTTGTATCGAAAATACAGTAGAACTCCAATTATCCGAACTCCGACTATCCGAATCACTTTCAGAAAAAAAATTGTCCAAAAAAAGTCTAAGTTACAGTTAAAACAGCTTACATTGACGGAGATGTTTAAAAAACAATGATTTTTATTTCTAAACTTGTACAAAAGTGCATTTTATTTATAATAGGTTGTCAAATATCTCCCTTCCGCCTTTTTGTATTATAAACCAAGAGCAAAAAAGCGGAAGGGAGATATTTGACAACCTAATATTTGAAATATGTGAAAATATCATGTTCTTTCATTTAATTCAATAAAAAAATAGTGCAATATCAAAACGTAACTTTTTTTCTCCCCAATGGCAATTTTTTTAAAAAAAACTCCGGTTATCCGAATATTTGATTATCCGAATGGGTCCCGGTCCCCATTAATTCGGATAATTGGAGTTCTACTGTAGTCCTATCCTTTTTTTTAAATTTGAAAATTTGCTTTATTTGACTTAGTCCTACCATATTAATTTACTCACCGAGTATTTGCAGAAAAGTTTCATCCATCCGCATCGTCGAGGAAAGTAGATAATCGGTTCCTTCGACTTCGGCGATTTCATTGTTTCCGATGGATGTGTTTACATGTTGCCCGGCAGTGGTCACTAACAAATCACTTCGCATCTTTGCCGATTGCAATAATAACATCACTTAATTGATACACATAAATTAAATATCCAACACTTTTGTAAAGTACCAGTTTTAGTTAACGACGGACAATAGAAAAACAATCGTCATGATAAACAACACATAGAGTTTAAGATTCTTCACAAACAAAGAAATTTGGGTGAAAATTAAAATTTAACCCTGTTGGTTGTTACTGTAAGGGTGTCGATTTATAACTGATTATTGGTTTCCTGAAATGTTAAACCGCCATCGTGTCAGACAACAAATGGCTAGAATAACGATCAACGATGCCGGCGACGGTGCAATACTTAATACTTGGTCTATTCTATTGCTACTGTCGGCGTTCTCCGCCGGCCGTCCTGGTTCGCTGGTGGGGGTCGACGATGTGCACGCTCTTTAAATTTATAAACACGCTGCTAATGTAATGTAACAGATAATGTAGATAAGCGTACGTGCACTTGTCTTTTCTTTATTATTTTTGTCTCTTGCATTTCAAGCAATCGACGGTTAGTGTTATATAAACACACATACTAATACGTACACACCAACGACTATATATATATATACATGTAAAGAAATTACTTTTGGTGCATGGCATCGTGCCTTAAGGTAAATTGCTGGAACTTTCCGTACCCAGTAATTAAATATTCGAGGAATGCAAATAATCAATAATTGTTTTGAATAATTTCCAAATACATTATTTATAATACATACTGTAAACTTATAAGTGCTTTTTATAAATTTATAAATTTATATATTTTTATAAATTATTTATAATTTTTTTATAAACTTATGTGTACGTTTACAAGAGTCTTTTTTTTATTTTTTTATTAATTATTTTTTTAATAATTTAGAAATTTTTTGATAATTTAGAAATTTCTTCAAAATTTTGAAATTTTTTTAGAAGTTTGAAATTTTTTGGAATTTAAAAAACCGTTTTTTCTAAATATTTTGAGAACTTGAAAGTTTTTGAAAATATTCGATTTTTTTTTGAAATTCTCGAAATAGTCTCAAATTATTAAAATCAGGCGCTCTCTCAAACAATGGATTACCGTTTTTGGCACTTTTTGCCCCGTATCTTCGAAACGGCTAGACCTGCCTTTGCCAAAAACTAATCATCACGAATCCTTATCAATACGAATTGAATGTTTTTTAAATTATTCAAATCGTTTATTCCAATCGAAAATGTCGAGGACATTTGTTTGCACCATATACGTGATTTTTATAATTAAAACTAGTGGGGCGCATGGCATCCTGCCTTAAGGCAAATTGCTGGAACTTCCCGTACCAAAAATTATTTTTTTTAAAAGATTAACATTTTTTAAAAAATTCACTCTGAAAGAATTATATTTTTGAGAAATTTTTGAAAAAAAAAATATTTTGAAATATGTTGGAAATTTTGAACTTTTTTTTAAAGCAATCGTACTGCTTTAACTGCATAGAGATGAAATATAGAAGCGCGTAAGCGCCGCGTCGCCGTCTAACGGATAAACATTGGTACGGAGCTCATAGGAATGTAAACAAAATTTATACTTATTGTTAAAATCTCTATAAAATATCTAATTATTTGATGTGCATATGTCTAATGATCATTTTTGACTGCCAATTGGCTTTTCTTTTTTTTACTTTTTTCACTATATCTCCAAAACCGCTAGATCTGCTTTGCCAACAATTTAATCAGTTCTTCATCTTGTCAATACAAGTAAAATGTTTTCTGAATGATTAAAATCGGATGCTCCGTTCTTTTAAAATCTGAGTTACCGTTTTTGGCATTTTTTTCCCCGTATCTTGGAAACGGCTAGACCTGCCTTTACCAAAAGCTAATCAGCACGTCTCCTTATTAATACAAATCGAATGTTTTTTGAATTATTCAAATCGCTTCATCCGTGTTCCCGAAATCGGCGACTAAAATGTGTATCCGCACACACACACATACACGCACATACACACACACATACACACACACAATTGGTTTAGTTTTGACAATATAATTACTCAAAATCAAATTGGACCTTTGTGCCTCGCCCTTCCTTCAAAAATTTTGAAACAAATTATTCTTCAGAAATGTTTAAACATTGTTTTTAATAAACTCTTGCTAAAATGAAATTGTACCTTTAGTAACAAATATAATTGAAAATACTTCGAACTATATATGGTTACTGGTATGAGTCTATAGGAAAACTAAAAACAATATCACCGAAGAATAAAAATTATTTATAACAGACATCAAATAAATAAGAAAAAATTACATTTTTAAGAAAAAAAATAAGACGTAGTTCTGGAAAATAAAATTATAAATAACAATTGTTATACAAAAAACTTTAATGTTTATATATATATATATATATATATATATATATATATATATATATATATATATATATATATTAGTATGTGTGTGTGTTTGTACGTGTGTGTAGTTATTTATCAGTTTATTTGCTTTTAAAAGATTAAATTTTAATAATTATTTAACTTAATCAAATAATATGTTTTAACGTCGAACAAAAAAATCTTCAACATACATATATGATAGATTTTAACATATATATAATATTATATACATATATAAAAGTATTTCTTATGATTAAATATATAATATATAACAAAAATCAATAAATAAAATTTTTAAATAATCGTTTTTATTTATTACATTTTATTACTGCAATGTTGTTTTTTGTATTGAATTTAAGTTTATTTTTTCAAAAAAAAAAAATTATTAAATTCAATTTTATAAATACAATATGACTTATACTAGGTAATATATATAATAGGTTCCTCGATTTTCAATAATTGGATATATGCCTGTATAAAAACATACATACATACACATATACACATATAGTAAATTCATACACACATTTTTAACTTCCCGTTGGGTAAGTTACAGTAATCACAAAAAAACGAAAATGAAATTTTTTATATATTTTTACGTTTCTGAGTTTTCTGAACATTTTGGCCTACCTTAGAAAAAATAGATTAATGTGTATGTGTAATGTGTACACATTTTCGTCGACGATTTTGGAAACACGGATCAAACGATTTGAATAATTTAAAAAACATTCGATTTATATTGATAAGGAGACGTGCTGATTAGTTTTTGGCATAGGCAGGTCTAGCCGTTTCGAAGATACGGGGCAAAAGGTACAAAAAGTATTAATTCAGTTTTTGAGGTTTGAATAATTAAAAAAATATTTTACTTTTATCGGCAAGTAAAAGAACTGATTAATGTTTTGGGAAGACAGATGTAGCGGTTTTGGAGATCTAGTAAAAAAAGTAAAAAAATGGCATTTGGCGGTCAAAAATGATCATTAGACATAGACACATCAAATTATCAGATTTTTTATGGAGATTTTAATAGTACGTATAAATTTTGTTTACATTTATTATTATTAGGTATTATTATACATTGTTTTGACTTGAAGTAACAAAAATTTCAGAAAAAAAAATTAAATATTCTCAAAGTTATAGCTGTTTTTGTTGACCCTGTTTCAAAAAACGGTCCTGGCGGTGACCATCATAACTCCTTAGAGATTCATCTAAAATCAATCAAATAAAAAAATAGTTTTATAAATAGATAATCCTGGGCCGGATCGAAGGTTTTCTTTTTTTTTGCAAAAATTAACAAAATGGCAGCATCAGAAAAAAAATTTCTAGATTTTTGGGTAAAAAATCAACAGTTAATTGGTCTTAAAAAATTGAAATTTTTGAAAAAATAAAAATCCTTCGATCAGGCCCGAATTTATTATGTATTCTAAAAGCTGTATAACTTCATTAAAATTTACTAAGCGGTTTTTGAGTTACAGTGGTCACCGGTTCAAAAAACATAGTTTTGAGAAAAACGCGTTTAAAGTTTCACATTACATTTACGTACAGAAATTCGAATTATTGAATTACTTAAACCGAGTCATCTATATCTGGGCCATATAATAGATTATCAGTCATTGTGCGAGTTTCCAAAATTTCCATTTGCTGTTGCCTACGAAGCATTTTGGCCTCCCGAGTGTTCTCGTTGACGCGCTGATATGCCACTTTCACACGTGCAGCATCCAATTTTTCAGCATACCAATGGGAATTATACCCACAATTAGGTCCTAGGTAGTGATGTGCCGACTCGAAAAATTCCCGATTCGAATGATTCGAATCAGAAAAAAACCTGATTCGAATCATGATTCGAATCAACTCGAATCATGTATATATATATATGGACGAAAAAAATCATGGATGTATTAATTTAGTAAAAGTGATCCAAATTTATAATCAAAATTGTCAGTTTAACCAATATAACCGACAAAGTAGAAATTGTAAACATAAATTACTATCAAAAAGTATATTCTGAAAATTATTAAAAATGATATAATTTTGAGGACGGCTGAAACATATCTTCAAATTAATTTACAATAATAGATTACCAAACAATTGTGTATCACTAAAGCATATAAAATAATATTTGGAATCATGGGTCGATTGTTTATTTTACTATGTAATCAGTAAAGGATCGCATCTAAACTGAGAGCTGAAAGTTAATTTCATTAATGTGAATTTGTCATTACTTACATAATCAGAAGTTAAGATATTATTTACTGACTTTCTGGTGTTAAGTAATTGTTTCAAAAGAGAATTATATTGAAAGATTCCCGAAACTCGTTTCATAATTTCGAGTGGTTTATTCTGATAACATTTAAAATCTAAAAGACTTAATTATTATCAAAATTGTGTATTGATATTTCACGAACAAAATCGCTCTCAGCGCTCCGTAAAAAAAATAAACACGCAAGAACGACGACGCATTGTATTTGTTTCAAAGTCGCTTGATATCGTCCATACGGTTAACTCATATCGCTTGAACTCATATCGCTCGAACGGCTTGAAGTCGGGATGATTCGAATCAGAATTGAAGTCGGAACAACTCATAACGCCGCTTGATTCGGTTTGACTCATATGAAGTCGGAACAACTCAGAACGCCGCTTGATTCGGTTTGGCTCATGAAGTCGGAACAACTCATATCGCCGCTTGATTCGGTTTGACTCATATGAAGTCGGATAACTCATATTGCCGCTTGATTCGGTTTGACTCATATGAAGTCGGATGATATAGTTAGTCGATGAATGCGGTTAAAGTCATATAAAGACGATTGGATACATTTAAGCATATTAAAGTCGGGTGGTTCGCATGATTTAATTCATTATTTATTTTTTATATTTGTGATATTTATTGTTTATATTATTATAATATTGAATTAAATTAAAACATTTTTTTTATATTTATATTTATGAAAAATTTTATATTTATGAAAAATTTTATATTTATGAAAAATTTGTGTTAATACATATTTTATCACAGTAAATATTTCGCGGCTTGATGCGAGTTGATTCGAATCAAGTAAAATCTGATTCGAATCAAGTCGTTAAAGGCTTGATTCGAATGATTCGAATCACTTGATTCGACTTGGCACATCACTAGTCCTAGGGTATCCATAATCAATAATAATGATCATGTATATTGTATTCAGCAATTTGTACGATAGTAGAACTAGTATTCACGGTTTTTAGGCATATTTTTTACACTAGTTGGTTGAAGCTTTTAATTTTTTCTGATTATGGATTCAATCTTGAACTACACATCTTGAAAGTAAATTATCATTGCTGAGATCGTCGTAAATCGGTTTAAAAGCTTTTAAAACATCAGGAGGTGAGGGAGAATAATCTTGAGTATCAATAGCGAGCTCTCACTTGCGTCAGCGCGCTGGTAATAGTCTAATAACTCAAAAACTAATCATCGGATCAACTTGAAATTTTCAAAGAACATTTTCAAGATAATATACTTAATAAAAATGCAAAAAAATAAAAAGCGATTTTTCAAAAATTCCAACTACCCCTAACTCCTAGAACTTATTAGTCTTGACGAAGTTAACTTTACATAATAAATATATCCTCCGCTTTGCATCTTTTCGTTTTACGTTGTTTTTTTTTGAAGGTGAGTCGTTGATTTAGTCCTAATTTTTACTTTTTTTAAAAAAATCAAATTATTTAAAGAAATTAAAATTTTTAAAATCAAAATATTTAAAGATCATTTTTTTAAAATATTCAGAAAATTAAAAAAAACAGGTATGTACTCTCAAAATAAGTTTTTATCGTGATTTATTTTATGAGATAAGGTCCCGGATTGTTTCATTTCTCTCGGCTCGATTAGGATTACATTTCTTGTAAGTCAATGTATACGTACATATCGTTTGTGGAATTTACAGTATTTGTAATAACGTGGAAATATTTAATAATTATTAAATATGTTTTATTGATTATTGATAATATAAGATTATATTTATTTCTTGAATAGTTAATTACGGTATGGGAAGTTCCAGCAATTTGTTTTAAAAGGGCACACAGGCCATGCACCACTTATATTTTTTTTGCATTAAAATTCTAAAAAATCCTAAAATTATTTATGATATTAAAAGATTACAATCAATTTCGATGTTTGTTGCTATATGTTAATATATGAACGTTCAAATTGTAAAATATATAGTTTATTTATATATCTGTAATTTTCAAAATATTTAAGTGCGTATAAAATAATTGGAGGTACTGGGATTTGAACCCAGGACTTCCCGCATGCGAAGCGGACACTCTACCCCTGAGTTACACCCCCTCCGAAACAAAATACAATTTTCGCATTTAAATTTTCAAAAATGTGTCAAAAAAATGAATGCAATGCTATATCGATATTAATATTTTAGCATGTACATGATTTTGTTTTAAAAGTCATCCGACATGAAAACATAAAAATTAAAAAAAAATCCTGGTCTAAAAAATTTTTAGTTAAAAAAAGCTACTTTTAATTTTGCTACCAATAAGTTAATATTTATTTATTTATTTATTTATTTATTCATAAGCAAGCCGTAATCAATAATAATAGATATTATTTCAGGCTCTTGTCATTACCTTTAAAGTAGAAAATAAAGAAAAAAAGAAAAAAATATGTCAGGCACTAATGGACGCCCTTCTAACGTAGAATCAGCACTGCCGTATGTAATATCTCAATTATCGGACATTTTTTGCGAACCCGAAACCGAACCTGTTCAACCTAAACCGAAAGCAATGCAGGATTCAGCATGCAGTCAATACAATTCGAATCAGATGGCCGCACTTTTAGGCCTCACGCAGGCACCAAAGAGCGCCGAAACGGACAAAAGCGCCAGAAAAACAGAATGCCAGAAGAAAGCTGAAATCGAGGATGGCGAAACTGAACAAAAAGAGGCCTCACCGGTTCGAAAGAGAATAGAAGGATTCACGAGAATAAGCAGAAATCCCATAACCGGTGACATCAAATATTTTTAACTTATAACCTAAATAAATTAACTGTAATAACACTGCCTAAAATTACAATAAATACATTTTTTATTGTAAACTTTAAAATATTCATTTAGAAAAAAAAAATTTAGCCATTTGAAAGATTTGCTGGAACAAACTGACAGGCAAACAAAAATTGTAACTAGTGCTGCATGGTATCGTGCCTTAAGGCAAATTACTGGGACTTTCCGTATCGTAATTTAAAAATTATTGAAAACGTTGAAAAAAATAAATTTTTGAGAATTTTGAAATTTTGCAAGAAATTGTAAAATAAAAAAAAACGTCCTGACTGAAGAAGGAGTTTTAACGTGCCTCATGCGGTAGCTACAAATATCAATCGCTTCAAAAAATTCATTTTGCGTTGATTGTTTAAAAACGTTAGGTCAAAGTAGAGAAAGACGACTTACGACAACAGTTATTTAATTTTTTTTTTTAATTATCTGAATAGTTTGAATTATTTGTTTTATCTGTATTAGTTCTGCCTTAATTTTTGTATGTAACTATAAAATGAGATTTATTGTTGCTTTTGTTTTTTAAATACTTTTTTCAATTTGTTCTTAAAAGGCAGTATTTTGAATGTCCCCGTAGGGTAAGTTATAGTAATTGCAAAAAAACCGAAAACATTTTTTTTGCATATGTTCACGTTTTAAGGTCTTCTGAATATTTTGGCATTCTTTATGTGTGTGTGCGCGCGCGCGGATACAAATTTTCGTCGACGATTTCGCAAACAAGGGTCAACCGATTTGCTTAATTCAAAAAACATTAGATTAGTTAAGAAGACGATCGTTAAGGAGACGTGCTGATTAGTTGTTGATAAAGGCAAGTCGCGCCCCCTTTTCGAAGATAAAAAATGGTAATTGATTTTTTAAGAGAACGAAGGGTACAATTTGTATGATTCAAAAAACATTTTATTTGTATTGACGAAATGAAGAACTGATGAAATTTTTGGAAAGGTGGATCTAACGATTTCGAAGATCCAATAAAAAAAGTCATTTGGGGGACATTGATCATCAGATATAGGCACATCAAATTATCACTAATTTTTATAGATATTTTAATAATAAGAACAAATTTTCACATTTCTATGGGTTCCGTACCAATGTTAAACCGTTATACTGCAACGCGGCGCCCACGCGCTTTGATATTTCGTTTCGACGCAGCTAACGTATCGCGATTGCTTCGAAAAAAGTTTGCAAAATAATTCAAAATATAAAAGAATCTAATTTTCTAAGAAGGTCAATTTTTACCGAAAATTTTAAGTTTTCAAAGAAAATTGAATACTTTTGAAAAAATGTATTTTTTGGTACGGGAAGTTCCAGCAATTTGCCTTAAGGCACGATGACTTGCACCACTAGTTAATATATATGAACATGCATGCGTATATATGCATGTATAGGGTTACATAAACAGTTTGAGAACTGCAATGAGATTTGTTTGCGTACTTCCTCCAAGTTGTTCTAATTAGTCTTGTTTACACAGACTTTGGAAAATTTTACAAAATTTAAATGATTAAAACAAAATTTCCAAAAATATCTGTCAAGAATGCCAAAGAGCGATGGAAGTTCATTCTTTGTGACAAATATCTATTTAACTAAATTATTTAAAAACATGCGTTTTAAACATGTAATTTTTATGTATTTTGCTCATTTCTTATTATGGTAGAACCTTTGTATACTTTTTAAGAATTTCTTACGATGCAATGTCTGACCACTGTCAGTGCGGTCCTTCTCCAAAAATAAAATGTATAGTGCTCTAAAATTTAGACATAAGTAAAAAATTAAGGATTCTTGGTTCTTGTGCAAAGGTATGTCCAGGCATGATTAATTGATCAGGAGACGAATACTCTCACAATCAGAGCAGAAAATAAATGGTGCCCTTAGCTGCAAAGACAAAGTTAACCAACATTAAAATGTACTTATAGCAAATCTATAAAATACTAATAATATAACACCGAAGAGAAGTCGTTTAATAGAATCACTGCATTAGTCGATTATATAATATATTATTATTGTTTATTTTTTACCATACTACAAATGGCATGTGTATATGTATGTAACGCATGTGTAGTTACTTGTGTTCGCAAATCGAAAATAAAAATTTTAATATATCTCTACGTTTCAGAGGTTTCATCGACGAATTTGCGAACACGGATTAACCGATTTGAATAATTCAAAAAACATTCGATTCTTACTGATAAGGAGACGTGCTGATTAGTTTTTGCCTACAGGTCAGATCTAGCGCTTTCGGGGATACAGGGCAAAAGGTGCCAAAAATGGTATTTTAGTTTTTGAGATAACGGAGCGTCCGATTTAGTCAATAGTTCAAACAACATTTTACTTGTATTCACAAAATGAACAAGTTTTTTTTTATATTTTTTAACAGCAATCAGAACCTTACATCCTATGAGCTGTTGGGCTAAAACTTCTCCTTACTTCCTATTTTTAGATGGTAACCCAATGGTTAATCCATCCATATTTGATGATTTTTGTTATTAGAATTAATCTAATAGGGCTGACTTTTTTTTATTGGTGCAGCAATGCCGGGTAAGGGCTATTTTCACTTGGAAACATATTGCTATCTATATTTCCAAGTGAAAATCGTTGTCACTGCTGCCTGACAACAGGCTGCTCGAAGGGGGTATCGAACCCGGGACCTCTGAAACAAGTCCCGTCGCTCTTAACCGCTTACCTACGGGCGAGTCAAAATGAACAAGTGGTGAATTTTTTTAAGGGCAGGTCCAGTGTCTCCGGAGATTCAATAAAAAAAAGTAAAAAATAATGCGATTTGGCAGTCAAAAATAAACATTCGATATATGTACATCATATATCAGATATTTTATAAAGATTATAATAATAGGTACAAATTTTGTGTACATTTATATGGGTTCCGTACTAATGTTTACACGTTAGACGACTACGCGGAGCTCACGGGCTCTGATATTTCGACTCCAAACCAGCCATGCAGCGCGATTGCTTTAAAAAAATATTCAAAATTTTCAAAAAAAAATCAAAATATAAGAAAATAAAATTTTTCAAAAGTCATTTTCTTTTCAAAAATTTCAAAATTTTTCAAAAATCTAATTTTTCAAAGTTTTGCAAAGTTTTTTTTTAAATAATTTAGTTTTCGGTGCGGGAGTTCCAGCGATTTGCCTTAAGGCACTATGCTGTTCACCACTAGTTTTAGCTGTCTTTGTAATAACAAAACATCAACATCATACATCAGATGTATGGTACACAAATAAAAGGATAACCATTGGGTTTTCCTTTTAAAATCGGTAATTATCAATTTAATAACTCAATGTTTATCTATGCACAGACTGTAATTTATATGTATATAAAAAAATGGTTTTGTTCAATTTGTCTGTAAGGCCTTTAACGCGCTGACTGCAGTTTTTTTGGACCTACATTGATTTTATATGCTGAAACTTTTTATTTAAAGCAATCCCTTAATTCGATTGTATTATGAAGTATTTTACCGACTTTGTAATATTCTCTGGAAAAATAGAAGCTGTCGACACATTGTCGACAGCCGTATCAGAAGAGGTGATCCCTTCGTGGTGAGAGTTGCCAATCCCTATTTTTATTTATTATAAGAGTGTAAAATATTGCAATAATTTGTGAGGTTGAAAGAAACAATTGCCATTTATACTAGCAAAAAATTTATATGATTAATTCTTGGTAATATTGGTGTTTGACAAGAAGGATCGTCTTATGCCTGGTGGTCAATCTGCCTTTATTTTATTTAGGCGACCAATAAAACAAACTAGGCAAAAATAATTTCACTTATATTGCAAATATGTGTATAATATATGAGTTACAATGCATAAAAGTATTAATAAGAATGTGCAAATTACCTTTTGAGTAAAATCTGTAGCGGTTCTTTGGATCCTTCTTCTATGGGTAGAAATCACGAACTAGTTGCTTCGACTAAGCCAATTTTGTGGGTATAAAATCAAAACAAATGTGGTACTGCTACTATAAAGAAGGAGGGGATGTCGACACCTGCAGTCAACGTATTAAGAAGGTTCATAATCAATTTTTATGTAAACAAAACATCTACTAATTACCTACCCCAATATGTTTATTGTAGAATCAAATACGTTTTCACTTATAAATATAGATTAACAATAAGTTTCCAAGTAAGAATAAAACATCAAAATGGAGTTCTAATAGATCGTTTTAAATAAGAAACAAAAATAAGTATCATTAAAAATAGCTTTTAGCTGTTCAAGAAAAAGTTGGTATAAAAATGTTTAATCTTACTTTGCTGAATAAGTTGATGTTTTGTACTTATTAATACAAAAGCCTTAAGTCGAATTAATGCCATTTTGACATTTGTGCCATTTAGAGGTTAGGTTTGACAGATGAGAGTATCAAAAATTTAAATAAATGATTGTTTAACGCCATAGGTAGAGGAGTTCGAGGCTATTTGTAACAGGTGTAACTAGTGATAGGCGTTTTTCAACCAGATTTTTAACAATGTTAAAAACAGTAAACGTCCTGCATAATATTGTCATAGCAAGCCATCTCAGTAAACATAACTGTGCAGGCCCGTCATTTTGGACAGGTAACATAAAATTGATCTATCATAAAATTTCGGTTTGCATTATTATTATCGATTAAATCGATAACTAGAATGGCATCGTGCCTTAAGGCAAATTGCTGGAAGTTTCCGTACCGTAACGAAATGTTCGAAAAATATTAAATGTTTTCAAATAGATTATTATAAATATTGTAACATTGTCTAATATTTATAAGAATTATATGAACTGAATTACAAAGTTGAAAATATTAAATTATATTAGAACTAAGTCAGAATTATAATTAAAATCTGAATTATTTTCGATGTATAATTTTTTTGTCTAAAATCAATTATTTTGTTAAAACAAACAGAAAATTCTTTGAATCGTTTAAATCGGACGCTTAGTTCTCTCTCAAAAACTGCCATTTTTTGCACATTTAGCTCTGTATCTCCAAAACCGCTGGACCTGCTTTTGCCAAAAACTAATTGCCACTTCTCCTCGTCGTTACGAATTGAATGTTTTTTGGATCATTCAAACCGGATGCATCGATCGCTCAAAAACTCGATTTCTATTTTCTGCATTCTTTGCTCCGTATTTTCGATACGACTGGCCTTGCCTTTGCCAAAAACTAATCAGCACATCTCCCTATCAATAGGAATCGAATGTTTTTAAACCATTCAAATCGGTTGATCCGTTCGCCCTAAAACGTGGACGAAAAATTGTATCCATACATACATACACACACATCGATGTTTTCTGAGGTATGCCAAAACGTGAAGAAATGTAAAAATTTTCAATTTCGATTTTTGAACGATTACAATAACTTACCCTACGAGATGTTAATAATAATCGATTTTATATATCTTGTAAATTGTATAAATTAGTTATCTTGATTAATATAAAAAATCGCACCCGAGGGTTGGTTGAAATAAACCCTTGGGGCTAGTTGTAACATACAAAAATTATGTAGAAATTCAAGGGAAAAAATTGAATACAATGATTAGTATGGAATTTGTGGACACATGTAAATTGTGTTACAGAAGACACTATATCCGTTATTTGTATTATGATATTAATTGTAGATTAGGTTTTATTGTGATAAAAATTTATATTACTACGAGACATCATATATAAGGTTGTCAAATATCTCCCTTCCGCCTTTTTGTATTATAAACCAAGAGCAAAAAAGCGGAAGGGAGATATTTGACAACCTAATATTTTATTTGCAAAAATTATAGTTTGCTTCTATTTGTGGAAAGAATTACTTAGGAACAAGTCAGTTTTCTCAAAAAATGAGTAAATAATTAATTATCAAAGGTTTTCGTTTTTTTTGTTGTTACAACTTGCTACGGTATATGTTACAATTAGCTCCAAACAAGGGGTAAGTTGTAACACCACACTTTTTCTAAAAATTCATTAGCTGTGAAGTTGTATAATCACACTTTTTCTTGAAAATGATTAGATGTGAAATAATAAACAACAATGGTAGATTTATTTTTTACTTGATTCGGTAGAGGAATAATTACAGCAACTATTCATCTTTATTTCGTAAAGATATATTCAGTGGATCTCAAGATATATTAATTAGGAAAAAGAAGCTACTGTACAAGATGGCATTTAAGTAATTCTATAATATTCGGTCACACAGTGGATTATGTTAAACAATGCCTAAACAAATATTGTTTTTGCAACTTTACTCATCATGTAATTGTGTTTGAAGAACTTCATGTAATTAAAATTATCTTACATTCATTGACTGTTTGTATTATTTTTACTTTTTCACTGGCGATATAATCTCATTCTTTGGACAGCTGTAATATCTGTCTTGCCTAAAAAATATTTTCCATTTTAATAACTTCAAAGATTTATAGAAACTACAAATAATATAGAAATAATTTCTAATCAATAAACTTACATTTAATTCACAGAACAAATGTTTAATTTGTTTTATTATTTTCAAAGATCAAATATTAAAATTATCCTTCTGATTCAGGCATTTTTCATTAAATCAAGATTTGTACTACGATGTAACTTTAAAATGTTTATTTATCTATGCCGATTTCCTTGTTGATATCGGTACGCATACAACGACAGATCTCTATTCACATACACGACGTCTACTCATAATCGACCCGTATAGAAATGATTTCATCGAGAGCGAATGACGAATCATTGGCACTCGACTCTGCTGTAACGCACTTCCGTTGTATTTGTACGGATTTACACCCTAGTCGCGCCTAAAGAAGTTTTACTTCAAAAACTGTTATAACAATCCTCTAGCTCCTCTATAGCTTGTTTCCAGTTTCGAAACTGAAAACACACAGTTCATCAAAGTAAAATAGGTGCAAAAAATACCAAATACCAACGTACTCCTATTTGGACATGCTTTGGAAAGCTAAGTTATTTTCAAATGTGCTTATTCAAAAAAAATATATGTTTAGTAAAAAATCATCCAAAAATTATATTATCTGAACAAAATTCAATAAAACCTGACAAACTGCAATAATTCATTAAATAAGCAATAAATTTTAAATCACATAAAATAAAAACCACTTCCAATTTTATCATCACATATAGGTATATTAGATTTATGGTACTAATCATATATATTTTTATATTTATGTACAATTAATTTAATGTCGCATTATATATATATAATTATACTTCACATAGTTGATAATGTTATGCACAATCACGTATTACGATAAATAATCACATAATATAGGATTTGGAATGTTCTTGTACAAACCCAATACCTTTCTGATATAAACATTAACTCTTAGATCATTTTTTTTTGTTTTATGATTCGAATGAACATATTCATTCATTTTGGGTAAAAGTTTCATTTACCCATTTTAAAACATTCATAAAAGAACTATTTGGATCTCATTTATTTCCATTATGTTGTTCAAATAATAAATTTAACAAACATTCATAGTACATTCATATCAAACTTTTAATAATAACAATTAATTATTATTAACAATTAAAATTAAAATATTAAAATACATTTTTTTTATTTCGCAATAAAATTTTAAGTAGAATTCTCGTGATCGATGCAAAATTTTACATTAAAAATAAGTTTGTGAAAAAAAAATTTTTATAATGAAAACAAATTAATTTATTGAGCGCTCCAATGTGAAAGTTATGTTTTGTAAAAATATGTTAAAGAGCATTCCACACACACACGCACACACGCACACGCACACACACACATATATATATATATATATATATATAAAGCGGGACTTCAAGATTCGCGGGTAAGAAGATACACCTCCGATATCTCAAAAACAACTAATGCTACGGATTTTTAACAACAATATTTGAAAGTAGAGGAAAAAATATATATAACCAGTTATCACCTTGATTCTTTCGACATTGGTATCGAGAGATAAAAAGTTTTTTTTTCGTTATTAGTTTTCTTGGTTGTGAGCACTGTTATTCAGTTCAAGATACCTTAATATAATTTGTATCTAATTGTTTTATAAGATTTATTATCAATTTTAAGTTAGATTCAACAGTTTTTAATACAACTTCTATAAAAACTTTCACATAGATGGGGTCAAAAGGACCAACTGCACCTTTACCCTGGAAAAGGTATAAATGATAAAAAATCGCAAATATAGAAGTAAATTAAGTTAAAAAACAATTTTACAATAAACAAATTAAATAAATAGTTATTCCAACAATGCTGATGAATATTTTTGACGGAATACCAGATCAAGGATATACGATATACGGTGTAATCTCTGTAAATAATGTTCTCATGATATTTATATTTTGCATTGGCTGAATAATATAGCCATTATTTAGTAAAATCTCTCTAAAATAAAAAAAATGATAAATTATGTTTCACCCTCCTTGTCCCATTTTAAGCCGCCTATGGGGTAAAAAGAACCAGGTAACAAATGTTTGAAAAGCAGCAAAAAAAGACAAATTTCTACAATAATAAATTATTTAGTTCTACTGAACATAGTCAGATAGTTTATGTTTGATATGTGTTATTTGTTGTGATATTATTGGTTTGGTTTTCACAATATAATTGTTCAAAGTCAAATTGCACGTTTGCGCACGGCCTTACCCTATATATATATATATATATATATATATATATATATATATAAATGTATCCATTTACAAGTATATTTAATCACCTTCGGGATCTTTTCCTGTCCCTTTATTTTAAAAGTTTCCAGTGTGACAAAAGATTTCAATATTTACAATTGGCTTCGTTGCACCATCTGAAACAAAAGTCTGATATTAGTAAAAAATAAAAAATGTATTTATCAAGTAAACAAAAACAGGTCAAGCAGCTTGCAATCTTTATGCAACTGCGACGTATTTAGAAAAATTATTGATTTAAAATGCTCTAATATTAGAAATACTTATTTCACAATATTATACAAATATAAACATTGACAATTTAGCTCAAAAAAATCTGTATTTCTTATTGATAAAATAAATAAAATAGAGTTAAATGATTTAAAAATATAAACTTATCGTTTAACGATGAAATATATCCCAGAATATGCTCTTTGCTAGGTAGGCTCTTTCATTACCAATCTTGTGGTGTATGGCATCGTGCCTAAAGGCAAATTGCTGGAACTTTCCCGAAATATTCGAGGATTATTAAATGTATTCAAATAGATTATCATAAATACTGTAACTTATATATGTTGACAGAAAAGTAAATAAACTAAAATTAACCGAATCAATCGAATTTAAGATGAAGGACATTGTATAATATTTATAAGAATTATATAAACTGTAGTGCAAAGTTAAAATTATTTATTTGAAGTATATAAGCGAGTTTTAGAACTTTAGAGCTAGAATTAAAATTACAATTCGAATTATTTACGATATTCAAAAAAATATATTTTTTGAAAACTAAAAAAAAAATTAAAAAAAATATTCCCAAAAGCAATCGTTTCGTCATCATTTTGAATCATTCGAATCGGGTGCTTATTTCTCTCCAAAACTGCCATTTTTTGTACATTCAGCTTTGTATCTCCCAAACGGCTGAACCTGCCTTTGCCAAAAACTAATCATCACTTCTCCCAATCATTACAAATTTAATGTTTTTTTAGATGATTCAAATCCGATGCTCCGATCTCTCAAAAACTCGATTTCTATTTTCTGCATTCTTTATTCCGTATCTCCGAAACGGCTGGACCTGCTTTTGCCAAAAACTAATCAGCAATCTCCCTATCAATAGGAATCGAATATTTTTTGAACCATTCAAATCGGTTGATCCGTGCCCAAGAAAACGTGGACGAAAATTGTATCCATGCATACATAAACACACACGCATCCATTTTTTTCTGAGGTATGCCAAAATGTTCCAAAACTTTAAAAACATGAAAAAATGCAAAAAATTACCATTTCAATTTTCGAACTATTACAATAACTACGGAAAGTTAATTATCCCAAGGGAAGTTAAAAATTAATAAAAAAATAAATAAACTGAAGTTATCATCTTATAAAGCAATGATGATGAATGAATAATGGATTTAATTCATCAATTTATTACAAGTTTTTAGACATTTAAAAGATTTTATCACAATCAAAAAATAATATATGACAAACAAATAGGTTATTATTGCTATTAATGCGTATTATCCAGTTTCAATCCCCTGATATATCCAACAAGAAGACGTTCCAGTTCGAGGAGGTTACCGGATCAGGTTGTTACTTCACCAGTTTGCCTTGAAGTGTTTATAATAAAAAAACTTGTTTTAATTGTTGCGTGTTATATGGGCGCCAATTCTATAAAATTTTACTAGATAATATATAAATCAAAATACCAAATTTTAAGGAGAATTCTTCCTAATATCCTAGGCGTCTGGGTTTGTAGAGTAAACCGCATAAGGCAAATAGCAGTGTTAGTGAGTAATTTTCGATAAGGCTTGGTTATACTAGGAAGTTTGGGGTTATCTTTCGATAGAATATCTAAATGTTCATATGCGCATCAGAATTATGAGGGCTCCTTTGTGGTTGTGGCCCTCCGTGGTAAGGTTTTGGAACTTAAAGTTCCATATTGGATATTTTTCTCAAACATCAGACTATTCGAAATGAAGGAGTAGTAATATCCGCTTTCACATCAAAATATCTAAAATATGTTTACAAGCAAAAATAACCTACCTTCAAGAGAATTGGAAAAATGCTAATAATAAAAATATATCAAATAGAAAAAGGCCACCTAGTTCAGAAGTAGTATATAAATATCTCATAGTACTCTTAAATTTTGATTGCTGTTCAAAAACAAAAACAAAACTAGTGGGGTGTATGGCATCGTGCCATAAGGCAAATTGCTGGAACTTCCCGTACTGTAACAAAATATTCGATGAATACTGAATATTTTCAAATAGATTATTATTAATATTGTAACATTGTCTAATATTTATTAGAACTATAGTCAGAATTAAAAATAAAATCTGAATTATTTTCGATATAAAAAAAAGTGATACATTTTTTTTTCCGAAATCTATTATTTTGTTAAAAAAAGCTGAAAGTTCTTTGAATCATTTAAACTGGACGCTTAGTTCTCTCAAAAACTGCCATTTGTTGCATATTTAGCTCTGTATCTTCGAAATGGCTGGGTCTGCCATTGCCAAAAACTAATAATCACTTCTCCCAATCATGACTAATTGAATGTTTTTTAGATCATTCAAATCGGATGTTCCCGTTCTCCGTTCACTCAAAAACTCGATTTCTATTTCCTGCACTCTTTGCTCCGTATCTCCGTAACGGCTGGACCTGCCTTTGCCAAAAACTAATCAGCTCTTCTCCTTATCAATAGAAATCGAATGTGTTTTGAACCATTCAAATCGGTTGATCCGTGCGCCCGAAAACGTGACTGGAAATTTGTATCCATACATACATACACACACACACATACATACACACATCCATTTTTTCTGAAGTATGCCAAAGCGTTCAGAAACCTTCAAAACGTCGAGAAATGTAAAAATTTTCAATTTCGATTTTCGGCCCATTACAATAACTTATCCTACGGGAAGTTAATTATCATATCGAAGGATTTGATTAGTAATAGATACATGAAAGCAATGTGCAATAAAATGACTATTTCAAGGGCAAAACGAAGAAACTTGTTACTTATACTTATTGTTAGAAAATATTAACTAATTAATTATAATAATATTAAACATATTATTGGTAGAAAACCCAATTGGTATTTTGCCCAATAATCAAGTGCTGAACAAAAAATAAACCAAACTCGTTTGTTACATACATTCTAAATTTTAATGTTTGTCTATTGGCTAGACTTCTAGTTAAAATAAATCCTAACACGGTGCACAATTTTATAAAAATTGGTATAATTTACTTGATACATGTTAGGTATCAAATACATATTTGAAAAGAACTTTAAAACAAAAATCCTTTTTTTTTTTAAATAACGTTACTATAACTTATCCCATTATCCCAACTGAAGATCGGGAAAGCAACTCCAAATATTTATAGTTTTGAAGTAATGCGCATTTATCAGTAAGGTCAAGATTATTATCTAAATATTTCCAAAAATTTACCTTCTTACTTATGGCGACTTTGGACTTGGATTCTCAATTTTCAGTTTCACAGGCAATCCATGTAGACTTCTATGCAGATGCGCCGCAAGCACCAGGGAAGAACTCACTTCATTATCTTTACTGATAGATTCTGGTGCATCTCGTTCGCCTTTTACTGGGGATTTGTTTTTACTTCCAGATCTACAACTGAAGTTTGTAATCTTTGCATCTTGATATCTCGCTCTGGGGGCCACCATTAACAAATTTCCATTTCCATCGCTTATAATTGGTAAACTGGTTTGATGATGATGGCGTCTGAATTTAGGATGAGATTTGATTCTATCGTTCGTATTATTTTGCGAGGATGAAATTGAGATCTCACATGGTGTTTGCGCGGAATTGCAGTTGTTGTCTTTGTTGGAGTATACTTCTTTTTTGCTGTTCAATATTAGATGTTCGTTCTGCTTTTGCCACTCTAAGATATTGCTCAGAAGTTTAATGTACCTGTTAATTAACGACATTACTTGTAACGTAACTGTTTCTTATATCGAATGATAAAAACTCAACTATTTTCCTCACCTTATGGCCATACGTAGAATTTCATTTTTGGACAGTTTCTTATTAGGTGGATGCGTTGGCACAAGTTTCCTCAATTCTGCAAAAGCACCAGACACGTTATGCTGCCGCCATCGTTCTCTGCTATTCGTGAACATTTTGTTGACCACAATTCGAGCAGGCATCATATCTCTTTCATTTGTAGAAATCTAAATAGGAATATAGAATCTGGTCAAGAATAATAATAGTTATTTGCGGTAAACATTTTTGTAAGTCAAAAAACTTGTGCTTTTTTCTCGTTAAAGTTATTCGTTTTGAAGGAATGAGAAGAGGCAAAATTTTTCCAAACGTTTCAACGTGTAGCACCAATTTGTGAAAAATCTGCAAAAACTATAACTAAAAAAAATATATGAATATGGAACATATATCATTCTCCTTATATTCAAACTTGATTTAATCTAAAGCATGTAGTACCAAAAAGTGTCTATGTTGACAAATATTGCTCAAGAGTATCGGAATCAGTACCAATACCAACTATCCATCATCCATCAGATTCTTATGCTGATATTTTAATTAAATGATTGTGATGGACGAGTATACTCGTCATGAAAAAGTATATTCATCATGCATATAAATGATTATTGGCTACTTAAATTGCAATTTTTGAGATAAATTAAACTAGTTGATATTGGTATTTTGCTTTGAGGCAAGTTACATGAACTTCCCGATATGTGTAAATAATCGATTTATGAGTGATTAAAAGTATTCCGAGTGGATTTATTATATATAATTGAAAACGAACAAACACGTTAACTCGGAGTATTTTGTAAAAGCATTTTTTTAAAAATCAATGATTTTTATAATTGAACCAGTTTTCGTAGGACTTTAATGGTTTAGTATGTTCATTAAGACCAAGTACTCTATCGTTATACCAAGTAAATCGTCTAATTTTCATTTTAACAAACGTCAATTAAACTACTCATTTTCTCAAACTTCGATGAATTTTTCAAATCAAACTATTTGTCGTAAGGCCGTAATATTTCAGTAAGTTCTATAAGACCATGATATATATCGCCAAAAAAAGTTCCATAAAAATTGACTTAATTTTTTTTTTCAACAGTTAATTACAGAAAAACGGCTCGATAGATTTTCACCTAAAACTAATCAGTATCATTCTTAGCCAATATCTTTCGAACAGTTTTTGATTTTTTAAAGTAGATTCGGTAGTATGAGCTTAAATATGGACAAAAAGTTTAACACTTTTTTCCAAACTACAAAGAAACGGTTTGGCTGATCGTCGCGCAAAATTGATAAACACTAGTCCTCATCGAGATACATCGAATGTTTTTGAGAAAAAGTCGATTTACGGCAAAAAATCTGTTTACATACGCACACATACCTTTTCCAAATTTAGTCTCATTCGATTCAGAATGGCTTGAAACGTCGAGAAAGCATAAAATTAACGAATCGGATTTTTTATTTAAACATAAACTTCTCCTTTGGGAAGTTAATATATTATCAAATTTTGAGATGTTTGGAATATTTTGTGACATTTTACCTTAAGGCAAGTTGTATGAACCTCCCGAAATGTGGAAATAATATCCGAATCAATAAAAATTGAGATTTAGATACTTAGGTAAGGTTTTAACTACTAATTTTGAAAATAAAATATGTGCTTTCTACCTAAAGCTAATAAATGCAATTTTCAATTGATATCTCAAACTAACTACTTGATATCTTCTAAATGAATTTAAATAGTACATGTAATTGTAATAATTTAATTTAATTAATTTAACACATTTTCTATTCAACTTCGTGTTCTCCGGTGCATACTAAGGTACCAATTTCACACTTTAATGAATTATTATAATGAATACTTTTCGTGGACTTAAATATTTTGTAATGTTCGTATCTCTTTTCAGCAAGTATTTGAACTTTTAATTATAAATGTATAATGATTAATTGAATTCATTACGATTTTGTTTAAACTTACAATTAGAACATTTTCAATTTTGTAAAATGTTGTAAAAATGTTGTAAAATTTTATTCGAATAAAAACATTTAAACAATTAACACTTAATAATACTGTTGTTTATAACTTTGGTATAAAATATATCAATCGTCGCTCAACTCTTTATAACCGCTGCGACATTTATTAAAACTCACTCTTCCATAAATGATATCCAGACCTACTGCCTGGTGTTAATAGGATTTGCAAAAAATATCACAGAGAATAGGACAGAAATAAACTTAGTCGTTAAACCTAGTCGTTGTTACAATTGAACATGATAAAGGACCGAACTTGGATATAATAATATAAATAAATAGTTGCCCAACAACTCCAGTTACAGCCAATATAAAATGTTACCAATCTTAACAGACTTACTGTTTTCTCGTGCAAATTGGATTTGCGGTATCGATTCCCACTATCATCTTCATCACTGTCCACCTGTCCCGAATCATCCGACATGATTTCATCATCTTCAGAAAGCGAATCTCTCAAATACTGTTGATGATTCTCAGTCGTGTCACTGGTGATATTAGAATCGCGCATTTCTCCTTCACAATTGCTTCCCCTGCTGCTGGTGCTGCTCCCATTGCTGAAGCAATTTCGTTCCCGACTGGAGGAAACGGTCCAGTCACCAAGGGGGTACATGATGTAGTTATATCTGAAAAGAATATTGGAATGCTCTTATAATTGTAAAGAATGTCTTGTGGTACGTATTTTTTGCTTATTAGAAATACAAATAAAATGCGCAAACGACCACAAAAGTATGGTTTAAAGGTTCACGGGTAAAAAGGTCCACTATTATTCCAATATCTCAAAATCGAGTGAGAATTTTTCAACAACAATATTTGTAAGTATGGTTTAAAGGTTCGCGGGTAAAATGTCCACTATTAATATCTCAAAATCGAGTAAGAATTTTTCAACTAATATTCTAGTTTACCGTATTTATTTGTTTTCGTAGATGTATTGTTATTTTCAAGTTACATTCAACAGATTTTGTTATATAACCTTTATAAAAGCTTACACGTTGATGGGGTAAAAACGTCCAACTAAACAGTTACCCTGGCAAAGGCGTAAACAATAAAAAATATTAAATTAAAAGTAAATTAAATTAAAAAAGACAAGTTTTAAAAGAGAAAAACAAAATTAGTAGTTATTCCAACTCTGCTGATGAATATTTATGACAAAATACCAGATAAAAGTTATATAGAGAGTTATCTCACTACAAAGTACCCATAAAATTTATATTTTGTATTGGTTGAATATTGTAACTATTATTTCGTAAAATACTTATAAAAGTAAAAATAAGACATTGGACTTAGTGCCCCCTGGCCATCGCAGTTTACTCCGCGTATGGGGTAAATAGAACCAGGTAACAAATTCTTGAAACAGCAAAAAAAGTTTTTTTTTTAAAAACACATTTTTACATTAACTGCGAGTTTTACTGCGCATAGTCAGATAGTTGTTTGTTTGATATGTGTTATTTTATGTGATGTAATTGGCTTGGTTTTTACAATATAATTGCTCAAAGTCAAATTAGATCTTTGTTCCCCACCCTACTCTTACTATCTACTTTTAAACTGATTTGCTAATTAAGTCTTAATTTGCTTTTATTAATTTGTAAATAATATGATAAAATGGCCAAATTTGAGTGAATTCATACAAATTGCGATTTAGCCTAATTGAATGGCTTTACGTGTTACTTTTTAGCATGATGACAGAAGTAGACATTCATTCATTCATTGTTGTAAAAGTAATAATTTACTGTAAACGATTATATGGAAGCATTATATAATATATAAACTATATAATATATAAACTATATAAAATATTATATAAATATTTATACGAAGAGCTGAAAGGATCAATTCTCTAGTATAAGACTCGCTAATAAACAGATCCTTATTAAGGAAATATTTAATCTAATTATTTTCCATCTGCATCAATACATCCCTATATATAGGGATGTATTGATGCAGATGGAAAATAATTTGAACATTTATTATTATAAAATTAGTATTTTTCTATATGACTTTTATTGCGATAAATCAAAACTACACTAGGTCAAGATTATACATTTATTCATTAATTTTACCTATTTGTACTAAGTTTGGTAAAAGTGGTGTCAGTATCTGCTTCGCTTAGTCATAAAAAATATGTCCATTATTAAGGTAACAATTTTTTTTTAAGCGAAAACCGGAACAGCGATTTTTAGTTTTGCAAAAATCATTCTTTTATATGAATCATATTTTTTTAATCGGAATTGCAAACTTTTAGTAAGAACTTTATTATTCCATTATATATAATACTTTTATATCTATTTATCTCTGTTTATTCAATTTTCTTTATAATTAATTTGAAAACATTAGCTTTAATTTTTGAAAAACCGAGTCATTCAGGACAAAAGATCTAAATCCGGGACAACTATTGCTTTTAGAAAAACCCGGAACAAAAGATTGCTTTTAGAAAAACCCGAACCGGCACGTTTGTTCACCTTACCATTATCCATTTCTCATCATATTAAAGTAATATTAGCAATTTACCAAGAGTTTATGTGGAACAAAATGATTTGAGTGCGTCAGCGATTATGGCACCAATTTTCGTTTTTTGGTTTTTCTTTTTTCACTCAAAATTTTTCAATAATAAAATTATAAAGTATTTTACCATTTTGAAATCATGATTAAATGCGCCAACTTTTGATGAAACTTGCCAACACACTTTAGTACATTTTTTTACAGGAGGGCCCCTAAAAATTTTAAATTTATGCTTCAACAAAAAGTCTATATTCTTCAAAAAGTTTGGGGCAAATATGGTATTATTTTTTACTGTGGTCCTAGAAATGTATCTCAGGGTTACGCTTCCAAGCTTTAAATGAACAATATTAATAAAAATTAACAACCAGAACATCAAAAAAATGCTCATAATTTCACCAAAGTGAAAAATCTCGCGTTTATTACAATAATTTAAATTAAATAAAATTTGAGTATCACTTGACGATTGTTATTGATACGGCCCGATCAAAAAGTTTTCCACAGCCCCTGATGGTCTAGCTACGCCACTGATTTAGGTTAAAATATAATTGATTATTTTTCAAATTAATAATAATTAATATTAATTATTTGAATAATATCACCTATGTGAGAAAGAATATAGAATAGCTCTAAAATATTTTTCAAATCCGACGCTATTTATTTTTGTCATTGAAATCATTGCAGTCACTTAACACTAAAATTATTTCCACACACACACTGATACAAATAAAATATGTCTACAAAGTTTCGTGCATTATAAACTTGTTGCACATCACTTACTTGTTTTCAGGAGCAAAATTATTTAGCTCCTGTTAAAATTAATTCAAAGGTTTTATTATTGCAAATATTTTTATTGCTGTTGATTATAATATTTGTATAAATGTGTGTCTGTGTGGCGCTTCAAATCTAAACATCGGATCATTTAGACAGGAAGCTGTAGACACCCACTTGCCATATATTATGTGATGACGATTTTGTTTAATCTCAATTCCAATAATATAGATACACAGATATGCTCATTAAACAACGTAAAATCATTTTGATTTGAAAGAAATACAGAAGAGACAGCTTTCTTCGTGTTTTATTTGAATGGCGATCAGAACTTAAGAGTCTTATAAGCTCTTTGGATGATGTGACTTGACTAATTACGTCACTAAGACCTATTGTCAATTGGAAACATATTTTTTCTATACACCCAAGTAAATTCCGATGTTGCTACTGCTTGGCATCAAGTAGCGAGTATCGAACCTGGGATCTCTGACTAAAATACCATAACTCTAACAATTAATCCACAGAGGAGTCCTAAGTCAGTTTGCTACAGTACAAAATATACTGAAGACCGGATAAATTTAGGAGACATGTAATAATAAATAAAAAAAAATCAAACAAGGTAGAGCGGGGATTAAAGGTCCGCGTATAAAAAGATCCACCAACAATATCTCAACAAAAATTTTTTAACAATCTTGGAAAAAAATAAAAGAAGAAAAGATGTGTGATCAGCAATCGCGTTGAATATTTAGGAAATAAACAACCATGTTTGAAAATCTGTATCAAAAGTATTTTCTTTCGTAATTAGCTTTTTCATTTGTTTGCACTGTTGTTTAGTTTACGAGCCCTTAGAGTAATTTTTAAGTGTACGTTAATTAAATGTTCTTTAAGATGTAGTATTAATTTTAAGTTAGATTCAACAGATGATTTTATATAATCTCTATAATAGCTTACATGTGGGTGGGGTAAAAAAGGCCAATTGAACCGTAGACCCTGGCAAATGCGTAAACAAGAAAGGATAGTGAACAAGAACGAAAATTCAGTTAAAAAAGCCATTTTATAAGAAACAAATTAAAATAATAGCTATTCCAACTCTAGAGATGAGCATTTATGATTAAATACCAGATAAAGGTTATATACAGTGTTATCTTTGTCAAATATATGCCAATGAAATTTATATTTTTCATTTATTGAATATTGAATACATGGTTGTCCCATTTTACCCCGCCTATGGTGTAGAAAAACATATTTCTACAATGATGAATTAGCTGGGAGTTCTATATACGAGTATATACATGTATAGGGGCACAAAAGTGTAATTTGGCTTTGAGCAATTATATTGTGAAAACCTAACCAAATGTTTATAAAACGTTGTTTAAGGCGTTTTTTTAAATGTTTCGCCGACATATGTAGCCTCACAATTCTTACTGTCAATTTTATAAACAATGTTGTCGCAACAACTGTCGCATTGGATATCGACTTTGCAGCATGTTGCTCTTTACACTAAGTTCAAGTTAAACTGACAAGAAATAGTTTAGTAGTGCTATTGTAAACTATCATTATCATGAAAGAATTAGGAGTACATATTCCAATTTACGTGTAAGTTTTTACAGTCTTAATAATTCTGTTTACGGAAATTTTAAAGAAATATTTATTGTTTTG
Organism: Ctenocephalides felis; assembly: GCF_003426905.1. NCBI lineage: Eukaryota > Metazoa > Arthropoda > Insecta > Siphonaptera > Pulicidae > Ctenocephalides > Ctenocephalides felis. Next base: position 136,738,359 of record NW_020538040.1, read on the forward strand.
CCTTTATTAAAAACAAGAAAAACACAATGTCTGGTTACTTAGAAACAAATCTTAAATCCATTGTATCGATCTTTAGAAAATAATGGAGCCAAACACAAAATCTAAACAAATTCTGAGACGTTGCAATTGCTAAATTACAATATGATTCAACAGCAATAATCGAATAAACATTAATTATTGAACGTACTAGATGAAAATATTTACGATCAATAAAATCGAGGCAGCTGGATTGTTTATTTACTTGTCGTTAGTCATTAATATGATTTCTAGTAATCGATAACATCAATAACTAAATTTTCTGTCGAAGAAAAACAATGGAATACTTGGTAACAATTGTTTATTTCGGGCAACAAAGAATATATAAAAGGTTTTTCTCGCATTTTCGTGAACTTTTTCTAAAAATGAAATGTGGGAGATGTGGCACAGTGATAGAGTCTCAGCCTTGCAACTACAAGGATCCGAACTTCATAAAAGTTTGCAAAAATGAATACACACAAAATATTCGCTTTCACTAGAAACTAATCAGTACGATTTCCAATTATTATTTAACTAGTGGTATATGTATATGGCATCGTACCTTAAAGCAAATTGCTAAAAAATTATTAAAAAAAACTTTGCAAAACTTTGAAAAAAAGAGATTTTTGAGAAACTTTGAAATTTTTGAAAAAAATTCACTTTTTTGTCTTTTTTTTATATTTTGATTTTTTTGTAAGTTTTTGACATTTTTGTCTGTAATTGCGCTGCATAGTTGATTTGGAGTCAAAATATCAAAGCGCGTAAGCGCCGCGTAGGCGTCTAGCGTGTAAACATTGGTACGGAACATATAAATGTACACAAAATTTGTACTTATTATTAGAGTCTTTATAAAATATCAATGTACATATGTCTAATGTTCACCGCCTAATGGCATTATTTTTTCCTTTTTTATTGGATCTTCAGAGACGCTGAACCTGCCTTCACAAAAATTACCATTTGTTTATTTCGTCAATACAAGCAAAATGTTTTTTAAATCGTAGGCTTCGTTCTCTCGAAAACTCAATAAACTTTTTTGGCTCTTTTTGCGCCTATCTTCGAAACGGCTAAACCTGCATAGGCCAAAAACTAACCAACACGTCTCCTTATGAATACGAATCGAATGTCATTTTAAATTATTCAAATCGGTTGATCCGTGTTCCCAAAATCGTCGACAAAAATTTGTATCCGCACACACACATACATCCATTTTTGCTAAGGTATGCCAAAATGTTCAGAAACCTCTAAAACGTATAGATATATAAAAATTGTCATTTTCGATTTCTTTGTGATTATTGCGGGAAGTTAATAATAATACGAAAAGCCGCTTACATGTACCAAAAGAGCGGCTCATTTTTAATTATTTTTTTTATGATTAAGCCACTTTTAGAATGTCTAAAAACTAATGTGCACTATTCCCAAATGATACCTCTCGATCAATTTTTATTTTATATTTTCAACATCAGTTCAGAATTTTTTGCAAGAGCAAAGAATTTTCTGCTATTTATAAAGAAACAGCTGAGCCGATCGTCTTATAAAACTAACCAGAGCAAGTCCTTATTGAGTTACATCGAATGGCTGTTAAATTTTTGAAATCGTCTCAGCCATTTTTGAGAAAACGTAGGCATAGAGTTCATAGTTTTAACGATTGTCCTAAAATATTATAGGCCTACAAATAGTGGTTAAATTACAAAACTTCATAAAAGTATGGAAAAACAGACGGCCTTAAAAATTTTAATTTTTCTAGAGACAAGGAGTTGCAATTTCAATTCTGATTGAGTCTTCAATTCTGATTATTCTGATTATTTAAATATATCGGATAGTTTTAGCAACTTGTTTTAAGGTAAAATAAAACTTATACCTAGTTGTTTATTAACTTCCCGTAGGGTAGTTATAGTAATGGACCGAAAATCGAAAATAAACATTTTTACATTTCTCGAAGATTTGAAGGTTTCTATCAAATTCGGTTCGGTTCGAAGGCAGTATCTTATTTGAATGATTTAAAAAATATTCAACTTGTAATGATTGGGAGAAGAGGTGATTAGTTTTTGGCAAAGGCAGGTTCAGCCATTTCCAAGATACAGAGCTAAATGTACAAGAAATGGCAGTTTTTGAGAAAACTAAGCGTCCGATTTGAGTTATTCAAAGAACTTTCTGCTTGTTTCAACAAAATAATTGCTTTTAAAAAAAATTTTGTTTCAAAATTTTGTTTCAAAATTTTTTTTCCAAATTTTTTTTTTTTCAAAAAAAAATTCTGTTTTTGTAGATTGAAAATAATTCAGATTTTAATTTTAATTCAAACTAAAGTTCTAATATACTTCAAACAAATAATTTCAACTTTGCAATTCAGTTAATATAATTCTTATAAATATTAGATAAGGTTACAATATTTATAAAAATCTATTTGAAAACATTTAATATTCCTCGAACATTTTGTAACGGTACGAAAAGTTCCAGCAATTTGCCTTAAGACACGATGCCATGCACCCCACTAGTTTTTATTAAAGTTTTATTTATTATATTGTTTTCTACTTATACTGATATTTATAATTCATGTACATTATAACCCGTATAATTAGTGAATACCAATAGAATTTAGTAAATATTTGCCGATTTTTAGGAAGTCATAATTTAGTTTTGACTACGACATGTGGCAAATTTTTATCTTTTCAGATAAACAGGAATATTTATTTAAAGATGAGTCTGCTTAGACATGTTGTCAGTTCTTATCTCTATTGAATGCAAAACAGTAAAAACACATGTACTATTGGTAAACGAAAAAAATTCAACAGACCCGATAAGCAATTTATTACTTTCACGAAAATTGTAAAAATACATTTTTAGAAAAATAATAATGTCTATTGAAACTTGCGAATACAGGGGATACACAACATAATAAAAAATATTGCAAAAAGATTAATATATCTGAGGCTCTAAGAAAATTTGTGTGCAAGCAAACAGTTTTGCACAAATTATTTTAAAAACAATTTATATCTAGAATAGCTATCATTTCGTATGAGCGCCAGATTTAGTAGTAGTTTAATAAATTTTATTCATAGTTAATATAAACCGTGATTAATAAAAAGGAAACAGTTTTTAATAACGTTAAAAATTTCATTATCTCGTGAATAATAAAAAGGAAATATTTTTAACAAGCGCGTGTGTGTGTGTGTTCTCGTAAACGCGGATTTACCGATTTGAATAATTCAAAAAAACATTCGATTCGTATTAATGGGAAAACGTGCTAATTAGTTTTTGGCAAAGGCAGGTCCAGCTGTTTCGAAAAAACGGTAACTCAGCTTTTGACATAACACGGCGTCTTATTTGAATGATTCAAAAAACATTTTATTTGTATTAACAAAATGAAGAACTGATTAAATTTTTGGGTAGGCAGGTTTAATGGTTTTGGAAATTCAATAAAATAAATAAAAAAAAAAAATTTGGTGAACAAAAAATGATCATTAGACATATGCCCATCAAGTAATTAGATATTTTATAGAGATTTTATTATTAAGTACAAATTTTGTTTACATAGGTTTATTTCTATAGGTTCCGTACTAATGTTTATCCGTGAGGCTGCAACGCATCAAATATCTTTTTTTTAACTTTTGCCGCTGTATCTGCGAAACCGCTGGGCCTACCTTACCTAATTTGTAATCAATTTTTGATTCCGTCAATACAAGTAAAATGTTCTTCGAATCATTCGAATTATCTGCTGCAAAATCTTAAAAACAAAAAAATTGACATTTTTGCCCCGTATCTTCGAAACGGCTCGACCTGCCTTTGCCAAAACAAATCAGCATGTCTTCCCAACAACAGAAATCGGTTCAAATCGGTTGGTACATGCGCCCGAAATCGTGGACAAATAATTGTATCCAAACATACATGGACATACACACACATCTATTTTGATAATTATAAGGCATGCCAAAATGTTCAGAAACCTTTAAAACGTAAAGATATACAAGAATTTCATTTTAGATTTTACGGTAGGTTCATAATATTAACACTTGGCAATAGTTTAAAGCAGGGCTTCTTAAACTATGGGTCGCGACGACAAATGGGGTCAGGTAGAAAAATTCTGGGGTCGCGAGATATTTTAACGTCAAATCTATCTATAATTTCTCGTCTAGATTTTTGTATGATTTACAACTAATTTGGCATGTGTATACTATTACCTACTTGGTTAAACATCTAAAAATATTCATTTATTTTTCTTTTATATTTGTGTGGGGTCGTCAAGAGACTCGCAATCATAAATGGGGTCGCAAATGACAAAAGTTTAAGAAGCAATGCAAAAAATTATAATAATGAAACAAGTTGTTTTAATAATGATAAAATAATGTTTTGGTTTTCAAATCAATTTAAACAATTTCAAATAAATTTACTAATTTTGCTATTTATATTTGTTGAACCATGAGAAAAAAGTAAATAAATTTTCCCAAAGGCAAATTGTGTAAAGTTCACATTATGTGTAAATAGAATCGCGATTTATGTGCAGCCGTTTTTTAGTAATAGTCAATGTCAAATTTGAATGTTTGCAATTAGGTACTAAACGATACAAAATAACTTAAAACGTCAAAAAACATAAAATTAGCAAATCGGACTTTTTGGAAAAAATAAACTTTACCTTCGGAAAGTTGGTAAATATATAAATGGCATGTAAAATCACATTCCACATTATTTGTTATAAAGTAAATAGACTTATAATCTGATATATAAGAAATTATGTCTGAAAAAAGCGGAATATTGGGTGTGCAAATTTAAACAAACTATATTTTGCACTCCGTAACTTCCTACTGGAACTTGATATACTTCCATATCGATAATAAAAAAATAATCTAATCACACTAATAAAAATAAATAAAGCATGTAAATATGTAAATACACTCACATAAAACTGCAAAACTAATTATTCCAAAAATTTCAGAACGTCACCGTTTTAACTATAAACTATTTGTATAATGATAACTTTAATATTTAATGATAATTTTTAAGTAACATTTTTAATAAAGAATATTATTGTAATCTTGTCAAACACAACACACTTTTTAGACAACCAGAAGCAGACTCATAGGATGCTTTCGAAACCAGGCATATATATATATATATATATATATATATGTGTGTGTATATTATATATTTCCTGCAAAAGCAGGGGTTGAAATGACGTGCTAAGCCAATCGCATGTTTGGGGCGTGGTTTAGGGCGTTTCAGGGGTGATTTTTGTAACTTTCTAAAATATCCTTTTATTTTTAAGTACTAGGTGCGCAGTAATTGTTATAATAACAGTAACTGAAGAGTATTAAATGCTACAAAAGTACCATTTTAATTATTATTATATTTTTCTTATAAACCAAGAAAACCAACCATTAGGATGTGCAAAAATAAATTAAATGCTTATTAATTTCCAGAAGGTAAAATATTTCTTTTCACATTAAAATTACAAATTTAGTTTTTCTCAGCGTTTTAAGTCATTCTGAATAGTTTGACACCAAAATTGATAAAAATACTTGGCTCATATGTGTATAAAGGAGCCAAAATGTAATCTTCCTTCGACGGCTATTTAATAATATCTGTATTGATTTCAAAAATTAAATGCCAAACGATGTAACTGTATAGAAACTCGAGTTAATTAGTTTTGCGCGAAGATCGGCTAAGTCATTACTTAGCAGAAGTGCAAAAATGTTTGTCCACGTTTTGGCAAAAATCATGAACCGTTTTTGAAAATTTATGTGCTGATTAAATTTTGTAAATGATCGGCCTAACCATTTGTTTAGGGTACGGCAGGTCAAAAAAGTCCAATTCGACCTTGAGCAATCATATTGTGAAAATAAAACCAATTATATCACATCAAATAAGATATATCAAACAAGCTACCTGACTATGATAGTTATATCAACTATCTGACTATGTTCAGTAAAACTTTCAGCTAAATCAACATTGTAGAAATGTTTTGCTGATCTTAAAAAAATTGTCACCTTTGAAGAACGGCTAAAGGTCTAACAGGCTCAATATTTTATTTAAATTTTTATAAAATAATTGATACGTTATTCAACCAATGCAAAATATAAATTTCATGGCTACATTTTTTACAGAGATAACACTGTATTTACCCTTGATCTGGTATTATGTCAGAAATATTCATGAGCAGAGTTGAAATAACTATTTAGTTAATTTATCTCTTTTTTTACCTTAATTTACTTTTTTATTCACTATTTTCTATTGTTCACACCTTTGCAGGATAAGGATTCTGCTTGTTCACACCTTTGCATCCACGTGTAAGCTTCTATAGAGGTTTTATAAAAAAAACTGATGAATCTAACCTAAAATTAACAATACATGTTATATTATAATTAAATAACGTAAACTTAAAAATTGTATTAAGGTCTCGTAAACTAAACAATAGTGCTCACAACCAAAAAAAAACTAACAACGAAAGAAAAATACTCTTTATCTCTCGATATCAACGTCATAATCGTCATAAACGTCATAAATCAAGGTGATGGCTGGTTATACATCTTTCTCCCTCTACTTTCAAATATTATTGTCAAAAATTTTTGTTGTTTCTGAGATATTGGTAATGGATCCTTTTACGTGCGGGCCTTTTAACCCCGCCTTACCCTATTTAAATGTTTACAAAAAAAATTATTATCTTATTACATTATATTTTATTTATATTTTACCTGATATCATGTGGTAGTGATATCAATTTTTACTTAAAAATATAGATCAAAACTATGTTTTTAATTGAGCACTGCGGTGTAAAATAGCAATGGGAAACCTCTCACACTATTTTTCTCTAAATCGAGTTGGAGTTAGTACTAACCCATTATTATTATTATTGTTATTATATTAATATATATGCTGCACCATCTGAGAAATAAAATGCATATAAATATAATCTTAGAAAATATCAAGTAAAAGAAAAAGGGTTTTAAAAAATAATATTCAAATTTTTATTTTTCCATATTTTTGGACACATTGACACATGACACATTTTACGTTTCAACTGAAAAATAGAGATTCTCTAAAATATTTTCCATTTCGATTTGATTTTATGATAAGTGTACGGCCGGGCATTAGAAAGCATTAATCAGATAACCGTCGAATATCACCGCTAAAATGATTAAAATCATCAAAATATTTTTTGATTATTATTTTTTCATATTAATAGGCATTTACAAAGTCATATACAAATTACAAAAAAGCACGTGAATGAAGCACAACTTTCGGAATTATAGATTAGAATGTAAATGCTGTGCAACCTGAAATCGTTGTTGTACTTCAGTAAATTTTAGTATTTGTTGGTAAAATAAAAAAAAATCGAATACCAACATATATAAATTAGAGATCGTCATCATTTATCATAGAACTAGTATTTTACTTTTCTCAGTAGGATTTATTATAAGCCCTAAAAATGCAATTGTCAATCAGACACATGACAAAGTATCAGAAGTCATCCACCCATAATACCTACCCTTATATGAATGAACTCAAGCCAACTTCTTTCATTCATACAAGTCATATGATTATTTAAATCTGATTTATTTTGAGGGTAGTTGGCAGAGTGATAATAATAAGGGATTTAGTACCACTGAAAAGATACTTAATTCTTTCATATCAACCCTCAACCCTGATATCCTATGATTTAAATTCATAGTACGACCTTATTGGTAGTTTATATGATTATTTTATTATCTAATACAGATAATAACAAGAGCAGAAATTAAATAAATAAAAACAGTATGGTGGGGCAGAAAAATCCAATTTGTCTTTGATCAATTATATTGAGAAAACCAAATTAATTATATCACAACGAATAACAAATATCAATCAAACAACTATCTGACTACTTTCAATAATTTTCCCAGCTAAATCATCAATGTAGAAATTTGTAAAAACGTATACTTAAAAATTATATTAGTCTAGTAAACCAAACAACTGTGCTCACAACGAAAAAACAAACAACGAAAGAAAATACTTTTCTTACTAGCGCCATATGAATCAAGGTGATTGCTGATTATACATATATCTTTTACACTATACTTACAACTATTGCTATTATATATTCTAGTCAGTTGCCTATCTATCAATTTGTTTATATTTATTCTCACCATTTTGACACAGATCATCGAGGCACACTCACCATAAATAACTAACGAGATGATATCATCTAGCAATAAGGAGATTTAATCCGAAATCAATTTGTCAATAACAAAGGGATCGTATGCAAACACCCTTATATGCATCAGTAATCGGCTGGTGGTCACATCATTGGATATTTTTTAGATTAATCCAACACTTTTAGAGGAGAACAAGGGAGCCAGAATTAAGGGTCTTATTAAAAAATAGATAGGGAGTTTCATACACACGGGGATAAGTCAGATAAAAATACTACTGGAGGTGGGAAATACAAAATTTTGATTAATACAATAACCTAATCATGCCAAATATTGATGAACACCACTACTATCTAACCAAACACCAAATCGTATTGATAAGGAGACTTGCTACTTAGTTTTTGGCAAAGGCAGGTCTAGCCGTTTTGAACAGCGGTGCAAAAAGAGACAAAAATGGTAATTCAATTTTTGAGAGAACGAAGTCTCCGATTTGAATAATTCAAAAAACAATTTATTTCTATTGAAGATTTATTTCTATTTTTGATAACCTCAGATCCAGCGGTTATAGACTTTCAATAAAAATAAGTTAAAAAATGCCATCGGCGTTCAAACATGTTCATTAGACATAGGCACATCAAATTATCAGATATTTTATAGAGATTTTAATAATGTGTACACATTTTGTGTCAATTGTTTTGGGTTCCGTACCAAGATTTTTAATTTTGAAGTTTATTTATATGGTTCAAACAAATGTCATCGACATTTTCGACAGTATGAAAAAAACGATTTGTATGATTGAAAAAACAAAAATTTGAGAATATTTCGAAATTTTCAAAAAAAAAAAAATATTTTCAAAAATTTAAAATTCTCAAATATTGAAAAAAATTGTTTTTTTCAAAAATTCCAAAAAAATTCGAACATTTAAAAAATTTTGAAAATTTAAAAAAAAATCAAAGTTATCAAAAAAAAAAATCAAATTTAAAAATAAGTTGAACAAATTCTTTGTAAACATACACATAAGTTGATTGTAGAATACTCTCGTCGCCAAATTTAATAAGTACTTATAAATTAACAGTATGTATTTACAATAAATAATCTATTTGAAATTATTTAAAACAATTATTGATTATTTTCATTCCTCGAATGTTTAATTACGGTACGGAAACTTCCAGCAATTTGCCTTAAGGCACGATGCCATGCACCACTAGTTGAAAAATAAAGCTAGATACAGAAACTCCCGAAAAGTGTAAATAAAATAACCAGCAATCAAATATTTGTATAGAAAATTCTACAAAGTATCTCATCCTATATCGTACTTGATTTTATTTTAAAATGTTCTACTTATTGTCATTTTTCTACTTAATATCAAATCCCTTAAATGCACTTTACCCTAATTTTGAAAAGTATTAAATTCTCAGCAACTTTGAAAAAGTCAAACATTAGATAAAGATAAATCCGGCCGAACGCGTGTCGCGTGCGCAAATTATTTTTTATTCGTCTCCCATCATATATTTATTAGTTATTTTTTGATAGTTTTTTTTATCAGTGTTATATTTTTAATATGAACGGGGGTAAAATATAGGGGTTGACGCCGCAAGGGCGCCGGGAAACAGCTTGTCAATATTTAATAGTGGTGAAATAGAAATTTTTAAAATGTTTGTGTTACAGTTACAGTTACTCATTTGATAAAATGCACTATCTATAATTATTATTTTAACCCTCCGTCGGTCGGCGTGGTCTGGCCAGACTTTTTTCGATTTCAATTAAAAAAATAAAATACTTCTAGTAATCCTATCGACTTGAAATTTCTTGACTTTTCCTAAAATTTCATTAGCTGTCGATCAATAAAAAAATCAGGACGAAAAAATGTACAGAAGGATATTTATAAGGATATTAACTTTTTTATACTTCAAACGGTCGGAAAGGTCTGTCTAGACCACCTATACATTTTGTATGAAATATACGCTTTTTGATATATGTAAACCAGTATTTTGTCTTTTTTCATGGTATTTTCTATTCAAACTGCGTTGTATATATTCTTTGCTATGTGTTGTAACATGAATGTTAGTATTTTCATGACGAGAGTTCCTGAAATACCTATCAAACTTATTGGTAATCACAAACACTGAAAATCGGATGAGTAATGCGCACATTATCAACAATTTTTCTACCCGTAGTACTGCATTCAAAATTTTTTTGGCAAACCTGTAGTGAAATTATATTTTCAACTTGAATTTTACAGCTTATTTCAAAGGCGACGCACCTCATTTCGTTTTCATTTGAATTTCACATTCATTTCGAAGGAGCCGAAAAAGAATAAATATTGTTTTTCATTGATATAAAACAGACAAATAAAAATAATAAAAAAAGCAACGATTTTTTTATATTCTTTGATTTTTTTTATATAATATATATATATATATATATATATATCTCATTGTGCATATATATATATATATATATATATATATATATATTTTATAAGCAAGCTCAACACATGCAAAAGACGGTAAGAAACAGAAAAAATCAAAACTATAATTATTTACTACTAATCGTTAACATATAAGACACCAAAAACTCATTTATCCCATATAAATGCATGTAAAATGAATGGTGGTCCAGCCAGACCTTTCCGACCGTTCGAAGGTGAAAAAATATCCGACCGACGGAGGGTTAAAGCTTGACGAGAAGTGATATAGAACATTATTATTTATTTATTTGAGAATTAAGATAGTTGTAACATATGCTCTTGTATCAAAATCAATTATATGATTCAAAAATAAATTGTAACGTTTTTCCATGTATTTAAAATGATATTTGAAACTTTAATTGACCTACCTTATATATTGCTAACAAGTTTTAATTAACACTAAGAGCATTCAAGAATTTTTGTGCGCCCATGTCCAAATCAATGCAAATCCTTCGAAATATCAATTAATCCCCTAATGTTCCCACAGTGACCAAATGCGGTAAGGAAATCAAGGATGCTCATCATGAATTTTGATTTGGTTTTTTTTTTATTTTATTATGAGTTTTTAATAAAAATTATATGTTTGCCGAAACAAAATGTACACATTGATAAACAACAGTTACAATTTTGAAGAAATTGTTTTTTCACCATTTACTGTTATTAAACATTGTTTTATGAGGAATTATAAATCCATCATAAACAAAAAACAAAGTTTTTGAAAGTCTATTTTAAAATTCATACGTTTTTGTGTTAGAAGCCTTCATTTAGTGAAAAATTCTAAAAATGATCAAAACTAAATATATAGTAAATAGGAAAAAATACTTACAATTTGTTACCTAATATGTATTAAAAATTGGGATAACGGGCTAGATTTTACTAACGATTTTAAGCTAATATCTTAAACAATTATGTTCTTTATTGGTGTTTTGTTCGATTATGAAATTGATTAATGTATATCTTATATGTATATTACATATTTCAAAAGACATATTAACATAACTACCTGGGAAGCGCAGAAGTATGCTACATGAAGATTGCCCAAAGTGTTTCATAATATGGTGCTGGAAAGGTAAAATAAAGGAAAACACCTAATTAGGACTCATATTGGAAAAAGAGTGTCTTCTGCACAATGTTGACTGAAGGAAGTCGGACGTAGAAGCAATAATCGTCGGCTTGTAGAAGAAGACAAAATACAGGTTTGATGGACATGGAGACACAAGACACGGAATTGTGAAAGCAGAAGATTAAAAGAAGCTAGTATATGGATCTAAATACAAGCTAGGAAAATAAATGCTTTCACATCATAATTTTCCTTAAATCATAGCACCAATAATAGTAATGCAACATAGCAATAAAATCTCGGGCCATAAAATCAAACTATTAACCTCATCCGAATATTATTATAAACTCCAAAAATCTAGAAACGGCACGATTCATTCAGCATCCCCTAATTTAATCAGTTTTTGCGTTTATTGTAATCATGTGAACAAGCCGCAGGCGATCGCGGCAATAGTGGAGCTTTCCGTATTTTTTCCGACACGTGCTAGCGCGTGCTCTGCCAACAACCGCCAGGTTTAACAACTTCTTCCCTAATTTTTATATGAAAATATAAAATAAATATGAAATATTAATAGCACACACATATATACATATACAAACACACGTAAAAAAACACATAAAATTATATTGTGAAAACTAAACCAATTATAGCACAACAAATAACACATATCTAACAAACAACTATCTGACTTTGTTCAGTAAAACTCCCAGCTTCATCACTGTAGAAATGTACTTTTTCAAAAATTTGTAACCTGGTTTTCTTTACTCCATAGACGGCGTAAATTGGGGCGGGTCCAATGTCCTAATATTTTTAATTTTAAAAGAATTTTACAAAATCATAGCTACATTATTCAACCAATGCATAATATCAATTTTATCGGTGCATTTTTTATAGACACTGTAAATAACCTTAATCTGGTATTTCGTCAGAAATATTCATCACCAAAGTTAGAATAACTATTTATTAACTTCTCGTAGGGTAAGTTATAGTAATCGCAAAAAAATCGAAAATGAAAATTTTTATATATCTTTACGTTTCAGAGGTTTCTGAACATTTTGGCATACCATTGAAAAATGGATGTATGTGTGTATGTGTGCGGATACAAATTTTCGTTGTCGATTTCGGGAACACGGTTCAACCGATTTTGATTATTCAAAAAACATTCGATTGCTGTTGATAGGAGACGTGCTGATTAGTTTTTGGCGAAGGCAGGTCTAGCCGTGTCGAAGATACGGGGCCACAAACGGTAACTCAGTTTTTAAGAGAACGGAGCGTCCGATTTTAATAATTCAAAAATCATTTTACTTGTATTGACAAGACAAGTCTAGCAGTTTCGGAGATCTAGTAAAAAAAGTAAAAAAATGCTTTGTAGCGGTCAAAAATGATCATTAGACATATGCACATCAAATTATCAGCGAATGTCTAATGTTAAATGTAAAAAGATAAATTTTATAGAGATTTTACCAATAAGTATAAATTTTGTTTATATTCCTATCGGTTCCGTACCAATGTTTATCAGTTAGACGGCAACGCAGCGCTTACGCGTTTCGATATTTCGTCACTATGCAGTTAAAGCAGTTCGATTGCTTTCAAAAAAAGTTCAGAATTTCCAAAATATTTCAAAATATAAAAAAAAATGTTTCAAAGTCTTTTTTTTTTCAAAAAAAAATAAATTTTTGCCAAAAATGTATAGTTTCTCAAAAATCTAATTTTTTATTTTATCACTTGTAAAATTTCTTTTTTTGACTTAATTTACTTTTTTATTTGTTTTATTTTTTATTTTTTACACCTTTGCCAGGGTACATTTACCCCACACTCAGGTCTAATCTTTTCTAGAGGCTTTATAAGAAAAACTGTTAAATCTAACTTAAAATTGACAATACATCTTATAAAACAATTAAATACGTACCCCTAAAAATTATATTAAGCTCTCGTAAACTAAGCAACAGTGCTCACAACCAAAAAAAACTAACAACAAAAAAAAAATACTTTTGTTATAGATTTTGGCAAATGTGCAACATTTTACACTTTTTGGCAGTTGAAAATGTGAATAGTATTTATGGTCCTGATACTCTAACAGCTAATTACGTGCCATTTTGGTTTCGTCTATTCATTCGGGAAATTTCGAAGTCAAACACGCACCCGCGGGAAATTTCCGCACTGGCTGGAAAGCCAATTATCGAAAGTCCAACCGTCATTTACGGCGATTTCGATTGCACAAAAGCTAAATACTGCACAAAAAACCATTTGGCATCATTTGAATAAAGCTGAATACAAAGAAAACACGGGTGACACACGGAGACCTACTGGACCGAAATTTCATCTGCGAATCGCAAGAAAATCGCCCCATTTTTGAAGCGATTGGTGACTGGCGATGAAAAGTCGAACACTTGTAACAACGTAAATAAAAACTGTCGTGATCGAATCGCAATGAGTCAGCGGCCAAGGTTGTAAATGGCAAAACTTAAAAAAAGTTCAAAACCTTAAAAAAAATTTAAAATATAAAAGAAAATTATAATTTTCAAAAAAGTCAATTTTTTCAAAGATTTCAAAATGTTCAAGAATCTATTTTTTTCCAAATGTTTAAAAATTTTTAAGCTTCATTAAAAACTTTAATTTTTGGTGCGGGAGGTTCCAGCAATCTGCGTTAAGACACAATGCCATGGACCACTAGTTATTTATATATTATCTGGTAAATTGACCTTTCACTCATAAAATAACAGTAAGTTAAATGTTAAGAATAACAATACACCTCTTATTCCATCTAAATACCTTTGCCCCAAAAGTGTGCGCCCAATCCGAAATAATTTCGGATGTGGGTGTAAACGCGACACGAGTGTTTCGCAGAGATAAGGGAAAACGTTGGCAAATTGATTACCCGAGAGGCGCACACCCTACCCCATTGCTCTACGCCCACCGGTGCAGGAATGGAACAAGGGATAGGCAAATATATTGACGGATAGTTGAAATTTTTTAGCAAGTCGTTGATAGATTGTTAAGACCAAGATTTGTTAGGATATTTCAAACTCATGAAAAATGCTGAACTTACAAATATGCTTTTGAAGAGTGGAGCAAGTGATCCTAAGAGCTAAGTGATATAGAGCTCCAGATTTCTTAATCAAATCCTGCGTTACGTACAACCTGGCAGTAGTGATCCATTTTTACTAAAAAATTTAGATCACGAATTTATTTCCATGTGTCCAAAAAAGTCTTGCCAGAATTTGCTGCAAACAAATCAAATATCACAATTAAAATAAGACCAATTGATTGCCATCTGATAAAAATATAACAAAACTAGAGCAGGGCATGCATTTGGGTTGCTTTCCAATAGCAACTAGTAAAAGTAGGAAGTAAAATAACAAACAAAAATCGTTACCACAGGTTATAAAATATCAAAATTTTGATTGCTGTACAAAAAGAAAAAATCAAATAATTACTCAACTTGCAGCAACAAGGTGGCAGGTTCGATTTTCGCTTTCAAAAAACCTCAGGTGTCTGCTGTGGCATAATGGTCTTGAATGGACCCTCGGTCAGCTCAATATCAAATTTCCACTTGAGGTTATAAATCCCAAATTAAATCGCAAGTGAAATTCGCTCTTCATGAACATAGCTGTAATATCACAAATAGAAAAGCAACCATGTGGCTGCTCTCTAATAGCATTCAAAAATTAATATGAACTATATTTCAGCTAGTTTGGACAATCGATGGATTGCTTTGTAATAGTGTTTTAACCAAGAAATAAGCAGCATTCAAAAAAATAATTAAACGAAAAAGTTTAGATTGTTGTTATATAAAAATAAAATAAAAAAGTAAATGATATCACGAATAGAATTCCTAATACTGATTGATTTTCAAAAAATAATCTTTTAGTAAATTGCGTATTTTTTAAAACCTAAAATTTGTCCAGAAAGGGTGTATAATATGAGTGAAACATTAATAATATTTCTTATAATAAGAGATATCACAAATAGTCGTACTACTAATTTCGATATAACAATTGCATTTTTCAATATAGGTATCAGACATTAAAGTTTCTACAGGTCTATAAAAAATTATAATATTCATATTATTCATTTTTTTTTTTGATTAAGCGTTGTTTTTGGTTTTATGGATTGTCCATATTTACAAAAATATTTTAAATATTTTGTACTACGAATCTTGAAACAAGAATTTGTCTAACGCATTTTTTAAAAATCTGGCACAGTTCTGAATCTGGCTCAATTCTATCTATATAGATGTGTATGTGTTATGAAAAAGATATATCTAACAAACATATTTTAATAATATTACAACTTAAAAAAATCAAAAATTATTCAAACTCAAACTACTCAAAAAATATCGGTAAATTTCAGTAGTTTCGTGAATAAATTAGCAGAGCCATAGATAAATAAACTTATTGTTAGTAATAGCATAGTTAAAAAAATAATTTTCTCATTTTCTAAAGTTTTCCCACAAATTTTAATGTTTATAAATTTGATTAAACTTATTTGAAATCATATTTATTAGTCTTCTGTAAAGCCCGGATAAGTATTTTTTCTAATGATTATTTAAAGCTATAATGATTATTTTTCAGATAATCGTAAACCGATTTTAAAAATCCTCAATTTAGTGTAATTCAGTAAACACCAATGTAACTATTTCTTCGCAATTAATAGGTAATAAACAATTTTGAACAATATTCCATCATTCTCCTTTATCAACTTAATACTTAATTATTTTCAGACTGAGAAGATCGCAAAAAATACAATATTTCGATGCGATATCTCAAAATTTTTATTGCTGACCTTAAGAATACAATTTTATGAAATTTCAAGATGTACAACCCCGAAATCTCATATTTCATTTTTATTCTCGTCGATGAAATCTCTCAAAATGTGTGAAGTTAAAAGTAACGTGAAATATTACCTTGAATGAAAAAAAAATCTACAAAAATAAGTTCTACATTTGTTTACTGAAGAATTTTGTACAACTAAATTAAAATTTAATGTAATACATAATTTTTGTCGTACCTGTCCAGTAACAAAATAAATAATTTCATATCTTATAAAACAACGATTCTTACATTTTTATTGAAAGATACCTCTTTGCGAGAAACTTCATTACTTTTAGTATTTGTTGCTATAGTAAAGGAATTCAGAAACAACAATTATTATAATATTTATTACGGTAATGGTATTATTTGTTGTTATAAAATTGAAAGTTTTCATTAAAATCAATAATGTTTGACCCTCTCGTGAACTGAAACTCAAAAAGAAACATTTTTATTTGCATCTGCAAGCAAAGATATCATATAAATCATTTCCATTTCCTGTAATTATGTTTCGACTTCTATATGTCTTATTTCATTTATAAAAACACAGAAATGAAACGGATTATGTTATGATAAAATTTGAAAATTTTATTTACAAATAATGCATGTTCACAACTTCCAATATTTTAGCAAATGCATATATGTTCAATCACAGACTGCAGGTACACAAATAACATGATTTATTTGATACAATTAAATGCAAAATTCATTTCAGATGTAAAAACTAAATTATTACGAATATTTTAAGAAAGACGGTTGCGCAGCTGTAACTTTGTGAATATTTACATAATTTTATTGGTCTAATATCAACTATCTACAATAATCAAGTAATTTCTTGAATCACCCATTAAAACTAAATTATCGGCAACAATAAAACACAATGCACTGTTTTTATACGATACGATCATTTTGTTCTCAATACTAAATAATTGCCTTCAAACCACATTGATTAATAAGATTAAAATTTAAATTTATTGGCTGAAGTTCAATACCTCAAATTTGAATAGTTTTAATATTTTCGAACTTTATGGTATTAGAATGATAAAATTTCAATATGAGTTCGTGGGAATCATAATATTCCGTGACGAATCTTAAGAATCCAGGACATTGAGGAATATAAACGATTTTTTGCTCAAATGAAGTTTCAGTTTCAATGGCTCAAAATATGCTCATAATAAAGTTTCAGGAGATCATGATTTGAAGTATATCAAGTCTTAAAGGTATTAACGCTTAAGAATATCAAAGATCAAATATATTTAGTTCCAGATATCCAGTTCCAGGATATTACCTGTCAAGGACCAAGACGTCAAGGTCCTTCTCTCAAAATTTCTTACTTCCAAGATGGCAAAACCTCAGAAATTCTAAGTTATATTATGTCAAGGTATCTGGAACAATATATGATTAACGAGATCAATTTGCAGAATAAATGAAAATATCGTACAAAAGCAGCATTGTCGACATTAATATTTTAATCACAATGATACATTGTGAAACCACTTACTTAGCTGTGCTCCTGGAAACATCTACTATATTGTTCAGAAGATCATAAGCTAATATACATTTAAGGCATTTTAGAAAAATGTCTTTTTTATAAAAAGCGTCGAAACAGGATCCTCGTTCATTATTAAAAATCTTATTGAATATGCTGTTATATTTTATATTACTAAAGAATGCACGTAAAACTACGAAGAAACTAAACTTTTAAGAAGCTAGAAAAATTCCACGCCATCGGGACAATTAATCCAATTTAGAAAATTGTATAATGAAGACCAGAGCCCAATTTCATTTCATGTTTCGTAATTGTTTTAATAAAAATTACAAATGTTTTAACAAATAGTTGTCCTTAAGCAAATTTCGAAACTTTTAGTAAAAAAAGACATTATTAGAAGACATCGGCCTGACTAAGAAAATATCGTACATTTGCCGACAACTTACATACAACATTATAAACTAAACTAATATTATCACTTCCATTAATAACAATGGGAAAAAATAACCATTTAAAATTTTAATTTATAGATATTTAAAAAATATTACAAATAGGTCTTTAACAATACTCAAAATATCAATTATATTGTTCGAAATAACCCATATTAGCCCAAGATATTAAGAAACCTTAAACACTTATTCTCAAGAAAAACTGTAATTGGATATATAGTTAAAAATTTGTATTAGTTTATTGTTGTAACCGTTTAGAAATCTTTTGATTAAATTTAAAAAAATATACAACTGGAATAAACTGGAATAAATTTTACAAACCAAACGACAAGAAATATTTTTATTTAGTTCATTTCGTTAAATTTGCATGAATGGGCATAAATCAATTTATAGCATATTAAAAATCAAAATGCTACTTTTTTATAAATGACTTAATTATAAGATTTTGCATATAATACCCAGACAATGACACACAATTTATTTTTTAAGTTGTGCTGCATGTAATTCAATGGGCTAATATGTTTTAATTAATGTCATTTTAGGTAAAATTTCATCTTATATACATAATCAGCAGTACATAAACTGAATTGCAATTAGCTAGATCATGTATTCACCCTTTAAAATCTTCCAGTCCGAGGCAGAATCTTTTCTAATTTGATTCTAATCGAATACTTAAGACTAACCAGAACACGTAGATTAGATATGTTTATATCACAGCGCTGATAAAGCAATAAATGAAAAGATCTTGAAAAAGGACCTTGTCAGATATCGCTTTACAATAAAATAAGGACTTTCAAACCAATTAGCCGAACATTTTAACTTCCATCTCTCGGACGATCATTGGAACGCGAACACTATTATCACCAGAGGGACAGCTATCACGCAAACCACGTAGATGGCGGTACGGGGCTCGCATTCTGATATCACAATGAACTCTTTGTTCGATAGAGAATCGTTGCTCTTTAGCGGCAACTCGAGCACCAGCTAATAATAGAATTTTAATTGGTTACAATACTATATATTTTACATTTAAATATATATATATATATATATTTAAATATATAGAGCGAATTCTTAACAGTCATATAAAGCTGATATCACACATAACGATTTTTAGGGAAGACAAAAAAAATAAGACGAGCATATATGCAATGCTATGTACATTTTTCATATAACACTAATTGATTTAGTATATAATTTACTTCTAATGATAAATTGCTGTAATGGTTCTTCATTAGAATCAAAACTATATAGGGTCTGGCAGAAATAACCGATGGATTTTCAGCGATTATGGTTTGTATGTGGGTGAAGGTAGAAAAATGTATTGGAGTTTTGTGCACACTAATTGATAAAGTTTCAAAAGCCATTATTTCCAAAGGAGGCGTTTATTAATCACGTGATAATTTTTTAAGGATTTTTGGACCTCTCCTTTCCCCTTAGTAATACTTGCTGATATTTAAAATTAAACCTCTCTCCCCCGCCCAATATCACTTGTATTTTTAATACCTAGAAAAAAAACGTAAAAAGTTTGGAAATATTTTGAAAAATGTTGATTAAATTCCCGTAGAGTAAGTTATAGTAATCGCAAAAAAATCGAAAATTTTATATATCTTTACGTTTCAGAAGTTTCTGAACATTTTGGCATACTTGTTAGAAAAAATGAATGTATGTGTGTGTGTGCAAATACAAATTTTCGTCGACGATTTCGGAAACACCGATCAACCGATTTGAATAACATTCGTATCGTATTGATAAGGAGATGTGCTGATTAGTTTTTGGTGAAGGCAGGTACAGCCGTTCCGAAGATATGGAGTAAAAAGTGTCAAAAACGCTAACTCAGTTTTAAAGAGAACAGAAACATTTTACAAGTATTGACAAGATAAACAACTGATTAAATTTTTGGGAAAGCAGATCCAGCGGTTAAGGACTCTCAATAAAAATAAGTTAAAAAAATGTCACTTTGCGGTCAAAAATGTTTATTGGACATATGTACATCAAATTATCAGATATTTTATAGAGACTTTAAAATAATGTATTAAACTTTGTGTAATTTTTTTTTTGGGTTTCGTACCAAGATTTTCTATTACGGTACGGGAAGTTCCAGCAATGTGCCTTAAGACACGATGCCATGCACCCCACTAGTTTTCTTTCAAATTCAGGTGAAAAATAAATACACGTGATATATAACAAAACACCCCCGCACCCAATGTCATAATTCGTGCTTTTCCGCCAAACCTGTCCCCCTTTTTCAGGCTGCACGTGAATGGTGTCTGCTTTTTTGAGTATGAAAACCAAACTTTTATGAGAGAAGTTTACACAAACCTTCCTGCAACCTGAATTGAACCTTAAAGGTGAGATATGGTTTTAACCATGACCACTTCCCACATAACACGTCAAATCAGATGTTTCCCGGCCACATTATTTTACACTATAGTGACATAACATGGCCAGGGCTGATTTTTTTCCATGGGTCATCATCCTCAAAGAAGAAACTAACTGCATCAAACCACCCATGCCTTAGAAAAAACAATCAGAGTAGATATTGTAAAGTTACCGCCTGAAATGACAACACTTGATACGAAAAACTTCAGAGATCGTCTGAATTGCAAACGAGAGACACCATTTAAAAGACATTATTTTACACGAATAAACTTTAATATATCGTAAATATTTAGCAATACAGAAACTTCTGTTTAAATGTCGTTATTCATTATTTACAGTACATGGAAATCCATCCGTTATTTCTGTCAGACTCTATATTATTCACTAATATTTTCCACCTTTGATTTCACAATAAACACAAAAGACTTCAGAAACTTTTTGTCCTAAATTCTAGGCTAAAAATGATTTTTATGAAAATTTTCCATGATCAGTAATTTTTGTCAAATCAGCAAAAAATTGTTTTTGTTAACAAATGTTTGTTGTTACAAAAGCATTCAACTGATGTATAAGAAAAGGGTACAATTATAAAAAAAGATGTATAATTAAAAATACAATTAATCAATATTCAGGAAATTTGAAATCCCCATTATTGAATAAAATTCGCGAACTATGGTAGATGATTTGTTTTTGCAAGTTATTAAATGAGTTATCATAAAGCCCCCGAATTAAACGAATGCTCATCCCCACTGATGATGAACAGACGATTTCAAGTTAGATATAATGAATAAATGAGAGAAATGCTAATTCAGTTAAAGGATTATGAGTTGAACAATATTTTAGGTAATTTTTAAGTAGATTGAGTTATTGAAATTAGCGAAAAGTTTAAATAATTTTTTTATAAACTTATATTTTAAGTAAGACATCTTGATCTTTTGAGCACATTCTAGAAAAAATAGAGCGCATATGAATGTTTAGTCTAAGAACCGTTCCATTTGTATAAAATGAAACTCGGGAAAGGAAAAGAAAAACTCAGGCATTAAATTTTACCATTTATCCAATAACCGGCATAATTTTTTTACATGTTACAAATTGTTTCTCGATACTTTTACTATAAAATTATTAATTTTTAAATCTTTTTAACAAACTCATGTTTAGAAACGTAATATTATATATAGTAACGTAATATATTATATAAATCACTATCTACTCTTCACCATCATCGCATCAAAATTTTTTTTTTTTTTTTTTAATATTTTAACAGCGATCAGAACTTATGAGTTCTATGAGCTGTTGTGATCAATTATCTTACAATTATTATAGATAGCAACCCAAACAGTTGTCCCATCTCTATGTGCTGAATTATTACAATTGTTGTAATAGTGATGACTTTTTACTTCCAAGTGGCATGTTGCCACTACAGCTATGCCCACGAAAGGCCATTTTCACTTGAAATCATATTTGATATTTGACATCTATGATTTCAAGTGAAAATTTGGTATCAAGCTGCTTTGATACCGAACCGACCGAGGTTGGATTCGAACCCGGGACTAGAATTTGCTAGCCCACGTTCTTACCACGGGACCACGGCCGGCCCTCATCAAAAATTTGCTGAATAAAATAGCGATCATTCGTAACAATACATGATTGTTTTGTAAAATAAATTCGAAACAGATATGAGAAGTTCCAAAAAACGTTGTATGTGACATCAGACTTACATGTAATGATAACACTGACATTGAAAGAATACTTTCGAGCAAAAAATAATATGACGAGTGAATTGCGGAGTATTTAAGGTCATTTTTTTAATAAAATTGATCATACTAAATATGAATTACGAAAATTATAGAATCTGATATGAGACAGAATAATCCACATGCTCTAATTTTTGTTAGCAACTATAATTTAACACTTTCGACTCGGTAGTCGGACTGCTAGTCTCATCTCTCAACTCGGAATTTTTTTTTGTATCGGATTTTTTCAAAATGTGGTTATATTGCTTTTAAATATAGTTATTATGATAATAAAATAGAAAATTTTGAAAATTAAAAAAATTGCACTCAAAACCATGCTATATTGTTTAAAAAATCATTTCTTCACAGATCTTTATTAGAATTATGGGGATCATGAGCTAATAAATTAATTTTGTTATATATTTATTTATAAAATTAATAAATCAATCAATAAATGAATGTAATAGTAAATTAATTTTTAAAAAATAAAAAAAAATTAAATGTAAGTTTAGTTTGCGACGAGTCGTTGCCGCCACGATTTGCCGCCGGAGCGGCGGCATCCGAGCTTAACGGTAAAACATACCATGCCGCCGGAGCGGCGACATCCGAGCGCAACGGTAAAATGACTATGCCGCCGGAGTGGCGGCATCCGAGTCGAAAGGGTTAATGCTGGTCAAATACAAGAACTGAATTGTTGTATACAACGACGGAAAAACAAGCACATATGATGAAAACAAGAGAAGGCGGTTATGAAGCAATTTCTTTGGTCACAATTTCTTGTATATATATAATATATATTACACACATACACATATAATTTATACTTATTGTTAGTAAAGAGTGAAATTGCATGCATTTTCGGTCAGTGTAAAGAATCTATTATATAATTACCTTTTCGTCAGAAAAGAACTTCAGAGGCAGCGAGCATACTTCTGTTGAATTTCTGCATTCAGCTATCGAATTTGTAACGTTGTACACACTGCGGTTAATATTGAAATGGACTTGAATAAAATTATCTCGAACTTCATTCTCGCTGCTAAAAACGAAGAAGTAGTACCCGTTTGAGTGAACCCTGGAAAAGTACATAAAAATTACAGACAGAACCGATACGAGGCAAGTTGATATTCTCTTGGCAGCATGCAAATATATTTGAATTTAAATAAAAGACAATGTTTTTCCTAAATCTAGTCCGTGCGACTTAAACTAAAACTTCTCAAAGCGCGGGTAAGGAGTAAACCCGTGCAAATGCAACGGAAGTTGCGTTACGCTCGAACTGTTAGCCATCCGCTCTCGATGAAATCATTTCGGTCGATTGTGATTAGTCGTCGTGTTGAGTCAATAGAGATCTCTCGTTGTAAAATATTATGAATATTTGTAATGTTATTATAAATATATACTTTATAATTTATTATTATATAAATATGTATAATGTTTGGCAATAATAAATGTGTGCATCACGAGTGTTACTATATTTCTAATAAACATTATTCAAAATTGCTATATGATGTATTTACTTTTAACTTAAATGCCATCTCATACAGTAGCAAAAGAGGTTTTACTTCAATCGCGTGTGAACCTTATGTGCTCTTTTTTCGTTTTTTCGACTATCGATATTTTAAAATCACCTGTATGTAACTGCATTTATAAGAGAGGCCTCTTCCAAATCACCCTCCGAAGCTCCTTTTTCACATTTTATGCTTGGGGTTAATGGCAAACTGAGGATTAAGCCAGCGCAGTTCAATAATGCTTCTTCACTTGATGAAAATGATGACCAGTATTCCGAATTCGAACGATCATTTAAAGTAGTTTCGTTCAAAATACGATGATGATCAGCTATACCATCTGGAACTAAATCCTAAAAATTTTCTTTGTTTTTAAAAAAATGCAAAATGTAAACATATGGATGATGAGATAATATAAAAAAATGAATGATAACCGGGATAGATACCGAATCTTACCTTTTCAATTGCTGCATCGTTTTCCCTATCATCATTGTTCAACCATTCCTTCATTTGAGATTTAACTGCAGCAGCTTCCCTTTTTTGTCTAATCTTTTCGGTTTCTTCATTATCATCGGAAGTTGGAGTTGAAGTGGTATCTTTTTCGACGTCTTGAATGGTCTCGGTTGTCTGTGGGCTCTGGACATAATCTGTAGTTTGAGTCAACTTCAATTTCTCATTTAATCTTTTCAAAATATCATGACCCCTATCTCCCATAAGTTCTAGTTTATTCAGAATCGTATCCATTAACTCGTTAGAAGATTCTGGTTTTGGCTTTTTATACTTTTCGTAATGTTGCACAGTTTCTGGGCGTTGACCTAAAGTAATAAAACTTGATTCCTTATCACCATAACTCAATTCTCGATGTTTGTGGACGTGATTATCATCTTCTGTTGAAGTCACTTTGGTTTTCTTTTTTCCGTAGGCTTTCATAGAACTCAACTTAAGAAATAGATGAAGATCGTCATCTCGATCGTCGATTCTGGTAGCTGGTAACGTTTGATTCGTTTGTTGATTGTTCTCGTGATGGAATACCACATCGCTGCGATGACGTTTCATCAAACCTTAAAATAATTCATACTTACTAACTAAAAATAATTAAAAACCAATTTTTATCAAAATAATTTTAAAACTTAATACATCGGAATAAAAAAATTACAGAATTATTTCAACCGCATGACAACATTGTCGTTGTAGTAAGAGAATTTTTCTGAAAGATTTTTTAATAGTAATCAGACTAATGGAATTGGTCTAATTGAATTTGAAGATAAATACTATCATTGTTCGAAAAAACAACATTGCCATTATTACTTTTTTAGAATAAGTAATAGTTGTACATATATATTTGTTTATCTCTAATATGCAACAAAGTAATGTAGAAGCTATCGCTGACTCAGAGAGCCTATTAAAGTTAAAGAACAATCTTCAAGTTATTTTTATTTTATTTTTTATTTTTTTATTTTATTTGCTTCATCATCTATCCACATAAGATATAAAATCAAATTAATCAAATTGGTATTAAAAATTAGTTTCAGCGAGTTATGGTAAGTAAGTAAATAAATATTGCTAAACAAACGATTATGTTATGCTCATAATAACACAAAAAACAAACAAAAAAATTATCTTATTACGTCATGCACTCTTGGCCAAGTAAGTTTAACGGATTACGTTTCATATTTATCTTTATTTCTCACTATCAGTGTAAGTTGCTATTTTTTTATATTTTCATCATTTTTCAACCATCTAGAAGTAATTTAGAATACTTTTTTCTCTATATATAAATTATCTATAAGTAACTATATTTGTATCTCTATAATTTATTTTGATTTTTGTGCCGAAATTTAGATATTATTTTTAGTTGTGAAGGTGTATGATAAAAACCATGCATGCATTGCAAAAGATTTCAAAACAAAGGTCACAAAATGATAAATATAAATTAAAGAACATCATATTATATGTGTATTTACATATTTATAATTTGCAAGTTAAGTGGATTTATGCAGATAAATTGCAATTCAATGAATATGCGAATCATTTGTAATGCTATATATTTCCTACTTCAAGTATTACTACTGATAAACAACAATTGCAATGTATTAAAAATATTTTAATCATGATATGGATTATAATCATAGGTTCAACAAATTCCATCTATTTTCTATAATAAATTTATAATTCAAAATATTTATAGTAGTAGTTTACCTGGATTATTTGATGGTGCTTCGTCATTATTGAAAGTAATATCTGGTTGCACTTCACTAACAGGCCTTCTTTTCCTCTCGTTCGACATGATTTCAAACATTTCCTCGTCTTCTTCCGAAGAGTCGTCGCCTATAAAAGCACATTCATGGAGATGCCTGTGACCTCTAATCACAACCAACGATGCACCAGGCCACCTAATAAAAAATAATGTATACAATACTTACTTTATTCTGCGTGCGAGGTAATATTACCTGACACAAGATGAAACTGTGACGACCGATTCCTTGAGAAGGTAAAACGCCCAGTATTCCTTCATGTCATCAGATAAAGTTAGATGTCGCGTCATGGACACTGGATGCATTTCTGGCGACATCGAAGGAACTCCTTCCATCAGAAAAGCGTTGAAGGTAACATTGGAACGCACAACTTGTTTCTGAAAACAAAGTAATGCTTGAAGTTATAAAAATGAGAAGTACATTGTTTTTGTCAGTTGTGCACTTTTCAGTATAATTTAATCGTATTGTAAATTCCGTTTACTTTAGTAGACAGAAACAATCTCGGATTTACAACTTGCAACCCGGATTTTTTCAGAAGTAATATTTGAATCGCAGGCAGGTTTTGGCCCCGGATTGTTCCTGATTTTTTAAATACATTGTTCTCATATTTGTTTCAACTACAATTATTTTTACAAAATTTAAATAGCAATTGTGCATTTCAGTATATGCAACACCCTTTAATCCTGAATGCTTTTCTGACACAAATGCTTCTCGGAATGAATATTTTCTTTAATAAATAGTTTTTGAACAAGTGACAAAACTCGGCTTGAAACAGACACACTAAAAGCAATATTATAATATTGATTTATTAATATATTCTTACCTAATTTATAATTTTGTTATTAATTAGGTTATTTTTGGTATTATTTAGGTTATTAGTAAGTATAGGGGGAAGTCCCCTAGTGACAGACACCTAAGGTTATTCATAAATAAATCAAAAAATATTTTACGAAATGTTTATTAAATTATGATTTTTGTTAGATAACAAAGTTAGGAATCAAACTAAATTAACAAAATCGCAATCTTTGCTAAAAAATAATTAATACTATCAATCAAACTTTGGTATCAAAACATATGATTTTTAACAGTAGCACCTAGTACCGCACATTTCTAAATAACCTGCATTGATCACATATGTAGCCATCTACACACTCTGGAATGTCTGCACATGTGTCTTTGACAAATAATCTTAGATATTGCAAAAAAAAGTCACTATTCATCCACCCTTTTGGCTGCGCCAAACCGATGCTCTCAGCTGGTGCATTCACAATAAGCTTTTCATTCTTCGACTAGGAAATACGAAAAATAGGTGTATGTAGTGACCGTTAGCACTCATACAGAACAAAATTAAATAATTGGAATAAATTACGTATATTCTCACAAGAAATATCAATATGTTTACTGTCCGGCACTAAGGGACGATTTAGTGTCCGGTGCTAAGGGATAGACATTTTCGTTCATTTGGTGGCACCTATTAAAATTGGTTAAAAGATCTAAAAATATTCTACCATTTTTCGGATAACAATCTATTACAACTTTTATCTTTGCATACCACTCAAATGTAAATGCATAAATATGCTAGAATTACTTCCATTGATATTTAGGTGATGCCGTGATTTTGCGCCTAAAACAGGAAAGGGTTGCTCTCGCCGTGGCCGTGTGCGTCACAGGCGAGGCTTGAGGCGTGATCCTGTACCTGTGTGCCCCTCATGCCCCTTTCACTAGTATTTTGAAATGAAGATTTATACATATAAATCTTTATATTTATAAGTAATACTTGTTAAATAGAGTGCCCTGTGCTTGGTGCCGTCCAGCGTTACGGGACTTCCCTCTGCTTATTAATTTGGTATTATTTAAGTTATTAATAAATATACTTATCAATTATGAAGTAAATTTTACAGTATTTTACTCCATACCTAAAAGCAAAAAAACCTATTAAAATATTAGTTCAAAAAAATATAAAAAGTTGTGTATGGGAGACTGGGTACAGTCGCGGCAGGGTACGGTAGTGACAGTCATCATAACAGCTACAGTATACAGATGAATTACTATTTTGTTATTTTGGTGTAAGTTGAACAGTAGTAGTTATTTATCAGCAATTAGTTTTTGCTTGGATAATTGTAGTAATTATAGCTGATCAAAAAATAAGTGGCATAACCGTACCCACTTAAAAAATGTATTCATTAAAAAACTGATTTATTAAAAATCATATCTTTATACTTGTTAGTAGTAAACCTAATTTCAAAAATAATATATTTTAAACGCTTTAATATCATGTGCGTAAAAATAAATCTGTTATATTTATATTATTCATATTTTGGTCGATTTTTGGTATTTTTTTAATTCTCATGAATTTATTTATCACTGAAAAATAGTAGGCATATGGCAATATGTACTTTGTACTAAATAATTCCAAGTGGTAATTAACAAAATTATTAGTTAAGTAAAAATATATTTAATCTTGAGTAAAACAAGTATTCAGATTTTATGAATTTACCTTATTGCCACGTGTATAATGATTTTAATCAATATCAAAAACATGGTTTTATGACCATTCAATGATTCGTTAAATGACTGATAAGCATTGTCGTAATTTGGGGCTAACACGTCAATTAGGAAAACGAATAAAAATACGTAGTGATATGCAGCACGTCAATGTAGTTGCTAATTATAGTCTAAGAGCCAGTGAACTATTTGACTAACCTGTTTTCACAAAGCCAGAAATTTTTTTAATGATATTTTATTATAGGCCCATTAAGAAAAAACCATTCTGGCAGTCATTCCGCGGTTGCGTCATCATCCCTTCAATTTGTGAAAATGTAAAAAAAAAATTTTATAACTTGCTCGCACAAGGCTCAAATTTTGAGGGTGTCTTCTTTTAACTGTTCAGAAAGCATATGTAAAAAGCCAGCCCATTCTGACGGTTGCAAGGGTCTGCCAGAAGAGTACATAATAGTCATGACGCGCAAGGGTGTGGGCGCATTGTCATACATAATTGACTAATATCCTTGTATTTGAATAATTTATACGCCATTTTAAAGGTCATTTTGAAAACATCCGTTATACCAAACTTCAACTTTGTATCTCACCTTATGGCCGAGATATCATTGAAAATATGCCAAAGTGGCCCCTTTTTCAAACTCAATTTTTGGCGTAACCATAAAAGATATCGAAAAAAAATTACGTGATTCTACTCATATTGGCTTAAACCACATAATGTATAGTAATATATGCTAAATAATCCTTTATTATTAGCTAAAAAGGATAAAATAATTTTTCAATTAATGTTTTCGGATAGTGCGTTTTGTTCAATTACTTTATTATTAGCGTTATTTAAAAGCCTATTGTTCTCTCTTTTAGTACTGCAAATATGGTTTAAATCAAATTTGTGAAACACTTTGAAAAATTGAAGAAACCAGAACCAGTACACCCGCGCGTAACGCATCGCACATCCGACCGAACGAATTCTATGCGGGCGACCATTAGCGTTACGCGCGGGTGTACTGGTTCTGGTTTCTTCAATTTTTCAAAGTGTTCCACAAATTTGATTTAAACCATATTTGCAGTACTAAAAGAGAAAACAATAGGCTTTTAAATAACGCTAAAAATAAAGTAATTGAACAAAACGCACTATCCGAAAACATTAATTGAAAAATTATTTTATCCTTTTTAGCTAATAATAAAGGATTATTTAGCATATATTACTATACATTATGTGGTTTAAGCCAATATGAGTAGAATCACGTAATTTTTTTTTCGATATCTTTTATGGTTACGCCAAAAATTGAGTTTGAAAAAGGGGCCACTTTGGCATATTTTCAATGATATCTCGGCCATAAGGTGAGATACAAAGTTGAAGTTTGGTATAACGGATGTTTTCAAAATGACCTTTAAAATGGCGTATAAATTATTCAAATACAAGGATATTAGTCAATTATGTATGGCAATGCGCCCACACCCTTGCGCGTCATGACTATTATGTACTCTTCTGGCAGACCCTTGCAACCGTCAGAATGGGCTGGCTTTTTACATATGCTTTCTGAACAGTTAAAAGAAGACACCCTCAAAATTTGAGCCTTGTGCGAGCAAGTTATAAAAATTTTTTTTTTTACATTTTCACAAATTGAAGGGATGATGACGCAACCGCGGAATGACTGCCAGAATGGTATTTTCTTAATGGGCCTATAATAAAATATCATTAGAAAAATTTCTGGCTTTGTGAAAACAGGTTAGTCAAATAGTTCACTGGCTCTTAGACTATTATAATTGATATATACAATTATAATATATATTTGTAACAATAGATAAAGAATAGAATGCTTGCGATAATATATCAATATCTATTTGCTGCCACTACAAATCTAAAGCTCAGGTGCGTTTCAAGAAAATTCTGGTACAAACTACAATAAGATAACTTGGATGCATTTTTTTCATTTCCATATTGATTGCAATCTCAAAATAATATTTACTAATTGCTTTGTTAGTTCTAACATATTGCTATTAAAAGGCAGCCCAATGGTTGTCTTAACTATTTGCGCACTTCATTATATCATTTTAGATTTTATGCTCTATGTTCTATGTTTTATAATTATAGTATCAAGTTAATTCATACATCACTACAGCTTGATACCGGTTTCAGTACTTCAAAAGCTCTTTCAATTATTTCAAAAAAATGCACCACTGCTATTACATAATTTTTATTTTATAAAGAATAACTAATTACAGATCTAATCTATCTAATTTCCAATTACATGAACGTTTTAAGTGTTTTTGTTTTATTTATAAAACTTAACGTCGTACGAATTTATGCATCGTGGATATTTTTTTGAAAACCTCTAATAATATAAATATTATCTTTTTATGTAAAACTTGGTTGCCAACATCTTATAGATTAAAAGATGCTGTATATTCAAAATATTTACATTACGTTCATGGATTTTTCCTGAATATCAGTTTATCATATTTCTTAAAATTATCATTATTTATTATATAAAAAACGTTATCTTAAAATATAACATCCACATTTGCAAGCAAACAGTATGCGTATATAATCATATATTTATATGCATACATTGAAACACATACATATAAAAAGCGTGTTAAAAATTTCACTGTAGTTTTTCATATGCGGGTTCAAATATAGTTTTTGTATAAAAAACAATAAATATTATTACTAATTCTATGTTATTTATACACCATAAACTGCCTGCTATAAGTCCCAAGTGGTTGTCAAAAGATAAGACGTATGAGGTTATCACAAGGATGATGTTCTTGTTTGAATTACACTTGAAAATTCCAAATAAGATAAGTGATAACGCTAGAAATTTCTGATTCTTTGTTCCAAAGTATACTAATTTACTAAATACGATATCTATAAAATGAATTTGCATTATACAAATACAATGCTAATGCGAACTTTATGTTTGCGGAAATGGAGTCAGAATTGTTCAAGCGCCTTTGGTATTTACATTAAAATCATCTGATATGGGGAGCCAATACATACACTTTCAACAACATCAATAATATATTGATAATATCGATGAGAATGTAGAGAATCCTGATGTCCAAGTCAGTTTAAATCAAGTTTTCCGAAATTGTTTAGGCCATAACCAACTCCTTAAAAAATTGCCTGCATATATAAATTTTAACTTTTAAACAGTGTTTTATTCTCAACGTATTTAAATAATAAGTATGATCAAACTTTTTTAAGTTGCACTTCTATGGGATATGTGCTCCACATTGAAAAACTTAATTTTGAGATTTACTTCAATTTTTGGTCGCATCTCGGATATGATTCAAGCAATTTACATCATATTCAAGATGTATTTTCTTTGACTTGTAGAAATCTTCACACCAATTCAATATTCTTACCCTGTCTAAAATTTTTACTAATTAATCACCTTATTACTCATAAAAGATAATCTTGTAGCATTTTTCATTTTCATATATATGTTTTATTATCATAATTTGTCGAATTCGTATTATTAAAAATCATAAATAGGTACTTATTGATGATTTTTAATTTAATGCAGCAATTTTTAGACAAAGCTTTTTTCACTTTCAAACATATTTAACCTATATTTTCGAATTAAAATCAATATCACTACTGCTTGATATCAAGATGTGGGTAGCAAATTTTGAATCTTGCGTTTCAAAGCCTAAGGTTTTAACACGCAGTCACGGGAAAGGCTAAAATACAATCAGATAAATAGTAATCAGAACTTATTTATATATGTTCTATGAGCCGTTGTGATGTGATTGCTTCTTATAATTAAAAATATTAGAAGGCAACACAGAGGTTGACGATTCTCTAACTGATGTGATTATTGAAAGATAATTTTTTATTCTAATATTGATGTGATATTTATTGCAGAAATGGCGCAAAAGGCTTTTTATCTTACATCACTGCTGCTTGGTCTAGTACGGAAAATGGCAAAATCAGTGGTTGTAAGTACTTGTTGTTTCCACAGTGAGGTCAAATGTATTTGATAATGCTCAAAATATACTCCATATTACTAACTCTTTACGAAAGCAGACTAAAGATTATGTTCAGTAGATTTCGTAGATATTTACCACAGCTTCAAAAAACATACAAATATTAAAACCTCTCTTGAACCAAAGCAGCCCGCTGAGCGTGAAGAACAAGCGGATACTTTGCGCTCCACCATGGAACGCGACTAACCTACGGAGACTACAGACTGTAGAAAACAAAGTTCTACGACTAGTAGCACTTAACAAATCAAGAGACCCACTAATAAGACACTATTACTCTACAAAATACTCGCTGGAAATTTCTGTCTCGGGTGCAAAAAACATGGTAACACTAAAATTATTGGCCATTATACTCTATAAATCGTTTGGTAGGCCAAACACGCCATGTCGGATTATATTTTGATCTGACACTGGCTCCTAATTTAACATAACTAAATAAATTAAAATACTGTTTGTCTTGTAATTTTTCTCCCTTTTTGATATTTTATTTAAAACATTGTAATGTGATTTTTTGGGAAACCGTTAACAGTTTTTCTTTTTGTTGCACGTATCTGATGTTCTTCAGATGATTAACTGAAAAAGTGTAACACCCTAACATAAAAAACTGTTGTATTACAATTACACCCTACATAATGAAATAAAAGTTGTCCTGAAACTTGAAAAATAACTTAAACTTTAACACAATTCTTGTTATCCAATTTATTTTTAAATAAAAACACATAAATTTTGATTTTCATATGGAAAATAGGCTCAAACTATAAACTTTCAATTTGATTTTTTAAGCTTTTGGTTTATAAATAGTTTTATCACAAAACAAAGCAAAGATTGCTGTATACTATCATTACCTGACACCAAGTTGTGGAGACTTTCCCGTCGATGAGCCTCATATCGGAGACCCCAAGAGGATAGAGTTGATCCCTATAGACATAATATCGCATGTAGAGCGGGACGGCGATCAGCAATCCCGGCAGCAGAGCGCTGAGTATGCACAAGCGCAAGGCGCGCAGCGGGCCACGTAGCGGTCGTTCGCCGCGCCATCGGCCGGGACTCCGGTACAAACCCGGAGTCACACCTGAAATCATTTCGAAAATTAATTGGTTAGAATTGAATGTGTCGAATTATATTTATATTTTTATATTGATTTATTGTTTGTTATACTATTTCATTATTAAGAACTTGCTCTAAATCACAAGACGTCTTTGCCGTGTAATTTAGAGCTAATTTGTCTAATGTTATATTCATGTGACATAATTGGCACTTAATATTTTATAATAATACATATCGAAACATTTTGTCGGATATATCAGAACGATCAGAGCAAACTTGACATAGGGGAAGTACGGATAAAATGACACGGTGTTATGATTTTCAATGATATTTATTTATGATTCATTAACTACCAGTAATATAGCCTTTTACTTAAGTAGGGACTATAATAACATATTTATTGAAGAAATGCAAATAATTCAACTAATGCACTAATTACAAAACCCAGTTTGTTCATATCGTTCGGGCAAAATGACATAATTTTTTTTTTAAATATTCATAAATAAATCGTTTGGTACTCTGGGACCTCAGCTTTGAGATATCAGCACCATAAGCCCCAAAAGAACAAATCATACACCGTAACCGTTTCTTATAATTAACTTCCCGTAGGGCAAGTTATAGTAATATAGTAATGGCAAAAAAAATCGAAAATGAAAATTTTTATATATCTTTACGTATCAAAACCTTCTGAACATTTTGGCATACCTTAGAAAAAATGGATGTATGTGTGTGTGCGTGTATGTGTGTGTGTTCGTGTATGTGTGTGTGTTCGTGTATGTGTGTGTGTTCGTGTATGTGTGTGTTCGGATACAAATTTTCGTCGACGAATTCGGGAACAGGATGAAGCGATTTGAATAATTCAAAAAACATTCAATTCGTATTGATAAGGAGACGTGCTGATTAGTTTTCGGCAACGGCTGGTCTAGCCTTCCGAAGATATGGGGCAAGAAGTGCCAAAAACGGTAACTCAGTTTTTAAGAGAACGGAGCGTCCGATTTGAATAATTCAAAAAACATTTTACTTTACTAAAAAAGTAAAAAAATGCCATTTGGCGATCAAAAATGATCATTAGACGTATGCACATTAAATTATCAGATATTTTATAAAGATTTTAACAATAAGTATAAATTTTGTTTACATTCCTATGGTTTGCGTACCAATGTTTATCCGTTAGACGGCGACGCGGCGCTTACGCGCTTCGATATTTCGTCTCTATGCAGTTAAAGTAGTACGATTGCTTTGAAAAAAAGTTCAGAATTTCCAAAATATTTTAAAATAAATTTTTCTTCAAAAAGTTTTTTTTTGTCAAAAAAAAAGTGAATTTATGTCAAAAAAAAGTGAATTTATGTCAAAAATTTATAGTTTCACAACGAAAAAGTGGGTTTTGCAAAAAATGCAAGTCTTTTTATCTGTGGATCCTTTGGTCTGTTTTTAGAAATAGTTATAATGGATGTTAAAATCCAATTGGCAACTTTTGGCAGGTTTCAATTTTCTTTTTTCTTTGTCTTGAATGAACTAACGTGTGTAGTGCTTGCAAAATAGTACCATGTCATTTTGCCCATTGTATAAGCAAATCACTTTTTCGAATATTGAATAAATAATCAAAATTCCATCAAACGCTTTATAATTGCAAAAAATTCATCAAAATAACTAGTACCGACAACAGTTTATTGATTTTAATAAAAATAATTACAACTAACAAAGTCATCACCATCAACTTAAAATTTTGAAGACGAGATACAACTGAGACAAGAAACGGGCGAATTTTCAAATTAGATCACTTTTAATTGTGATTATATATTTTAATTTTTTCTAGCAATGCATTAAAAACCCATTTTTATTTAAAATCATATTTAGATATTTCAAATAAAAACCTATAAAGCTGTTTCATTTCAGGTTATCTGAGTCAAGAATAACACCTTTTGCTTGTTAGGTTAAAGCAAAAAGTACTCTCTATGTCTAAAGTTACCACGAAGCCACGGAAGAGCCTATTTGTAGAAATATTAAAAAAACTATATAATAATAAAATATCGCTTTAAATTTAAAATAAATTGAATTTTTAACGAAACAGAATCATATAAATATCCGCAGCGAGTTATTTATCTTTCTCATTGGAAAACTAAAAAATTAATTGAAAGTCCAAAAGATACGTTGAGTATGAAAATTCGGAACCACTCGCGAATTTCGGAATAAGTATGCATTTCGCGGCATCCGAGTGGAGAGGGTTAATGTTTGAAAATGAAAATATGGAATAAAAATGTGTTATAAACATATGATTAGCAACATACTGTTTTTTATATATCTTAAAAAATGTTTGGATTTGAATTAAATTAAAAGCAAATAAAAAGTTGTACTGGAAAGCCGTTTATCGTTTTATATTGTCAACAAATTGTAAAATAAATTATTTCTTTCACGCTTATTTTGCTAACGTTTACTTATTTTATATATGTGCATCCATTTAAGTAATGTAAAAGTTGTTACAAATTTTAAAAAACCGTTTATTTTGTACTAGATAATGGGCACGCACCAAAATCGTACAATCTTGGCACGAGTGCCCAAAACAATTTGCCAATTTCAATATAATTAATTATGAGTTGCTTAAATTTTATTACTGTTAGGTAGGTACTAAAGTTAAACCAGTCTGACAATTTTAATAATAAAGTCTATTAAAACCCTTCAGTTCAGAGCTCTGAACATGATATCTTTATATTAATATATTTAAAAAAAGATAATTATAATAAGTTATCGATTTCATCTTATCGCAATTAAATTACAACAGCCGAGACAATTTAAATTTAGCACATTTGAGATAATTTAAATAAGATAACATTTACTAGAATACCGTTTTTTGAGATATATGAAAATATTATTAGATTTTAATTAGAGACAAGATAAACAATATTGAACATGAGTTAACAGTTTGAATTGAAACAAATTGCATGTCTTTTTCTCAAGTTTTTTTTTTGGGTCGCAAAACATTTTAGTTTAGTGACATTCGCACAAATATTATTTGAATACTATAACTATTTCCGTTCAAGTTATTCGTATAATATCAATACAACAAACCTAATGATTATACTGTTTATATAGTATACTGAGAATAGAGTAAAATATTTGTACTGACTCATAAATAAATACTACTTGCAATTAAGCAAATAATGACTATATAATATTTAAATGTACTCATAATTAGTATGTTGATTTTTCGGCACTGATAACATAAAATTATCGTGTTTTTGTTTTACAAATTAAATTATCGCATTTAATGATAAGTAAAGAAATAAGATCAGACCGCTGTCAGTAAATAAGCAAAGCAAGAGTTAAGTATCGTTATTTTTTGCAAAAATAAGCTTAACCCTATGTAAAAACTTTTCTTCTCAACGTAATTATAATTATGAATATCCTATATTATATAAGATTTTTTTTAACAACTACGATTTGAATTAAAGTATTCACTTTTTTCCATAAATTTAGCATTATTAGAATAGAAAATATATGTAAGTAGCTGGATGATAAAGGTGACGCCAATAAAAATAAAAATAAACTAGTGGTGTATGGCATCGTGCCTTAAGACAAATTCCTAGAACTTCTCGTACCGTAACGAAATGTTCGATGAATATTAAATGTTTTCAAAAAGATTATTATAAATATCGTAACATTGTCTAATATTTGTAAGAATTATTTAAAGTAAATAAGTGAGCTTTAGAACTTTAGCCTGGATTAAAATTAAAATATGAATTATAATAATAATTTTGAAATAAATTTTCTTTTCCAAAAGCAATTGTTTTGCAACACAAGCAGATTTTTTTGAATCATTCAAATCGGATGCTTAGTTCTTTCAATAACTGTCATATTTTGTATATTTAGCTCTGTATCTTCGCAATGGCTGGACCTGCCTTTGCCAAAAACTAATCACCATTTCTCCCAATCAATTCAAATTGAATGTTTTTTTGGATCATTCAAATTGGATACTCCGTTCTCTCAAAAACTATTTTTTGCACTCTTCTCCGTATCTCCGTAACGGCTAGACCTGCCTTTGCTAAAAACTAATCAGCACGTTGTTTGTTTGTTTTTTGAACGATTCAAATCGGTTGATCCGTGCGCCCCAAAAAGTGGAATGACTGCATAAAATTAAGATTATACCATAAGTATGGAAAAAAAACAATAACTAGTGGGGCGCATGGCATCGTGCCGCCTTAAGGCAAATTGCTGGAACTTCTCGTACCATAAATTATTTTTTTTTAAAGATTAACATTTCTGAAAAATTAGATTTTTGAGAAACTATACATTTTTGACAAAAATTTACTTTTTTTTTGAAAAAAAGACTTTTTGAAGAAAAGTATATTTTAAAATATTTTGAAAATTCTGAACTTTTTTTCAAAGCAATCGTACTGCTTTAACTGCACAGACACGAAGTATTGAAGCGCGTAAGCGCCGCGCCGCCGTCTAACGTATAAGCATTAGTATGGAACCCATAGGAATGTAAACAAAATTTATACTTATTGTTAAAATATCTGATAATTTGATGTGCGTATGTCTAAAGATCATTTTTGACCGCCAGATGGCATTTTTTTTACTTTTTTCACTAGATCTCCGAAACCGCTAGACCTGCCTTCATGAAAATTTGATCAGTTCTTCATCTTGTTAATACAAGTAAAAAATTTTTTTAATTATTCAAATCGGACGCTCCGTTCTGAGTTACCGTTTTTGGCACTTTTTGCCCCATATCTTCGGAACGGCTAGACCTGCCTTCGCCAAAACTAATCAGCACGTCTACTTATCAATACGAATCGAATGTTTTTTGAATTATTCAAATCGCTTCATCCGTGTTCCCGAAATCGTCGACGAAAATTTGTATCCACACAAACATACACACACGCACACGCACACACACACAAACACACACACATACATCCATTTTTTCTAAAAATAAGGTATGCCAAAATATTCAGAAACCTCTGAAACGTAAAGATATATAAAAAATTTCATTTTCGATTTTTTTGCGATTGCTATAACTGACCCTACGGGAAGTTAAAAATCAAATCGAGAAGTTGCACTTCTGAAGTTTCATTACAACAGCATATAAAACTGTCAAGTTCTGATTGCTGTACAAAAATAAAGAAAAAAAAGTATCGATACGTTATCATTCAGACTATTAAAGTCCTTGAAAATTCTATAGAAACCAATTCTGTGCTTCCTTGACTCATTTTAGATGAACTTCTAAGCTTCGATTTGTAAAGTTCATCACAAAAATAACAACTATCAATAGAGCACATGTAATTGAAGTATGTGAATTTTATTTACGCGAAATAATTCG
Organism: Ctenocephalides felis; assembly: GCF_003426905.1. Taxonomy (NCBI): domain Eukaryota; kingdom Metazoa; phylum Arthropoda; class Insecta; order Siphonaptera; family Pulicidae; genus Ctenocephalides; species Ctenocephalides felis. Next base: position 136,777,498 of record NW_020538040.1, read on the forward strand.
AGATAAAAGCATTATCAAAAATGTGTTCTATTGTTGGATACGTGAATACATTGTATTGTTTGCCGAGCGCACGTGTAGAAATTGCGCAGAGCTGCCAAATTATTTGAACTGTCGTTAGAAAAAGTATATTACGGGTCAACAGTAATTTATGATACGCCCATGAATAGCCAGAGGTAGTAAACCCTCGTACATATAAATAAAATTATAATTGGCTGATTAATAAAAATGGTTATCACAAATTGCCGTTTAAAAATCCGCAATACAAGATATTTTAACCTCAATATGCATAAAAAATCAAGCATTTGAATGTTTGTATCATGAATGTATAAGCTTCATATGTGAATTTTTTAACAAAACAGATAAGCCTAGATTCGATTTAGGAGATGTATGCTAATAAATTTTTTTTTTTAATATCTGTACCTCAATATAAAGCATCAGCAAATTTTTGGTAGTATATAAATGTCTAAATAAAATGCCAATCCAGTGATTGGATGTTCGAATATGTTGCTAATAAAACTTAAAGTTATAAAAATACATGTTAACAAAAACACTGAATCAAATAATAGCGAAAAAATAAAAAACTGTTGCAATCATATTTGATTGCACCTGGAAAAAACATGTTTGAGACAAATAATTGACTTTCTACATATTGGAAACATATGCCATCAAAATAATACTCTACAGATATTGTTCTTCGTTGTTTATCTCATAAAATATGTATAAAACTAGTTGAAGGTGCATTTAGCCTGAAGGCAAGTTGCATGAACTTCCCGAAATGTGTATATAATATACTTAATCAATCCAATTTTTAAATAAGCAACTTGATCTGCCTTTAACAATATTTTTTTATATATATCGCCAAAAAAAGATTCAAAAAAATTGGCAAAAATTTTATTTTCAACAACGAATTACAAGAAAACGGCTCGGTAGATTTTCACCTAAAACTAATCAGCACCATTCCCAACTAATATCTTTCGAACAGTTTTTGATTTTTTAAAATCGGTTCGGTAGGATGAGCGTAAATGTGGACGAAAATTTAACACTTTTTTTCAACAGTTAATTGCAAGAAAACGGCTCGGTAGATTTTCACCTAAAACTAATCAGCACCATTCCCAACTAATATCTTTCGAACAGTTTTTGATTTTTTAAAATCGGTTTGGTAGGATGAGCGTAAATGTGGACGAAAATTTAACACTTTTTTTCAACAGTTAATTGCAAGAAAACGGCTCGGTAGATTTTCACCTAAAACTAATCAGCACCGTTCCCAACTAATATCTTTCGAACAGTTTTTGACTTTTTAAAATCGGTTCGGTAGGATGGGCGTAAATGTGGACGAAAAGTTTAACACTTTTTTCCAAATTACAAAGAAACGGTTCGGCCGATCGTTGCACAAAACTGAGATACGATAATCCTCATCGAGATACACCCAATGCTTTTTAAATATCTGAAATCGGTTTAGGCGTTTTTGAGAAAACGTCGATGTAAATTCTAATTTTGACAAATGCCAAAAAGACCATACTAATTTTTGCAAACTTTGACGAATTTTTAAAGCTAAACGAGTTGTCGTAGGGCCGTAATATTTTAGTATGATCTTTAAGACTATGGTATCTACTGTCAAAAAAATAATCATGAAAATCGTCAAATTTTTTTTTTTAAAACTTTATTACAAGAAAACGGCCCGGCCGATCTCTACCAAAAACTAATCAGCACGATTCCCAACTAATATCTATCGAATGGTTTTTGAATTTTCGAAATCGATTCAGAATTGCGGGCTAAAACGTGGACGAAAAATTTTTCACTTTTCTGCAATTTACAAAGAAACGGCCCGGCCGATCGCCGCACAAAACTCAGAAACGATAGTCCTCATCGAGATACATCAAATGGCTTTTAAATTTTTGAAATCCGTTTTGGAGAGAACGTCGATTTACGGCAAAAAATCTGTTCACATACACACACACACACACATACACACACACACATACTTTTGCCAAATTTGGTCTCATTCGATTCAGAATGGCTTGAAACGTCGAGAAAACATAAAATTAGCGAATCGAATTTTTGGATGAAAACATAAACTTCTCCTTCGGGAAGTTAATAATACCGAATCTTTATTATCAACATAAAATAATTCGAGTAAATACTTACTAATTAACAATTCTTAAAATATTCGAATTTTGAAATAAATCTAAAAAATTATTGTCACATTGTGAATATTCCAAGTGAAATACCTAACTCCTTGTTGCATTATTTCTACTGCTTTACTAGAAATTCCGATTAGCTAATTTTATGTTTTTACAACTTTTCAACTCATTCTTAAATCTGAATCGTTTGACAAAATTGGAAAAAGTATGTGTGTACTTGAGCCAATTTACATTTTGTCGACGTTTTTTCAAAAACGGGTGATTCGATTTCGAAAATTCAAAAGCCATTTGATGAAAGTCGATAAGGGCTCGCTTTGAATAGTTTTGAGAAATGATCGACTGAGCCATTCCTTTATAATTGGCAGATAAGTGTAGACAAATTCCTTGCAAATTTCACTAAAAATCTTTAATCGATTATGAAAACTTAAAAACTGTTAAAAAAGATATCAGTGCTGATTAGTTTTTGTAAAGATCGTCCGCGCAGTTTCTACCTAATAAATTGTTGGAAAAGAAGTTTTTTGGCGATGATCATATTTTACCAAACATCCTAAAATATTATAGGCCTGCAAAAAGTAGTTTAATTACAAAAATTTATTGGAATAATAAGCCATCCTTAAGATAAGATTGAATAGCCGAATGCTTACGGAGGCACATTATTATAAAATTGCATTATTCATACATATCGAAAACTTCAATCAACTTGCTTTTAAGATGAAATCCCACTTAAATCTATGTTGAAATTTTATGTTTTTTTGCAATTCAAATATTATCTGAACATTTATTTGGTTAATGTAAAGTAATTGGTAATGCAACTTTTGTTTATTAAAATAAATGCAATTATTTTTTATTATTGTTATTATTATTATTATTATTAATAATAATAATATTATAATTATTATTACCTTTCCGTAGGGTAAGTTATAATAATGGGTCAAAAATCGAAAATAAAATGTTTTGCATATCTCCACGTTTCAGAGGTTTCTGATCAATTTGGCATACCTCAGAAAATAGTGGATGTGTGTATGTGTGGAGACAATTTTTAGTCGACGATTTCGGGCGTACGGATGAACCGGTTTGAAACGTTCGCTTCCTGTTGATGAGGAGACATGCTGATTAGTTTTTGATGAAGACAGGTCCAGCGGCTTCGGAGATATGGAGCAAAAAGTGCTAAAAATTTAATAGAATTAATAGAACGGATCAACCGATTCGAATGGTTCAAAAAACATTCGATTCGTAACGTTGGGAAGAAGTGGTGATTAGATTTTGGCAAAGGCAGATCCGTTTCGGAGATATAGAGCTAAATGAGCAAAAAATTGTAGTTTTTGAGTGAACTAAGCACACGATTTGAATGATTTAAAAAACTTTTTGCTTGTGTTGACAAAACGATTGTGTTTGGGGAAAAATTTTATTTAATTTTTATTTTCAATTTTCAAAAAATACTTTTATTGAATACCGAAAAATAATTAGAATTTTAATTCTAATTCTAGCTAAAGTTCTAAACATCACTTATATACTTCAAATAAATAAGTTTAACTTTTTTTATTTCTGTTTATATAATACTTAAAAATATTAGACAATGTTCTTCATTTTAAATCCTATTGATTAAGTTTTGTTTATTTACTTTTTATAAAATAAGAATATAAAAGTTACATTATTCATTATAATCTATTTGAAAACATTTAATATTTCTCGAATATTTCATTAAGGTACGGGAAGGTCCACCAATTTGCCTTAAGGCACGATGCCATACACTACTAGTTATTTATTTCTTTAATTAACTCTTTTTTCCTTTGTTTTGATTTTTCACAGAATATAGTGTAATCTGATTGTTAAAACTTAGAGAATAAAAAAAAATTAATAAAAAATAAATGCGGACGATTTCTATATTTTCTTATTCTTCATTTCACATTTTTCTATTTCCAAGCACCTCCATAAAATTGTAATTAAATATACATTATCGACCTATCTGAACTGAAGTAATATACCTAATAGATTTCTTGGACATTAATAAATAACTTAACAGTAAACGAATTCGACGTGATCATCAATACTGTCCATAAAAGTTTCTTCCTACATTCGGTCTAGAATTTTGATCATCGTTGTATTTTAAATTCGTGGGCAATTCGCAAACGAGGACATCCAGTCATAATATTATTGAAGTGTGTTGTATCATAACCGAAAGTGCCACTCCCGATTTACATAAACTCAAAAAGGCTTGAAAGAAATCGTTACATAAAATATTTATGAATAAAATCGTCGCCAATGTCATGAATGCTATTGAGACTTTCAAAAATTTACATATGTTTTTAAAATCCATCCTCTACCAGTGCAAACTATTTAGTTTGATAACTATCAACAAAATACTGTTGATTTTTACACGATTTGGTTCATTCAAAAAAAAGCCATATGTGGCATAGCGATCTCTTGTGTATATAAAAAAGTGATTGCAAGACAGAAACAAATTAGAATTTGTTTATGTGTGGAATATTTTTATGCGACATTTTAACACTTCATCGTTGAACTATTCAAAATATAGTCCAATTTTGTTCTAACTTTCCGAAAGAGAAGTTAATGTTTTCTACTGAAAAACTAATTTGCCAATTTTATATTTTTTGACGTTTCGAGTCATACTGAATCGATTGAGGACGAAATCTGATAAAATATGTTTATGTAAATTTCACATTTCATTGATGTTTTTAAAATTATATTGAGTTGAAATATATGTTGAAGAAATATTTAGTGGTGGCTCTCTTTTGATTGAAACACATAGTTCTTAAAATTTGTTTTTTTTTTTAATTTATTGATTACAATATTTTGTTCATCACACAGAGATGGGTTGCCATCTGTTGAACCGACTATTAAGTATAGTTTGAGTCAAATTAGTACAATGGGCTCGCCCGTAGGTAAGCGGTTAAGAGCGACGGGACCTGAATCAGAGGTCCCGGGTTCGATACCCACTTCGAGCAGCTTGTTGTCAGGCAGCAGTGACAACGATTTTCACTTGCAAATATAGATAGCAATATGTTTCCAAGTGAAAATAGCCCTCACCCGGCATTGCTGCACCAATAAAAAGTCAGCCCTATTAGATTAATTCTAATAACAAAATCATCAAATTGGGATGGATTAACCATTGGATTACCATCTAAAGAATATGAAGTAAGGAGAAGTTTCAGCCCAACAGCTCATAGGACGTAAAGTTCTGATTGCTGTTAAAAAAAAAGTACAATTGCTTATAGGACTCAAAAACTGTCCAAAAATAATAATAAAAAAATTAACTAGTTGAAAGTGGCAATTTGCCAGATAAGTTGCAAAAACTTCCCGATAGGTACAATAATTGACTTAATCAATCAAAATTGTGACTTAAATATTTACTCGTAGATAAAATTTTGAACTGTTAATTTCGAAAATCAAGTTAATGCTTTTAATTAAATCTTAAAAATGCGATTTCAAATTGAATTTTCTCAAACACATTTAAAAAAATTATCTTTAATTATATTAATTATATTGCACAGACGTGCGCTTGTATGTCCTAAAATTATAGTTTATTATTCCACATTTTAATCAATTGACAATCTTTGACTTATCACATCACAAAAGCAACTTTTGACACAAATTTTGGCTGATATTTTTTCAAACTTTGATGAATTCTATAAGACCACGATATCTATCGTGAAAAAAAGTTTCAAAAAAATCTGCAAATAAAATTTTTTCAACAGTTAATTACAAGAAAACGGTTCGGAAGATCTTTACCTAAAACTAATTAGGTAACTAACTAATATTCCAAACAATATACTTGCGAACACTTTTTAATTTTTCAAAATGTGAGCAAAATGTGAACAAAAAGTTTTACACTTTTCTGCTACTTTCAAGGAAACGGCTTGGCCGATCGTCGTGCAAAACTGACAAACGATAGTCTTCATCGAGATACATGGAATGAACTTAAATTTTTGAAATCGGTCCAACTGTTTTTGAGAGAACGTCGATTTAAAAAGCAAAAAATCTGTTTACATACACATACACATATACATACTATTTTTAAATTTGGTCTCATTCGATTCAGAATGGCTTGAAACGTCGAGAAAACTTTATCTTAGATGATAAAGTCCTCCTTCGGCAACTTGAAAGTACTTGGTCTAAACTTGTAGATGTACTTTTATTGTTGTCTTTATATTATATTATATTATATTATATTATATTATATTATATATATATATATATATATATATATATATCAATGCAATGAAAGACTCACTTGAAACCATATTTTCATATATTTATAATTACAAGTCAAATCACTAATGCTTGATATCAAGCTGTCTGAGGCATCGCATTTCTATCTGCATTTAATTACACTTCTAAAAACTAAAAACCACAATAAAAAATTAGCATTCTGAATAATTTAACCCGGAGTGAGAAATATTGAAGCAAAGTTTTTGTGACACTTTATGAATTTCATAGGCAATACTAGGTAGGTCAATGCAGGCTCTGATATACTTAACTTATAACTAAACTTATTTATTTGTTATTACACAACTAATTACCCAAACAAACTATATAAGCAGTAAAAAATACTTAATAATTATTATGTTGCAAACAATCAAGCGAGTAACTCTTGAACAGTTTTTTATTTAACACGAGCAACTTCACTAATATGTTTAATATGTTACAGCTTGTATATTGATACGGAACCATCAACGTGAGTGCCACTATCGGACTATCGTGCTCTTTACTGCATTTTTGTGTTATCAAATTAACAGGAAATATAATTGGTCATAAATATTATTTGTTTAGTATTTTATAGATTTGTTATTTAGATTGCGAGAAAATTCGCAATAGATTTCTCATTAAGTACCAATAACTATGCAACTCCGAACCTGGCTGGTGTTTGAATATATTTGTTTCATGTTAATTATTTTAAAATATTACAGTGAGGCAATGAATTTCAATACTACTTTGTTACAAAGCAATTCACATACGCATAATTAAAGATGTATGTTTGGCTGCATTAAAAAAGCAAAAGAAATTCTAAATAATTAAATTTCAAGTACTACACCTGAATTGATCTGTCTATTTAAATTTTGTTAAGGCACGTCTGTAGGTAAGCGGTTAAGAGCGACAGAACTTGATTCAGAGGTCCCGGCTCCGAGATCCACTTCGAGCAGCCTGGTGTCAAGCAGCAGTGACAACGATTTTCACTTGGAAATACAGATAGCAATATATTTCGAAGGGAAAATAGCCTTTGTCTGACATTGCTGCACCAATAAAAAAAGTCAGCCCTCTTAGATAAATTCTAATAACAAAATCATCAAATATGGATGGATTAACTATTGGGTTACCATCTAAAAATACGAAGTAAGGAGAAGTTTCAGCCCAGCAGCTCGTAGGATTTAAGATTCTGATTGCTGCTAAGATATGAAAATTTTTTTTTAAGAAAGTTTATCAATTTTGCAATCCAATATAGAAAGGATAAAAGCAGCACTAAATAAAGTTCAAACATACAAAAGGGGTCTTAACATTTTATGTTTTCGCCGAAAAATCGCCAGAAAGTTTATGTTTTTGTCAGAAAATCAGTCTTACCCATCTTATGTTTTCTCTATGTTTAAGCCATTGTGAATCGTGAGAAAATTTTTAACATTTTGTCGACGTTTTCTTAAAAACGTATGCACTAATTCGTAAGTCACTTGATGTAATTCGATAGACTCGTGTTTATTAGTTTTCCGGAAAGTTCGTGCAAATTTTTTCGGGGCAAATTACTTCTTACTCATAATTTTGACTTTGCACTTATTGATGTCTATTACTTATTGTTAGTCAATTTAAATACAAGTATTTAATTATATATAGAGATAAAGAAAAGAATGAGTGCTGTTGATATATAACACATAAAAATTCAATAGCATAACGACAACTCGTGATGACGATAAATATAATACGTTGATTAATAATTTTTATAAATATTAAGCATTAATTTATATATTAATTCCAAGATTTGAAACAAAAAATCTACAATGAGAAGCAACAGGTTTTCAGATGCAAAGCGGTTGCCAAAGGAAACTTGAAAAAGTTACGGGTGGTATACCTATAAAAATTAACGAAAGTTACTGTTGTTAATAATAATTGTAAGTTTATATTGTACACTATCCCAATCTGCAGGTAGAATCGTCATAAAATTATAAATTTTGTGTAATTTGCAATAGATAAACCATTACCAATGTCAATTGTTTCAAATGGATATAGCATTCACAACATTGTAATGGTGTAATGTAACCTTTGCTAAATACATATATAATTGCAATAAAACATTGTATCAGATGAAATAAAGAATATACGAGGTCTGTTCAAAAAGTACCCGGAATTTTCGTTTTTTCAAAAAATATTTATATTTATCGTCTACATTAATGTGGTCCCCTTCAAAGTAGTCCCCCCCCGATATAATACACTTATGCCAGCGTTTTTTCCAATTTTCGAAGCACCCTTGATATTCATTTTTGATATGTCCTTGAGCACTCTCAGCGATTTTCTTCAATCGAGGAAAACCGCCGTCCTTTCATGGGTCTCTTCAATTTGGGAATAGAAAAAAGTCACACGGAGCCATATCTGGTGAATTTTTGCACTTTGCCAACACTTTATTTCATTTTTTACGCAAAATTTAATACAAATTCTTTGACTTTTCAATTCTTCCATTGTAAAAATCGCCGAGCTCAGAAACAACACGTCGAACCTTAGCGACTACCACAGACAAAGTAAACAGTGAATATAGCTGAAATTTCATCATCATACTTTAGGGGCATGTATACCAACACAATAAAAAAAAAATTTTGACAATCAGACACTCCAGACCCGCGAAATTTAATTATTAGTAATTCCGGGTACTTTTTGAACACACCTCGTATGTCAAATTATCGGGCGTTAATTTTAACCCATTCATAAAGTTTACATCGGTTTATCTCCTTGATAAGATTAGGATCCTGTCTAAACCTTTATATATGCAAGATAAATACATAAAAATACACAATATTCCGTAGGTAGGGTAGGGCGGGGCTAGTTGAGCAACTGTTTACTTAAACGGATGTAGCTCCACAATGAAAAGTCTCAATTAATTGCTATACGGCTTAATGGATTTGTTGTTTATCGCGTAACAAAAGTGTTAATTCTATTTGTTGGCAATAAGTAAAATTTAAAAGCTACAGCTGTTTAAATGCAAAAAGTCAAATGTGCTCAATGTACCCCATAGGTAGGGCAAGTTGAGCACTAAGAAATTATAATGAAATCATAGGTTCAATGTCGATTAGTGATGAAATAGAATTAGTTCTTGATAACCAGTTCTATATTTATAGTCTTTATTGACAGAGAAAACAAAACTTATAGTATTTTTTTTTTGAATAATTAACCAAAAGTAGAATCAACAAAACAATATCGTATCTTAGGAATTATTTTACCATTATATTCAGTATTTTTGTTTAAAATCATTATTTCTTTATATTATTACTCATAGACTTAGCTTAAATCTTAAAAATAATAATTGATTTCTGGAAGTTAATGGTAATTGTCTTAGTGACAGAACAAGTTTAGCAACTATGCTCAACTTACCCCAACTCGGAATTTCAAAATGAAAGTGAGTTTATAAAAAAACCGTGAGAATTATACCCAGAATTTCTGTGCATATCAAAAGTACTATAATTATATGGAAGAATAACATTTACCTGATTAAAAATAAATAACATTTGACTAAACCAGACGAAAACTCGTGATGAATTACTTTTTTACTTTTTGGTCTCAAAATAATCAAAACTAGCGATCGCGGGATGTTTATTTCTTCCAAATCTCTATCTTTCCGCCATATAAAGCCTAAACGGACGGTGAATAGTTTTCGAGATATTTCGATTGCTCAACTTGCCCCTATGCTCAACTAGCTCCGCCCTACCCTACCCGTAGGGTAAGTTATAGTAATCGCAAAAAAATCGAAAATAATATTTTTTGCATATCTTTACGTTTTAAGGTCTTCTGAACATTTTAGCATACCTTAGAAAAAATTGATGTATGTGTGTGTGTGTACGGATACAAATTTCAGGAACACGGATCAACCGATTTGAATAATTAAAAAAACATTACATTCGAATTGATAAGGAGACGTGCTGATTAGTTTTTGGCAAAGGCAGGTCAAGCCGTTTCGAAGTAATGGGGGCGAAAACTGCCAAAAATGGTAATTGATTTTTTGAGAGAACGGAGCGTCTGGTTTGTATGATTCAAAGAACTGATCATTAGACATATCCACATCAAATTATCACATATTTTATAGATATTTTAATTATAACAAATTTTGTTTACTTTTCTACGTGTTCCGTACCAATGTTTATCTGTTTGAGACGCCCACGCGCTTCTATATTTCGTTTCTACGCAGCTAACGTATCGCGATTGCTTTGAAAAAAAAAGTTCAGATTTTCCAAAAATATAAAAAAGCTCTAAAAGGAAGTTGATTTTTAAAAAAAAAAAAATTAATTTTTGGTACGTTCCAGCAATTTGCCTTAAAGCACAATGCCATGCACCACTAGTTTCCTATCTATTGAACTAGTCCATGGTAAGGGTCTTGCAACCAGGTTCTGTATCCGACTCAGACTAAAAAACATAATTCTAAAATCATTTCAAGTAAGCATTGTCTTCTAATAATGCTAGGTTACAAGATATATAATAACACAACACTTAATTGGCTTAATAAATTGGCTAATTGGCCTAATAAATTGGCTTGTAACGAAACTGAACACCATCGGAATTTGTTGAAAAAACGTTTACGCTTGGATCCTACGGCCTGAAATTTAAAATGCTTTGTAAAGGTTTTTTTTTAATATTTAATATTAAAATTTATTTTAATATTAAAAAGTTTGAATTTTCGGCCTTGCAACCGAAAGGTTTTGCGTTCAAAATATGTGCAACCTGATAACAAATAGCAGTGATATCTATTTCCACTTGAAAATATAGATCAAAATTATGTTTATCCAAATATGTGCCAACTCGAATCAAGTGAATCATTCAAATCAAGCCCTTAACAACCTGATTCGAATCACGTTATACTTGATTCTAATAAACTCACATCAAGCCCAAAACAATTTACTGTGATACAATACGTATGAACATAAATTGTAATAAACATAAAAAAATAATTTTAATAATCATACATATGAAAACGAAAAGAGGAATTAAATTATGCAAACCACACGAATTGAATAGAATCATTCGTGTTACGCGCACGATTCAAATTGAATCGAATCATTCGAGTTACTCGCACGATTCGAATTGAATCGAATCATTCGAGTTACTCGCACGATTCGAATTGAAAGGATTTATTGAGTTACTCGCACGATTCGAATTGAATCAAATCATTCGAGTTACTCGCACGATTCGAATTTAATCGAATTATTCGAGTTAGGAAACGTCCATTAATCACGTGAGGCTTTCAGGAGAAGAGGGGGTTTGAC
>NW_020538040.1:136790108-136828425 GCF_003426905.1 Ctenocephalides felis
TCTACCATTTTTCGGATAACAATCTATTACACTTTTATCTTTGCATACCACTCAAATGTAAAATGCATAAATATGCTAGAATTACTTCCATTGATATTTAGGTGATGCCGTGATTTTGCGCCTAAAACAGGAAAGGGTTGCTCTCGCCGTGGCCGTGTGCGTCACAGGCGAGGCTTGAGGCGTGATCCTGTACCTGTGTGCCCCTCATGCCCCTTTCACTAGTATTTTGAAATGAAGATTTATACATATAAATCTTTATATTTATAAGTAATACGTGTTAAATAGAGTGCCCTGTGCTTGGTGCCGTCCAGCGTTACGGGACTTCCCTCTGCTTATTAATTTGGTATTATTTAAGTTATTAATAATATACTTATCAATTATGAAGTAAATTTTACAGTATTTTACTCCATACCTAAAAGCAAAAAAACCTATTAAAATATTAGTTCAAAAAAATATAAAAAGTTGTGTATGGAGACTGGGTACAGTCGCGGCAGGGTACGGTAGTGACAGTCATCATAACAGCTACAGTATACAGATGAATTACTATTTTGTTATTTTGGTGTAAGTTGAACAGTAGTAGTTATTTATCAGCAATTAGTTTTTGCTTGGATAATTGTAGTAATTATAGCTGATCAAAAAATAAGTGGCATAACCGTACCCACTTAAAAAATGTATTCATTAAAAAACTGATTTATTAAAAATCATATCTTTATACTTGTTAGTAGTAAACCTAATTTCAAAAATAATATATTTTAAACGCTTTAATATCATGTGCGTAAAAATAAATCTGTTATATTTATATTATTCATATTTTGGTCGATTTTTGGTATTTTTTTAATTTTCATGAATTTATTTATCACTGAAAAATAGTAGGCATATGGCAATATGTACTGTGTACTAAATAATTCCAAGTGGTAATTAACAAATATATTAATTAGGTAAAAATATATTTAATCTTGAGTAAAACAAGTATTCAGATTTTATGAATTTACCTTATTGCCACGTGTATAATGATTTTAATCAATATCAAAAACATAATTTTATGACCATTCAATGATTCGTTAAATGACTGATAAGCATTGTCGTAATTTGGGGCTAACACGTCAATTAGGAAAACGAATAAAAATACGTAGTGATATGCAGCACGTCAATGTAGTTGCTAATTATAATTGATATATAAAATTATAATATATATTTGTAACAATAGATAAAGAATAGAATGCTTGCGATAATATATCAATATCTATTTGCTGCCACTACAAATCTAATGCTCAGGTGCGTTTTCAAGAAAATTCTGGTACAAACTACAATAAGATATCTTGGATGCATTTTTTTCATTTCCATATTGATTGCAATCTCAAAATAATATTTACTAATTGCTTTGTTAGTTCTAACATGTTGCAATTAAAAGGCAGCCCAATGGTTGTCTTAACTATTTACGCACTTCATTATATCATTTTAGATTTTATGCTCTATGTTCTATGTTTTATAATTATAGTATCAAGTTAATTCTTACATCACTACAGCTTGATACCGGTTTCAGAACTTCAAAAGCTCTTTCTATTATTTCAAAAAAAATGCACCACTGCTATTACATAATTTTTATTTCATAAAGAATAACTAATTACAGATCTAATCTAATTTCCAATTACATGAACGTTTTAAGTGTTTTTGTTTTATTTATAAAACTTAACATCGTACGAATTTATGCATCGTGGATATTTTTTTGAAAACCTCTAATAATATAAATATTATCTTTTTATGTAAAACTTGGTTGCCAACATCTTTATAGATTAAAAGATGCTGTATATTCAAAATATTTACATTACGTTCATGGATTTTTCCTGAATATCAGTTTATCATATTTCTCAAAATTATCATTATTTATTATATAAAAAACGTTATCTTAAAATATAACATCCACATTTGCAAGCAAACAGTATGCGTATATAATCATATATTTATATGCATACATTGAAACACATACATATAAAAAGCGTGTTAAAAATTTCACTGTAGTTTTTCATATGCGGGCTCAAATATTGTTTTTGTATAAAAAACAATAAATATTATTACTAATTCTATGTTATTTATACACCATAAACTGCCTGCTGTAAGTCCCAAGTGGTTGTCAAAAGATAAGACGTATGAGGTTATCACAAGGATGATGTTCTTGTTTGAATTACACTTGAAAATTCCAAATAAGATAAGTGATAACGCTAGAAATTTCTGATTCTTTGTTCCAAAGTATACTAATTTACTAAATACGATATCTATAAAATGAATTTGCATTATACAAATACAATGCTAATGCGAACTTTATGTTTGCGGAAATGGAATCAGAATTGTTCAAGCGCCTTTGGTATTTACATTAAAATCATCTGATATCGGAAGCCAATACATACACTTTCAACAACATCAACAATGTATTAATAATATCGATGAGAATATACAGAATCCTGATGTGCAAATCAGTTTAAATCAAGTTTTCCGAAATTGTTTAGGCCATGACCAACTTCTAAAAAAAATGTCTCCATACATAAATTTTAACTTTTAAACAGTATTTTATTCTCTTAACGTATATAAATGCTAAGTATGATCTAGCTTTTAAAGTTGCACTTCTTGCGATATGTGCTCCACGTTGGAAAACACTTCTTTAAATTGTATTCTTACTTTAGATTTACTTCAATTTTTGTTCGCATCTCGGATATGTTTCAAGCAAGTTTCATCATATTCAAGATATATTAAAGAATCATCTTGTAACATTTTTCATTTTTATGTTTATGTTTTATTATCATAGTAGAATTTCTCGAATAAGAATTATTAATTTAATTTAATGCAGCAATTCCTAGGAAAGGCTTTTTTCTTTCACTTTCAAACATACTTAACATATATTTTCGAATTAAAACCAATATCACTACTGCTTGGTATCAAGATATGGGTAACAAATTTGAAATCTTATGTTTCAAAGCCTGACGCAGTCACAGAAAAACCAAAATATAATCCTAAAGGTTTCAATTTATCTTCAATATCCAATACTTGTTGGAAAAAACTAATCATAGTTCAAATTTTCAAACTTCGTACTTCTGTTAACATGGAGTACTTTTCTGCAGTACAACTTTTTCCTTTACTGTCCTAACATATTCAACGATTACATGATCATAAGCTGCACAGTGCCATCCTTAAATTTTAACCTCTCTTGAACCAAAGCTGCCCGCTGAGCGTGAAGAACAAGCGGACACTTTACGCTCCAGCATGGAGCGAGACTATAAAGACTAACCTACGGAGACTACAGACTGCACAAAACAAAGTTCTACGACTAGTAGTACTTAACAAATCAAGAGACCCACTGATAAGACACTATTACTCTACAAAATACTCGCTGGAAATTTCTGTCTCGGGTGCAAAAAACATGGTAACACTAAAATAATTGGCCATTATACTCGATAAATCGTTTGGTAGGCCAAACACGCCATGTCGGATTATATTTTGATCTGACACTGGCTCCTAATTTAACATAACTAAATAAATTAAAATACTGTTTGTCTTGTAATTTTTCTCCCTTTTTGTTATTTTATCATCTTCTTAAAACATTGCTATGTGTTTTTTCTGAGAAACTTAACAGTTTTTCTTTTTGTTGCAAGTATCTCATGTTCTCTAAATTATTTTAAATTTATTGCAATATTCATAAGAACTGGAAAAGTATAACACCTTAACATAGAAAATGCTGTATTACAATATATTGTATCCCACCCTACATAATGAAATAAAAGTTGTCTTGAAACTTGAAAAACAACTTGAACTTTAACACAATTCTTATTATCCAATTTATATTTAATTAAAAACATAAGTTTCAAAAGCAATTTTGACTTTCATATGGAAAATAGGCTCAAATTATAAACTTTCAATTTGATTTGCTAAACTTTTTGTTTATGCATAGTTTTATCACAAAACAAAGCAAAGATTGCTGTATACTATCATTACCTGACACCAAGTTGTGGAGACTTTCCCGTCGATCAGCCTCATATCGGAGACCCCAAGAGGGTAGAGTTGATCCCTATAGACATAATATCGCATGTAGAGCGGGACGGCGATCAGCAATCCCGGCAGCAGAGCGCTAAGTATGCACAAGCGCAAGGCGCGCAGCGGGCCACGTAGCGGTCGTTCGCCGCGCCATCGGCCGGGACTCCGGTACAAACCCGGAGTCACACCTGAAATCATTTCGAAAATTAATAGGTTAGAATTGAATGTGTCGAATTATATTTATATTTTTATATTGATTTATTGTTTGTCATACTATTTCATTATTAAGAACTTGCTCTAAACCACAAGACGTCTTTGCCTTATAATTTAGAGCTAATTTGTCTAATATTATATTCATGAGACATAATTGGCACTTAATATTTTATAATAATACATATCGAAACATTTTGTCGGATATATCAGAACGATCAGAGCAAACTTGGCATAGGGAAAGTACGGATAAAATGACACGGTGTTATGATTTTCAATGATATTTATTTATGATTCATTAACTACCAGTAACATAGCCTTTTACTTAAGTAGGGACTATAATAACATATTTATTGAAGAAATGCAAATAATTCAACTAATGCACTAATTACAAAACCCAGTTTGTTCATATCGTTCGGACAAAATGACATATAATGTAAGGACATACTGAGATATTTTTTTTTTAAATAATCATAAATAAATCGTTTGGTACTCTGGGACCTCAGCTTTGAGATATCAGCACCATAAGCCCCAAAAGAACAAATCATACACCGTAACCGTTTCTTATAATTAACTTCCCGTAGGGCAAGTTATAGTAATATAGTAATGGCAAAAAAAATCGAAAATGAAAATTTTTATATATCTTTACGTATCAAAACCTTCTGAACATTTTGGCATACCTTAGAAAAAATGGATGTATGTGTGTGTGCGTGTATGTGTGTGTGTTCGTGTATGTGTGTGTTCGGATACAAATTTTTGTCGACGAATTCGGGAACAGGATGAAGCGATTTGAATAATTCAAAAAACATTCAATTCGTATTGATAAGGAGACGTGCTGATTAGTTTTCGGCAACGGCTGGTCTAGCCTTCCAAAGATATGGGGCAAGAAGTGCCAAAAACGGTAACTCAGTTCTTAAGAGAACGGAGCGTCCGATTTGAATAATTCAAAAAACATTTTACTTTACTAAAAAAGTAAAAAAAAAATGCCATTTGGCGATCAAAAATGATCATTAGACGTATGCACATTAAATTATCAGATATTTTATAAAGATTTTAACAATAAGTATAAATTTTGTTTACATTCCTATGGGTTGCGTACCAATGTTTATCCGTTAGACGGCGACGCGGCGCTTACGCGCTTTGATATTTCGTCTCTATGCAGTTAAAGTAGTACGATTGCTTTGAAAAAAAGTTCAGAATTTCCAAAATATTTTAAAATAAATTTTTCTTCAAAAAGTTTTTTTTTGTCAAAAAAAAGTGAATTTATGTCAAAAATTTATAGTTTCACAACGAAAAAGAGGGTTTTGCAAAAAATGCAAGTCTTTTTATCTGTGGATCTTTTGGTCTGTTTTTAGAAATAGTTATAATGGATGTTAAAATCCAATAACTTTTGGCAGGTTTCAATTTTCTTTTTTCTTTGTCTTGAATGAACTAGCGTGTGTAGTGCTTGCAAAATAGTACCATGTCATTTTGCCCATTGTATAAGCAAATCACTTTTTCGAAATTGAACAATATTGAATAAATAATCAAAATTCCATCAAACGCTTTATAATTGCAAAAAAATTCATCAAAATCACTAGTACTGACAACAGTTTATTGATTTTAATAAAAATAATTACAACTAACAAAGTCATCACCATCAACTTAAAATTTTGAAGACGAGATACAACTGAGACAAGAAACTGGCGAATTTTCAAATTAGATCACTTTTAATTGTGATTATATATTTTAATTTGTTCTAGCAATGCATTAAAAACCCATTTTTATTTAAAATCATATTTAGGTATTTCAAATAAAAACCTATAAAGCTGTTTCATTTCAGGTTATTAGTCAAGAATAACACCTTTTGCTTGTTAGGTTAAAGCAAAAAGTACTCTCTATGTCTAAAGTTACCACGAAGCCACAGAAGAGCCTATTTGTAGAAATATTAAAAAAACTATATAATAATAAAATATCGCTTTAAATTTAAAATAAATTGAATTTTTAACGAAACAGAATCATATAAATATCCGCAGCGAGTTATTTATCTTTCTCATTGGAAAACTAAAAAATTAATTGAAAGTCCAAAAGATACGTTGAGTATGAAAATTCGGAACCACTCGCTAATTTCGGAATAAGTATGCATTTCGCGACATCCGAGTGGAGTGGGTTAATGTTTGAAAATGAAAATATGGAATAAAAATGTGTTATAAACATATGATTAGCAACATACTATTTTTATATATCTTAAAAAATGTTTGGATTTGAATTAAATTAAAAGCAAATTAAAAAGTTGTACTGGAAAGCCGTTTATCGTTTTATATTGTCAACGAATTGTAAAATAAATTATTTCTTTCACGCTTATTTTGCTAACGTTTACTTATTTTATATATGTGCATCCATTTAAGTAATGTAAAAGTTGTTACAAATTTTAAAAAATCGTTTATTTTGTACTAGATAATCGGCACGCACCAAAATCGTACAATCTTGGCACGAGTGCCCAAAACAATTTGCCAATTTCAATATAATTAATTATGAGTTGCTTAAATTTTATTACTGTTAGGTAGGTACTAAAGTTAAACCAGCCTGACAATTTTAATAATAAAGTCTATTAAAACCCTTCAGTTCAGAGCTCTAAACATGATATCTTTATATTAATATAATTAAAAAAAGATAATTATAATAAGTTATCAATTTCATCTTATCGCAATTAAATTACAACAGCCGAGACAATTTAAATTTAGCACATTTGAGATAATTTAAATAAGATAACATTTACTAGAATACCGTTTTTGAGATATATAAAAATATTATTAGATTTTAATTAGAGACAAGATAAACAATATTAGACATGAGTTAACAATTTGAATTGAAACAAAATGCATGTCTTTTTTCAAGTTTTTTAGGTCACAAACAATTTTAGTTTAGTTAGCACATATATTATTTTTTTGCTATAACTATTTCCGTTCAAAAGCTATTCGTATAATATCAATACAACAAACCTAATGATTATACTGTTTATATAGTATACTGAGAATAGAGTAAAATATTTGTACTGACTCATAAATAAATACTACTTGCAATTAAGCAAATAATGACTATATAATATTTAAATGTACTCATAATTAGTATGTTGATTTTTCGGCACTGATAACATAAAATTATCGTGTTTTTGTTTTACAAATTAAATTATCGCATTTAATGATAAGTAAAGAAATAAGATCAGACCGCTGTCAGTAAATAAGCAAAGCAAGAGTTAAGCATAGTAATTTTTTGCAAAAATAAGATTAACCGTGTGTAAAAATTTTTCCTTTAACGTGATTATCAATATCTTATATAACAATTTTTTTTAATAAACGATTTGAATTAAAGTATTCACTTTTTTCCATAAATTTAGCATTATTGGAATAGAAAATATATGTAAGTAGCTGAATAATAAAGGTAATCCCAATAAAAATAAAAATAAACTAGTGGTGTATGGCATTGTGCCTTAAGGTAAATTGCTGGTACTTCCCGTACCGTAATGAAATGTTCGAGGAATATTACATGTTTTCAAATAGATTATTATAAATACCGTAACATTGTCTAATATTTATAAGAATTATATAAACTTAAATACAAAGCTAAAATTATTTATTTAAAGTATATAAGTGAGCTTTAGAACTTTTGAAAAAAAAAATATTTTTTTCGAAAAGCAATTGTTTTGTCAACACAAGCAGACATTTTTTTGAATCATTCAAATCAGATGCTAAGTTCTCTCAAAAACTGTCTCTTCTAAATGGCTAGACCTGCCTCTGCCAAAAACTAATCAGCACATCTCCCTATCAATAGGAATCGAATGATCAGTTGATCAATGCGCCCGAAAACGTGGACGAAAAAATGCAGTCACACAAAACACACACACACACCTCTGAGGTATGCCAAAATTTTCGGAAATCTCGAAAACGTGAAGATGTGCAAAAAATTTAATTTTCGATTTTTGGCTCATTACCATAACTTACCCTGCGGAAAGTTAATTAAAGATGAATTAAATGTAAATTCCAATTAAATGAAAACTATTTGACCAGGTAAAGAGATCAGCAACTTAAATACTGCAAAATCAATTGTATCAAATTGAAAGCAATTACTATTAAAATATCAATAGCAAAAAAATTTCAGCTGAATATTTTTGTATGTTAGCAAACAAACGGACCAATAAATGTAAAACGTGTAATAAATGGTGTCGACAGATCAGTGGTAAGAACTTCGAACTTCCAATCACATGGTTCGAGGTCGATACCCACCTTCCAATATCAAACAAGTGATGTCCATTTTAACAGAAAATATAGATCTAAATTTCCAAGTAAAAATAACTCAAACCTGGTATTACTGCATCAAATTGAGATTATACCATAAGTATGAAAAAAAATCCAATAATAAAAATATATCAAATACAGATTTGGAATTGCCTTCTAAAAAGAGAAGTTGCACTTCTGAAGTTTCATCGCAACAGCTTATAGAACTGCCAAGTTCTGAAAAAAGTATCGATAGCTTATCATTCAGACTATTAAAGTCCTTGAAAATTCTATAGAAACCAATTCTGTGCTTCCTTGACTCATTTTAGATGAACTTCTAAGCTTCGATTTGTAAAGTTCATCACAAAAATAACAACTATCAATAGAACACATGTAATTGAAGTATGTGAATTTTATTTACGCGAAGTAATACGAGATAAAAGCATTATCAAAAATATGTTCTATTGTTGGATACGTGAATACATTGTATTGTTTGCCGAGCGCACGTGTAGAAATTGCGCAGAGCTGCCAAATTATTTGAACTGTCGTTAGAAAAAGTATATTACGGGTCAACAGTAATTTATGATACGCCCATGAATAGCCAGAGGTAGTAAACCCTCGTACATATAAATAAAATTATAATTGGTTGATTAATAAAAATGGCTATCACAAATTGCCGTTCAAAAATCCGCAATAGAAGATATTTTAACCTCAATATGCATAAAAAATCAAGCATTTGAATGTTTGTATCATGAATGTATAAGCTTCATATGTGAATTTTTTAACAAAACAGATAAACCTAGATTCGATTTAGGGGATGTATGCTAATAAAACTTTTTTTTTAATATCTGTGCCTCAATATAAAGCATCAGCAAATTTTTGGTAGTATATAAATGTCTAAATAAAATGCCAATCCAGTGATTGGATGTTCGAATATGTTGCTAATAAAACTTAAAGTTATAAAAATACATGTTAACAAAAACACTGAATCAAATAATAGCGAAAAAATAAAAAACTGTTGCAATCATATTTGATTGCACCTGGAAAAAACATGTTTGAGACAAATAATTGACTTTCTACATATTGGAAACATATGCCATCAAAATAATACTCTACAGATATTGTTCTTCGTTGTTTATCTCATAAAATATGTATAAAATAATACCGAATCTTTATTATCAACATAAAATAATTCGAGTAAATACTTACTAATTAACAATTCTTAAAATATTCGAATTTTGAAATAAATCTAAAAAATTATTGCCACATTGTGAATATTCCAAGTGAAATACCTAACTCCTTGTTGCATTATTTCTACTGCTTTACTAGAAATTCCGATTAGCTAATTTTATGTTTTTACAACTTTTCAACTCATTCTTAAATCTGAATCGTATGAGAAAATTGGAAAAAGTATGTGTATACTTGAGCCAATTTACATTTTGTCGACGTTTTTTCAAAAACGGGTGATTCGATTTCGAAAATTCAAAAGCCATTTGGTGAAAGTCGATAAGGGCTCGCTTTGAGAAATGATCATTCCTCTATAATTGGCAGATAAGTGTAGACAAATTCCTTACAATCTTCACTAAAAATCTTTAATCGATTATGAAAACTCAAAAACTGTTCGGAAAGATATCAGAGCTGATTAGTTTTTGTAAAGATCGTCCCGCGCAGTTTCTTCCTAATAAATTGTTGGGAAAGGAGATTTTTGGCGATGATAATTCATTTTGATAGTGATCATATTTTAACAAACATCCTAAAATATCATAGGCCTACAAAAAGTATTTTAATTACAAAAAATTATTGGAATAATAAGCCACTCTCAAGATATGATCGTGCAATTGAATAGTTGAATGCTTACGAAGGCACATTATTATAAAATTTCTGTATTTATACATATCCAGAAGTTGATGATCCAAATGATCCAAAAAACATTCGATTCGTAATGTTGAAGAGAAGTGGTGATTAGATTTTGGCGAAGGCAGGTCCGTTTCGGAGATATAGAGCTAAATGTGCAAAAAATGGCAGTTTTTGAGAGAACGAAGCATCCGATTTGAATGATTTAGAAAACTTTCTGCTTTTGTTAACAAAACAATTGCTTTTGTGGATTTTTTTTTTATTTAATTTTTTTTTTTAATTTAAAAAAAAAATTAATATCACAAAATAATTCGGATTTTGATTCTAATTCTAGCTAAAGTTCTAATAACTTATATTGTTCAAATAAATAATTTTAACTTTTTTTAATTCTGTTTATATAATACTTAGAAATATTAGACAATGTTCTTCATTTTAATTCTGATTGATTAAGTTTTGTTTATTCCATTAAAGTACGGGAATTTATTTATACTCCTGGAATATTTCATTAAGATACGGGAAGGTCCAGCAATTTCCCTTAAGGCACGATGTCATACACCACTAGTTAATTATTTATTTAATAAACTCTTTCTCTTTTTTCCTTTGTTTTGATTTTTAATGCCCTCACTTACAGAATATAATAAAATCTGATTGTTGAAACCTGCAGTGAATAAAAAAATAATAATAAAAAATGCGGACAATTTCTACATTTTCTTATACTTGATTTCACATTTTTCTATTTCCAAGCACCTCCATAAAATTGTAATTAAATATACATCATCAACCTATTTGAACTGAAGTAATATTGCTAATAGATTTCTTAGACATTAATAAATAACTTAATAACAGCAAACGATTTCGACGTGATCATCAATACTGTCCATAAAAGTTTCTTCCTACATTCGGTCTAGAATTTTGATCATCGTTGTATTTTAAATTCGTGGGCAATTCGCAAACGAGGACATCCAGTCATAATATTATTGAAGTGTGTTGTATCATAACCGAAAGTGCCACTCCCGATTTACATAAACTCAAAAAGGCTTGAAAGAAATCGTTACATAAAATATTTATGAATAAAATCGTCGCCAATGTCATGAATGCTATTAAGACTTTCAAAAATTTTACATATGTTTTTAAAATCCATCCTCTACAAGTGCAAACTATTTAGTTTGATAACTATCAACAAAATACTGTTGATTTTTACACGATTTGGTTCATTCAAAAAAAAAAGCCATATGTGGCATAGCGATCTCTTTTGTATATGTATATAAAAAATTGATTGCAAGACAGAAACAAATTATAATTTGTTTATGTGTGGAATATTTTTATGCGACATTTTAACACTTCATCGTTGAACTATTCAAAATATAGTCGAATTATGTTTTAATTTTCCGAAAGAGAAGTTAATGTTTTCTACTGAAAAACTAATTTGCCAATTTTATATTTTTTGACGTTTCAAGTCATACTGAATCGATTGAGGACGAAATCTGATAAAATATGTTTATGTAAATTTCACATTTCATTGATGTTTTTAAAATTATATTGAGTTGAAATATATGTTGAAGAAATATTTAGTGCTGGCTCTCTTTTGATTGAAACACATAGTTCTTATGATTTGTTTTTTTTTTAATTTATTGATTACAATATTTTGTTCATCACACAGAGATGGGTTGCCATCTGTTGAACCGACTATTAAGTATAGTTTGAGTCAAATTAGTACAATGGGCTCGCCCGTAGGTAAGCGGTTAAGAGCGACGGGACCTGAATCAGAGGTCCCGGGTTCGATACCCACTTCGAGCAGCCTGTTGTCAGGCAGCAGTGACAACGATTTTCACTTGCAAATATAGATAGCAATATGTTTCCAAGTGAAAATAGCCCTCACCCGGCATTTCTGCACCAATAAAAAGTCAGCCCTATTAGATTAATTCTAATAACAAAATCATCAAATTGGGATGGATTAACCATTGGGTTACCATCTAAAGAATATGAAGTAAGGAGAAGTTTCAGCCCAACAGCTCATAGGACGTGAAGTTCTGATTGCTGTTTAAAAAAAAGGAACAATTGCTTATAGGACTCAAAAACTGTCCAAAAATAATAATAAAAAAATTAACTAGTTGAAAGTGGCATTTTGCCAGGTAAGTTGCAAAAACTTCTCGATAGGTACAATAATTGACTTATTTGAATTTTCTCAAACACATTTAAAAAATTATCTTTAATAATATTAATTATATTGCACAGACGTGCGCTTGTATGTCCTAAAAATTATAGTTTATTATTCCACATTTTAATCAATTGACAATCTTTGACTTATCACATCACAAAAGCAATTTTTGACACAAATTTTGGATGATATTTTTTCAAACTTTGATGAATTCTATAAGACCACGATACCTATCGTGAAAAAAAGTTTCAAAAAAGTCAGCAAATAAAATTTTTTTCAACAGTTAATTACAAGAAAACGGTTCGGAAGATCTTTACCTAAAACTAATTAGGTAACTAACTAATATTCCAAACAATATACTTGCGAACACTTTTTAATTTTTCAAAATGTGAACAAAAAGTTTTACACTTTTCTGCTATTTTCAAGGAAACGGCTTGGCCGATCGTCGTGCAAAACTGACAAACGATAGTCCTCATCGAGATACATTGAATGACTTAAATTTTTGAAATAGCAACTGTTTTTGAGAAAACGTCGATTTAAAGCAAAAAATCTGTTTACAAACACACACGCACACACACAAACTTTTTTTAAATTTGGTCTCATTCGATTCAGAGGGACTTGAAACGTCAAGAAAACATAAAATTAAATAATCGGTCTTTAGATGATAAAGTTCTTCAGGAAGTTAAAAATACTTGGTCTAAAATTGTCGATGTACTTTTATTATTGTCTTTTATTATACATATATATATATATATATATATATATATATATATTATATATATATATATATATATATATTATATATATATATATATATATATATATATATATATAGCAATGCAATGAAAGACTCACTTGAAACCATATTTTCATATATTTATAATTATAGGACAAAACCAAATCACTACTGCTTGATATCAAGCTGTCTGAAACATAGCATTTCTATGTGCATTTAATTACACTTCTAAAAAACTAAAAACCACAATAAAAATTTAGCATTCTGAAAAATTTAACTCGGAGTGAGAAATATTGAAGCACACTTTTTGACACTTCATGCCGTCTATAGGCGACACTCGTACACACAGGTAGTCAATGC
This sequence comes from Ctenocephalides felis, assembly GCF_003426905.1. Classification (NCBI taxonomy): domain Eukaryota; kingdom Metazoa; phylum Arthropoda; class Insecta; order Siphonaptera; family Pulicidae; genus Ctenocephalides; species Ctenocephalides felis. Next base: position 136,803,703 of record NW_020538040.1, read on the forward strand.
AGGCTTTGATTTACTTAACTTATACCTAAACTTATTTATTTGTTATTACATAACTAATTTCTCAAACAAACTATGTTTATATAAAAAATACTTAATAATTATAATGTTGCAAACAATCAAATGAGTCACTCTTGAACAGTTTATATTAAACACGAACAACTTCACTATTATGTCAAGATATATATGTTCAGATTGTATACTGATACGGAACCTTCAACGAGAGTGTTACTATCGGACTACCGCGCTCTTTAATGCATTTTTGTTTATCAATTAATAGGAAATATAATTGGTCATAAATATTATTTGTTTAGTATTTTATAGATTTGTTATTTAGATATCGAGAAAATTCGCAATAGATTTCTCATTAAGTACCAATAACTATGCAACTCCGAACCTGGCTGGTGTTTTTTTGAATATATTTGTTTCATGTAATTATTTTAAAATATTACAGTGAGGCAATGAATTTCAATACTACTTTGTTACAAAGCAATTCACATACGCATAATTAAGGATGTTTGGCTGCATTAAAAAAAGCAAAAGGAAGTTCTAAATGATTAAATAATTTCAAGTACGCCTGAATTGATCTGTCTAATTAAATTTTGTTAAGGCTCGTCGGTAGGTAAGCGTTTAAGAGCGACAGGACTTGATTTAGAGGTCCCGGGTCGAGACCCACTTCGAGCAGCCTGGAGTCAAGCAGCAGTGACAACGATTTTCACTTGGAAATACAGATAGCAATATATTTTTGAAGTGAAAATAGCCCTTGTCCGGCATTGCTGCACCAATAAAAAAGTCACCATATAGATAAATTTTAATAACAAAATTATCAAATATAGATGGATTCACCATTCGGTTACCATCTAAAAATACGAAGCAAGGAGAAGTTTCAGCTCGTAGAATTAAAGGTTCTGATTTCTGTTAATATATCAAAAAAAATTAAAAACATAAATCAATTTTCAATTTTCAAAAATAAATTTCAAAAATACAAAGAGGTCAACATTTTAAGATTTCGCCCAAAAATCGCCAGAAACTTTATATTTTCACCAGAAAATCAGACTTACCCATCTTATGTTTTCTCTATGTTTTAAGTCACTGTGAATCGTTTGAGACCAATATTGAAAAAAGTATTTATGTTTATCAATACATGTTTGTATGTGAGACAATTTTTAACATTTTTTTTAGCAACAGGTCGCCAAAGAAACCTTGAAAAACTTGCAGGTGGTATACCTATAAAAATTAATTTAAGCTACTGTTGTTAATAATAATTACAAGTTTGTATTGTACACTATCCCAATCTGCAGGTAGAATCGTCATAAAATTATAATTTTTGTGTAATTTGCAATAGACAAACCATTACCAATGTTATGGATATAGCATTCACAACATTGTAATGGTCAAATGCTTCTAAATTTTATTCTGCTATAAGTGCAGTATAACCTTTGCTAAATACATATATAATTGCAAGAAAACATTGTATACATGTTAATTAAAAACTATCTAGTAAATTACCATATTAATATATTTTTTCAGATGAAATAGAGAATATCTGTCAAATAGTCGGGCGTTAATTTTAACCCATTCATAAAGTTCACATCGGTTTACCTCCTTGATAAAATCAGGATCCTGTCTAAACCTTTATTTATGCAAGATGAATTCATAAAAATACACAATATTCTGTAGGTACCCGTAGGGTAAGTTATAGTAATCGCAAAAAAAAGAAAATACATTTTTTTGCATATCTTTACGTTTTAAGGTCTTCTGAACATTTTAACATACCTTAGAAAAAATTGATGTATGTGTGTGTGCGGATACAAATTTTCGTGGACGATTTCGGGAACACGGGTCAACCGATTTGAATAATTCAAAAAACATTCCACTCGTATTGAAAAGGAGACGTGCTGATTAGTTTTTGGCAAAGGCAGGTTAAGCCGTTTCGAAGTAATGGGGGCGAAAACTGCCAAAAATGGTAATTGATTTTTTGAGAGAACGGAGCATCCGATTTGCATGATTCAAAAAACTGATCATTAGACATATCCACATCAAATTATCACATATTTTATATATATTTTAATTGTAACTTATTTGGTTTACTTTTCTATGGTTTCCGTACCAAGTTTATTGGTTCGAGACTTACGACGCGGCGCCCACGCGCTTTTATATTTCGTTTCTATGCAGCTAACGTATCGCGATTGCTTTGGAAAAAAGGTCAGATTTTCCAAAATTATAAAAAAGCTCTAAAAGAAAGTTGAACATTTTTTTAAAAATTTTAATTTTTGGTACGTTCCAGCAATTTGCCTTAAAACACAATGCCATGCACCACTAGTTTCCTATCTATTGAACTAGTCCATGGTAAGGGCCTGGGTCTTGCAACCAGGTTCTGTATCCGACTCAGACTAAAAAACATAATTCTAAAATCATTTCAAGTGAGCATTGTCTTCTAATAATGCTAGGTTACAAGAAATATAATAACACAACACTTAACTGGCTTAATAAATTGGCTAATTGGCCTAATAAATTGGCTTGTAACGAAACTGAATACCATCGGTATTTGTTGAAAAAACGTTTACGTTTGGATCCTACGGCCTGAAATTTTAAAGCTTTGTAGAGATTTTTTTTATATTTTTTTTTAAATTTATATTAAAATTTAATATTGAAAAAGTTTGAATTTTCGGCCTTGTAACGAAGAGGTTTTGCGTTAAAAATATGTGCAACGTGATGACAAATATTAGTGATATCTATTTCCACTTGAAAATATAGATCAAAATTATGTTTATCCAAATATGTGCCAACTCGAATCAAGTGAATCATTCAAATCAAGCCTTAACAACCTGATTCGAATCACGTTATACTTGATTCTAATTAACTCACATCAAGCCCAAAACAATTTACTGTGATACAATATGTATGAACATAAATTGTAATAAACATAAAAAAATAATTTAATAATAAATAATTTAAATCATACATATGAAAACGAAAAGAGGAATGAAATTATGCGAACCACCCGAATTGAATAGAATCATGATATTGAATTGATGCGTTACTCGCACGATTCAAATTGAATCCAATCATTCGAGTTACTCGCACGATTCGAAATGAATCGAATCATTCGAGTTACTCGCACGATCGAGTTGAGTTGAAAGGATTTATTGAGTTACTCGCACGATTCGAATTGAATCAAATCATTCGAGTTACTCACACGATTCGAATTTAATCGAATCATTCGAGTTAGGAAAACGTCCATTAATCACGTGAGGCTTTCAGGAGAAGAGGGGGTTTGACCAAAAATCACGAAATATCACGTGGGGGAGGGGAGGTTTTAGTGAAATATCTCGTGTATTTACTTCTTACATGAATTTTTAAAAAAATCCAAGCATTTTTTTAAGAAAAAATCAAAAATCATACGATTGTTTTCTCGTAACTGAAAATACACGTGATGTTCGTGGGAAAGGGGGGGGGGGGTGTAAGTTTAAATATCACCACGTATCACCAATAGAAAGGTCAAAAATTTCTAAAAAAAGCGTTCACGTGATTAATGGACCTTACTCGCTTGCAAGGTATTTAATAATTTAATAATTGAATTTCTGAGCATATGCGTAGAGAACAGACACAGCAGCGTCATTGTTCGTTAATAAAATAAAATAAACATGATATCAGTAGACCCAAAATTCAATTTTGTTTTATATTGTTTGATTATCTACTATTGTAACTTGCATTGTCTTAGCTTTTATTTATCCATGCTCGATTCGAGATGAGTCGATTCATGGTTCGAATGATTCAAATCATATGAATCAATAAATTTTCGAGTCGGCACCTCCTTAGTAAAAACATATATAATGTAAAACATTAAATAGATTAAGATAAAAAAGAAAAAAATATGTAAAAATAAATATAATGCAAAATATTGAATAGAATGCTATATCAATTATAAAAAAATATGAAAAAATCGATAAACTTTCATCTCCGTTGATTTTTCTAGATAATTTGAATGCTTTTTTAATATCCTATATTGATGCTTTTAGTATCGCGGTGTCTTTTATGTATATATTAGATCGAATATCATTTCAATATGTAATACAATAAACATAATAGAATAAGGGTAATAAACGGTTTACTAGGAAATTTTATACGAGAGAATTAAAAAATATATATAAATCCTTCAACAATTTGAAATACATTACGCGTGCCTCTTGTTAAATATTGTATTGGAAATAACAATGTAACTCTATATTATAGAAAAATATAGATTCAATAATTTAATAGTAGGTATAATTATGATTATAATAATAAATAAGCTAGATGCAAGAAGTACTTTGCCGTGAGACAACTTGCACACATTTTCCGAAACATCAATACGATTTAAAATTATTATTTTTGTAAATTTGAAGATCGGTCCATATTATTTTCGAAAACGTGGACAAAAATGTTTGCACCATTCTGCTGTTTTTGAAGAAAGAGCTCGACCGATCGTCTCGCAAAACAGATAAACGCTCGTCCTCCTGGAGTTTCTTTAAATGGCTTTTAAATTTTTGAAATCGGTTCAGCCGTTCCGTTACGTTTTTGAGAAAACGGTCAAAAATCGGCTTTCATATGCACATAGATACTTTTTTTCCAAATTCGGTCTCACACTTAAAACGTCGTGAAAACATAAAATTAGCAAATCTCATTTTCTGGCAAATACAAACTCCTTCCATTAACTAATATATAAATGTGTATGCACAAATGTGAATGTATAATATATCATAATAAAATTTTAATGAAAAGTTTTACGTTTCGGTTAATTGTTAACTTTTCGTAGGGTAAGATATTTTTCTCAAAAAAAATTGAAAATTAAATTTTTTGCATATCTTTACGATTCAAAGGTTTGTCGACATTTTGGCATATCTTAGAAAAAAAAATTATGTATGTGTGTGCAAGTATGTGCGGATACAATTTTTCGTCGGCGATTTCGAGAACACGGATCAATCGATTTGAATGATTCAAAATCCTTTTTCTTTATTGACGAAATTGGAAGAACTGATTACATTTTTGGGAAAGCAGGTCTAGCGGTTTCGGAGATCGAATAAAAAAATGTAAAAGAAACGTGATGGCGTTAAACGTTTAAAGAAACGTGAAAAAAATTAGACATTTCAAACAAAATTATAGAGATTTTAATTATAAGTACAAATTTTGTTTACAATTATAATGTTTCTGATACGCGGCGCTTACGCGCTTCGATATCGACTCTAGAACAGCTACACAGCGTAATTACTTTGAAAAAAAATCGAAATTTTCAAAAAAAATCACAATATAAAAAGTGAAATTCTTCAAAAACGCCCTTTTTTCAAAACTTTCAAAATTCGCCAAAATCTATTTTTTACAAAGTTTTCAAAAAATTTTACGATGCCATGCACCACTAGTTTTTTAGCTATATTCAGTTGTAATAATCTATCCGAAAAAGATTTAAAACACCTGAATTTCAAAAGCGCACTTGTGAAGTACTGTGGCATTGGGCCATGAAAAAACAGTTTGCAGATATTTTAAATATAAAATTACTATTGCAATTTAATTTCAAGTCCAACTTGAATATTCTATTATATAAAATTGTAAAAAAATAGCATGCTGTAATATTTAAAGAGAACGCGTTTTTGTCATGTCATATTGTTATTATATGCTAATTTCTAAATGCCTAAAAATTAAAATCAGTAAATCTCTGCACGTGTGGGCACTTTCTGCCGAATTTTGTTTTGTATAAATTTAAATAGGTAATGCTTGGCTTACATAGACACACAGTTTTTGAAGTTGGCATTGGAAGTGTTCCTCTCTGCTTAAGAATAGAAATCGTTTATATATGTTTTGAACGAACAAACAAACAAATATACAGTCAAGTGCAAATTATATTTAAACAGTAGGGATATCATTCGCAATATGAAATATTTTTGTGGCGGGAATAGCTCACTCAGTAGCGTTCTCGACTCACACGCTTCGGAGGAATTCGGTTCGAATCTCCAGCAATACCAGAATTAAATAGTGGGGTGGGTGGCATCATGCCTTAAGGCAAATTGCTGGAACTTCCCGTACCGCAACAAAATGTTCGAGGAATACTGAATGTTTTCAAATAGATTATTATAAATATTGTAACATTGTCTAATACTTATAAGAATTATATAAACTGAATTGCAAAGTTGAAATTATTTGTTTAAAGTATATTAGAACTATAGTCAGAATTAAAAATAAAATCTGAATTATTTTTGATATACAAAAAAAATTGAAACAATTTTTTTTTCCAAAATCAATTATTTTGTTAAGACAAGCATAAAGTTCTTTGAATCATTCAAATCGGACGCTTAGTTCACTCAAAAACTGCCATTTTTTACATATTTAGCTCCATATCTTTGAAATGGCTGGGCCTGCCTTTGCCAAAAACTAATAAACACTTCTCGCAATCATTACTAATTGAATGTTTTTTATATCATTCAAATCGGATACTCCGTTCTCTCAAAAAGTCGATTTCTATTTTCTGCACTCTTTGCTCCTTATCCCCGAAACGGCTGAACCTGCCTTTGCCAAAAACTAATCAGCTCTTTTCCCTATCGATAGAAATCGAATGTTTTTTGAACCGTTCAAATCGGTTGATCCGTGCGCCCGAAAACGTGACTGGAAATTTGTATCCATACATACATACACACACACACATCCATTTTTTCTGAGGTATGCCAAAATGTTCAGAAACCTTCAAAACGTCGTGAAATGTGAAAATTTTCAATTCCGATTTTCGGCCCATTACAATAACTTACCCTACGGGAAGTTAAATATAAAATATTAAACTAGATTAAAAATTGTTAATTTGTAGAATACAAGAAAAAAATGTATTGGAACTAAGAAGGGAAAAAAGAAGTTTAGTTTAGAAGATGAGGAGAACATATTGAGAAACAAGAAGAAGAATAAAAATTAGAAAGAAAATTGAATAGAAGATTAGGATATAAGAAGAGATAGTATATATATATATATATGATAAATATATAGGAAATATATATATGTAAAATTGTATAGAATATGATGAAAAATAATATGAATAATGCAGGTGGGTAAAATGCTGTAAAGCGGTGGCCAATAATTTAAAAAAAATGAAATATTTTCTTGTAATCTTTTTCTTACATATGTATGTTGTTTGCCTTATTATTATACAACAATATGTATATTTATATTGTACTCCATCACTATCTATACAAATAATAAAAATAATTAAGTATAAACTCGAAAATTGTTTTGAATTTTCTGTCGCATAAATCAGTCAACAATTGCACATTAACTTATGGGTATCCAAAAAATTCCATGCTAAATATAATAAATTTAAATATACAACTTCTTGTGTTTGACCAGCAAACAGAATTTTTGATATTCTTGTTTATTTGTGCGTATTTTCAAGAATTTACTAAAACTCTTCTTCTTCGATCACTCAGGTTGTTAGGTTATTATTTAACCTTTGTCGCTGTGGACTGTATTAAAAAACTGATTTAATTTTATATTCTGTATTTGTTGCAGTTCTAATCACAATAACTGATGTATTATTAAGTATTAATGAAGAAAAATATATTTATGCGTATAGGTTAGTTACATGTGGTTAAGTCGGCTTCCCTTTTAGAACAGCACGACTCGTTCCCTTAAAACACCCCGCTACCCCCCTCTACCAGGGGTAGCAACCATTCCGTATAAAGCTTAATGCCCTGAAGTTTTGTAAATTTCATGGCCAATATAATAAACCGAAAAGACGTCCGAACATGCCGGCCGCCTTGAAAAGCTACAGCTTTTAAAAAGATAAACATAGCGATTTTGAACTAACATTAAGTATAAAAATTGTATAAAGATTTTACGAGTATAAAAATTGATTAACAATGTAATAATGATTTGCATGACAATCTAATCTAAAATTATTTAACTTATATTTCTTAATATTATATAAACTTAAGATATTTCATTATTGATTGGTAGAATGCACACTTTGTTTAGTGCCCTTTTTAATTCTCCATTGGGGCCCTTCAGTGTAACAACCCGTACGACACCATCATTGCCTGGGTGTATGTCTGTTATCCGTCCAAGACGCCATTTTAATGGTGGTAGATTGTCATCTTTTATAAGCACCAGTTTGCCTATAAGATTATCTTGTTCCATTGGTCTTCTCCATTTGGTCCGTGATTGTAATTCTCCTAGATATTCCTTGTGCCATCTTGTCCAAAAATGCTGCCTTAGCTTTTCAAGATGCTGGAGTTTTGTTAGTCTGTTTTCTGGGATGTGGGAAAGTGAATTTTCTGGAAGTGATGTTAATGATCTGCCGATCAGGAAATGCGCTGGAGTTAGTGGATTGAGATCAGATGGATCAGAGGATAAGGGAGTTAAGGGACGAGAATTCAAAATTGCTTCGATTTGTGTTAATAATGTATACATTGAATTGTAACATAGTTTTGTCTCGCGTAACACCCTACGAAGATGGTATTTTAAACTTTTTACTCCAGCTTCCCACAGTCCGCCGAAATGAGGAGATCTTGCTGGTATAAAATGCCAGCTAATATTTTGACTTATTAATTTACTTCTAATCTCTTCGTTAGATTCTAATAGAAATTTATATAAATCTTTTAAATGATTGTTTGCTCCAACGAATGTTGTTGCATTGTCTGAAAATATATTACTAGGAAGACCTCTTCTAGCAATGAATCGTTTTAATGTTTGTAAAAAAGATTCTGTCGATAAATCGCAGACCAGATCCAAATGAATAGCCTTGGTGCACATGCAAATAAAAATACAAATATAAACCTTAATAAATTTGGCACCGCGTGTTATTCGATCTTTGATAATAAACGGTCCAGCATAATCAAGGCCGACATTGTTAAATGGAAAATCTTGATTAACTCTACTACTAGGCAAATTTCCCATTAGATAATCATTTGACGATGGTTTTGCTTTGAAACAAGTAACGCATTTCCGAATAATTTCTTTACAAGCGTTACGTCCAGAAATTGGCCAAAATCGTTCTCTAATACTTGCGAGAAGTTGTTGAGCACCACAGTGAAGTAATCGGTGATGCTCTTGGTGTAATATTAACGTAGTTAATTTATGTTTTGAGCATAATATTATAGGATTAATTTTATCAAATGAATAATTTGTGTTTCTTAATCGACCGCTTACTCGTATAATTTTCGAATTATCCATAAAAGGATTTAAACATAAAATTCTGCTCTCTTTACTGAGCGATTTAGAATTGACAAGTTTATTATAATCTAATTGGAAAGATTGTTTTTGTGCAATTACTATCAATACCTTAAAAGCTTGATCTAATTCTTGTGTTGTAAGTGGTCCAAACTTCCGTTTATACTTATTTTTTTTAAGTCTACAATTCGTAATAAATCTATTTACATATGCCATTGTTGATTGTAATTTTCGCAATGTCGAAAACCGAGAAAATAAATTAAATTCTACATTGGTGACTAATAAATTAATTGCTCTTGTTTCTTGTATGTTTTTGTCATTAAAATTTAAATTATCTAAAGAATTCAAAATTGTAATATTTTGAGGCAGCATAAAGGTCATTTAAATAAAATCTATGTTAATTATGTTGTGTTGTAAGCAGAAGAATAAAATTTTATTTTATTTTGCCAATTGTTTAAGATAACGTATAGCTAAAAATGATCCAGGTGCTGTACCATATGTGACCGTATTTAATTCACAAGTTTTTGAATTATCTGTTGGAATTTGTCTACCGTTTTCATTAATTATTATTTGCCGATAAATTTTTGAAGTATCGCCTAATGAAGCATATATAGGCATTCTAAATCTTAACATTTTTGTAAATAAGTCATTTCGAATTGACGTTCCCGTATAATGAACATCACACATTGGCAAGGCGCTTGAAGACTTTCCCGAACTTTGAAAAACATCTCTCGTTTTTGTTTTTAAACTATATTTATTCCTTACTGTGCGATGTGGCAAGAAATATTGACTAATTGACTTAAGGGGGTCTCCTCATCAGTAGCTTACAAAAAAAGGGATTTTTCAGAATTTTTTTTGAACATGAAAACAACAAGAGAAACAAAAGATCTTTTGCATAGTTTTGAACACGTATTTATTCAACAAAATAAAATTTATTGTATGTCAAAATAAATAAAAATGGCTGATTTATAAACAATCTTGCGCAGCAGCTCGCGATTGACAACTCAAACTCCGTGCAAGGTACAGCCCGTAATTTTTATCTGAAACTAAAAATGGAAATACTTCTTTATTCAGAAGGCTTTTCTGCATATCATAGACTATTATGGTGGCTCAAAGTTGAAATTTAAACATTTTTAACATTTTTTTAAAAAAGTACTGTTTTTTTAGGGCTTTTTAAGGAGTAATTGCGTTAACAACATTGTAAAATGAAAATTTTCAATACATGTTTTTAGTTCAATCTATGGACAATAAAATTATCTAAAAAACGGTGTCTTACTTGTATATGTAGCTTTTATGGTTCATTTTAATCGTGCACGGAATTTTACAAAAATCGGTTTTCGGAAAATAAGCTTTAAAGTTGCGCGGCTTGACTGGCGCTTGCCCCACGCGCGACTCTACTCGGACCTGTAAATCCTAAACTAGTTTGAGTTGGACTCTCAAACTTTGCAAGAATATTCTTAAATAATTAATCTAACGATTGAAGCAAAAATAAAAAAATCGATTTTTTGAAACTGACTGATGAGGAGACCCCCTTAATATTAAAATTACTAACTTCAGACATATGTTTTAACTTACTATATGCATTAATAAAATTTACACAATTAATTTTTAATAAACTATTCTCTTGGAATTTATGTTTACGTGACATAAATCTTTGTATATGACGAGTTTTCAAATCTTCTAAATGTAATTTATTTTTAAAAGGATTTTTTTCTATAAATCTACCTGTAAAATCGCGTTTGAAATTTGTTATAAAACGATTTTCATAAAATGTTTCGTGTTTTGTTAACTTTTTATAATTGTTGTTTTTAATATCTTTTACTTCGGAAACCTTCTCTAATTGTTTATTAATATTATAATTATTCAATGCTAATAAATTTGTTGAATGTTTTGAATTTGTGCAATTCGGAGAAAACGACCCAACTAATATCCAACCTAATAAAGTTTTCTGTAAAATCGGTGCGTTATCACCTAATTTAATTCTACCTACAGATAAAAGTTTCCAAAACATATCTGCCCCTAAAAGTATATCTATATTCCGCGTCTTATTGTATTCCGGATCAGCTAAGAAAATATTTGTCGGAATTTTAAAATTGTTACCTATGGAAACTAATGGAAGTGGTTCTGTTATTTTTTCTAGCACTAAACAATTTATATTGGATTTAAATGAGTTATTTGTAGATTTAAAATTAATATTTGTTGAGAACCGAATATTGGTCTCTATCTGCCCGACGCCCATAACTGTGTAATTTGTTTTGTCTAGTTTTATACCTAGCCTTTTGCAGGTATCTGCCGTAATAAAATTACTTTGTGCCCCGCAATCTAAAAGACACCGACATTCTATGAACTCTCCGCTCGAGTTTTCTACTTTTATAACAGCTGTTGCTAAAATTACTTGTGACTGTAATTTTGTATTAATATTTTTTGTCGAATAATTAGCAACCGTCATATTTGAACCCGATGTGATAGGAATTGTATTAGTCTCTTCAAAATGAACCAATGTATTATGTTTCATTTTGCATATTTTACACGGAAATGCTAAACAAACGTCTACCTTATGCCCTCGCTTGAAACAATTTATACATAAATTCAATTCTTCGATTTTACTTATCCTATCTTTAATAGATAGCGCTTTGAATTGCTTGCAGTAATATAAGGAGTGATTTTCTTCACATAAATAGCAAGTTTGCCGCCCCGTTGACAGATAATTAATTGATGGATTATGATTATTATTTGTGCTCTTGTATTTTATGTGTTGAGCCACAGATTTATTAATATTATTAGGAAAAGGTTTACTACTAATATTTGTGGATAATTTTTCTAACATATCACATTTTTGTTTAATAAAATTATTAATATCTGTCAACGTCGGCTTTTCTTTGCTACAGGTAAAGGATTCCCAATCCCGTAACGTACGCGTATCGAATTTATTTGTGAATATAAATATAATAATTGTGTCCCATTTATCTGTGGGTTCGCCTAATGACTCTAATGAGCGTAGATGCCTAGAAATCGTTTCTAATAACGTTCTTAATTCTGAATGAGATTCGCGACTACATTTCGGACTATCAAAAATTGCCTTTATGTGATTATGTATGATTAACCGTTTATTTTCAAACCTGTCTTTTAAAATTTGCCATGCTATATCATAATTAGAATCGGATGCCTCTATAGCTGCAATGCTATTTTTGGCATCTTTTTCTAATGATGATTTTAAATAATAAAATTTTTGAATTTTGCTTAAAGTATTGTCGCTATGCACCAAAGCGTTAAATGAATCATGAAATTCTAACCATTTATCGTAACTTCCATCAAACGTGGGAAGTTTAATTGTAGGCAATTTAATATTTTTGATATTTGTATACGAATCAATGCTAGACGGCCCTATTGTTTGCTGATCGTCTTTACATTTTTTCGTGTCATTGAAATTTTGAATTATAAATTTTAATTTAGCTATTGTTCTATAATAATCATTTTCGAAAGATTCCTTATCGCCTTCTGATACACCCTCAATTAATTCAATTTCATATTGTATCGTTTCAAATTCATCAATAATTGGTAATATCTTTTCGAGTCTGGTATTTAATTCAATAATTATATTTTCATCTAGTATTGTGGAATCTAATGAATTTACAAAATTTTGCACTCGCGTCAATTTGGATTTAATGAATCCACGCTTCGCTTTAAGTTCCGCCATTTTGAATACAATATTAAACACAACCGAGCAATATGTGAAATTATTGGGATATTATGAAAGGAATGAAAACAGACTTACTTGTAATACAGGTGTGTAGATGTTGTAATTGTCCTCAGCCTTCGTTCCCTTGTTTGCTCTCGTCTGACCGCCACGTGGTTATAAAGTTTAGCCGCTTTGGAATGTTTCTTCTTCACAACACTTAGAAATTTGTTATCACTATTGTACTTTAATTAACTGCTTGTAATTCACGATACGGTTCGAAGTACCAAAATGTTTATTTGTGCGTATTTTCAAGAATTTACTAAAACTCTTCTTCTTCGATCACTCAGGTTGTTAGGTTATTATTTAACCTTTGTCGCTGTGGACTGTATTAAAAAACTGATTTAATTTTATATTCTGTATTTGTTGCAGTTCTAATCACAATAACTGATGTATTATTAAGTATTAATGAAGAAAAATATATTTATGCGTATAGGTTAGTTACATGTGGTTAAGTCGGCTTCCCTTTTAGAACAGCACGACTCGTTCCCTTAAAACACCCCGCTACCCCCCTCTACCAGGGGTAGCAACCATTCCGTATAAAGCTTAATGCCCTGAAGTTTTGTAAATTTCATGGCCAATATAATAAACCGAAAAGACGTCCGAACAATTCTAAAGCTTTTGTAATTAATGTTTATGATCACTAATTACACTAACAGCTATTAAAAAGCAACCCAATATTTGTCGTATTCTAGTTTTGATATATTTTTATTACAAATATCTTTTCTAATAGAGAAGATATTTTAACGTTTATGCACTAAAGCAGAGCTATTTTACTTAAAAACATATTTTTGATTTATTTTTGAAAGTATATATGGTTTAGATCATTATACTGTCTAAATGAACTACATCACAACAAATAACATATTTGTTTTAAGTTAATAAAATTTGTTATAAGTCCCTTTTTACCCCAAACAAATTGAATGGCTTATGTTTAATTTTTAAGGGATTTTACGAAATACTAGCTACATGATCTGATATTTGGTTAGAAGCATTTAACAGCAGACTTGAAATAACTATTTATTTTATTTATTTCTTTTAAAATTGATATTTTTTAACTTCATTTACTTTTTTATTTTTCACGCCTTTGTCAGGGTAAGGGTTTAGTTGGTCCTTTTTACCCCATTTAAATGTAAGCAATTAGAGAGGTTATATAAAAACATCTGTTGAATCTAACTTCAAATTAGCTATATATCTTATAAAATAATTAAATAACACAAACTTAAAAGTTATATAAAAGCTAACAACGAATGAAAATATTTTTGTTATGTATTTTCAAACATTATCGTGATTTTTTGCCCGCTACTTTCAAATATTGTTAAAAACTTCTTAACCTCACTGGTTTTCAATATATCGGTGGTGGACCTTTATACCCGCGGTCCCTTAAGCCGCTCTACCCTATCATTAGTGCTTGACATCAGACTGCAAGCAACGGGGATTTGAATTGGAAACCGTGTGGTTGCAAGTGTGAGGCTCTAACACTCACCTAGAAAAAACTTTTAAACAACATTTTTCTAAAAGTGGTCCCAAACATATGTACAAACATATATAAAGCCAAGATATTATTAGTTGACGGCGAACAGACAGAGAAATAGATAAGACATAAAACAATAAACTCCTCCTGAGATTTCTTGGCGCTTTTCCAATTAGGAAAATGTAGTAAATTTTTCTTGTCAATGAATCGATTGGGTTATTAAAGAAAATTGGGGCAATTGCATATTTCATTCACGGTACGTATTTCTAGCAAGTCAGTAGTACTAATCATTACAATGAAGTCTATATTTACAAGACCTACCACAAACCTGTAGAACTAGAGTTCTACCACAAACCTGTAGAACAAGATCTGTAGGTTCACTACCTACAAAACTATGCTACAAAACCTACTATAGCAAATGTATAATTATAAAGTCTATAATGAGTATCAAACGCAATACTGCCTAAATGCACAAGATTGGAAATAAAGCCTACAATGGATTTTTGCATGTAGACTCTACTCTGCAGAAGTCCTAAATAATCTCCACGATAATAATTCCAGAAATTTGCCAAGTTTCCTTAAGGCAAATTGCTGGAACATCCCGTACCATAATTAAATATTCGAGGAATGAAAATAATCAATAATTGTTTTAAATCAATTCAAATAGATTATTTATTTATTATAAATACATACTGTAAATCTATAAGTGCTTATTAAATTGGGCGACGAGCGTATTACAAACAAGTTATATGTGTATGCTTAGAAGAAATTTGTTCAATTTTTTTGATAATTTTGAATTTTTTTCAAATTTTAAAACTTTTTTAAAAGTTAGAAAATATTTGGAATTTTTGGAAAAAAAAACAATTTACAAACAAGTTATGTGTATACTTAGAAGAAATTTGTTCAATTTTTTTGATAATTTTGGAATTTTTCAAAATTTTAAAACTTTTTTAAAAGTTCGAAAATTTTTAGAATTTTTGGAAAAAAACATTTTTTTCAATTTTTTTGAGAATTTGGAAATTATTGAAAATATTTGATTGTTTTAATTTTCAAAATATTGTCAAATTTTTGTAAAAAATCATTTTTTTTTAGATTTTGAGATTTTTTGAAATTTTTCAAAATTTATATTTTTCTTTTGAAATTGAAAAATTTTGAAAACTTGAATTTATTTTTGAAAATTCTCAAAATTACGAATTTTTTTGTAAAAGCATTTTTTGCACACCGTCTACACAAGCAAAAAGTTTTTTGAATTAATCTAATCGGATAATCCGTTCTCTCAAAAACTGCATGAACATTTTTACACCCTCCATTCGCGCTCCATTCTTCCAAAACGACTCCATACTTTCATGCCTTTTGCAAAAACACCTTGCGATTGAGTATAAACTGAATGTTTTTTCAATCGAAAAAACCAATGAACATTTTTGACCGCCAAATGGCGCTTTTTTAACTTTTTTCATTGAGAGTCCATAACCGCTGGTCCTGCCTTTTCAAAAATTTAAACAGTTCTTCGTTTAGTCAATATAAATAAAATGTTTTTTGAATTATTCAAATCGGACGCTTCGTTCTCTCAAAAACTGATTTATCATTTTTGACTATTTTTGCCCCGTATCTTCGGAACGGCTAGACCTAGCCCAAAACTAATCAGCACGTCTCCTTATCAAAACGAATCAAACGTTTTTTTGAATTATTTAAATCGGTTGATCGGTGTTTCAGAAATCGTCGACGAAATATTGTATCCGCACACACACACACGCACACACACATACACACACTTACATACACATACATCCATTTTTTCTAAGGTATGCCAAAATATTCAGAAGCCTTTGAAACGTAAAAATATATAAAAATTTTCATTTTCGATTTTTTTGCGATTACTATAACTTGCCCTACGGAAAGTCAAAAAACTGCATTACAAACACAAAAAATTACATAAATAAAACCTACGACAAGATCCAAAGACTCCTGCCTCGAGACCTAAAGGCCTACAATAAAACCCCTACAATAAGACCTTTTTTAATAATAATAATAAAGGCTTTAAAATTCTGACATGAGACCATTGATAGTGATTGGACGTCGGCCTTATCTATTGTTTAAAGATAAATGTATAATGAACTTCGTTTTTAATTTGGCCCAGGCGGAGTGCTTTGGCGGACTTGAGTTTGAGTAATCCCCGAGGCGACTTTTGTATTTGTCTGGTTGAGTATGTATTTTATAGTTTACTTGCAGGTGTTGCTAATCAACCAGTTTGGAATATACTTTGGGGTAGTCCAAATTTCTTTTAATGTTTTAATTTACTTTGACATTTTTGAATGTTTAAGATGTTTGATTTGGAATATGATACAATAACCCTTAAAGTTACAAGATCCATGAAACTCAGATACAAGATTTATATCAACCCACTCTCACTCTTGTTTGGAACATTTTGAATAACTTATTTAACTAAATATGCATTATCCGATCAAGTTATTACTTAGAAAGTTAATATATATATACATATATAATATAAGTTAATATATTATTAGCAATACCATTACATTTTATATTTAATTATTTTTATAGTTATAATCAAATGGTTTCTATATAAATATTTCTACTAAAATTGTCTTTTAGTACTTCGTTTAACAATTATTTAGTAAAAGAAATGTACGATTAATTAGATTCTATTTATTTTTTAATTAATAAGTAGCATAGTAGAATTTCACAATAAACAGATAAGAGTTCATTACACAGACATTGAGGAAATAACATAAATATTTCAATGTTTTTATTTACGTCGCATCATTAATATATCGATTTTTAATTCCATTTATCTTTTAAAATTTATTACACATGTACGAATTAAATTAATTTCAAAAGTGATAAGGTTTGCGTACGTTTGACAATTACTATTATGATACAACAAAAATGTGATTGTTTCAGCTAAAATGACAAGTATATGTTTGCCCCAGTTTGGTCATTTGTAAATGTTTTTTTTTTTTAATTCAAGTCAAATTAACTCCTACATTCCCAGACTTTTTCTTAATTTTTTTTTCTTAAAATTGTAATCTTTATCTTTCGGAAGAAAGATATCATTTTGCCAGAAAATCCGATTTGCTAACCCTACGTTTTCACGGCATTTCAAGTTTGGCACTAAAATTGGAAAAAATATATGCATGTAAGTTGAAATTTAGGCTTTTATCAAAGTTTTCTCGAAATCGGTTGCGCAGATTTGGAATATTTAGAAGGCATTTGATGACAACTAGCATTGCCTAGTCAGTCTTTTGAGTCGATCGGCTGAGCCGTTTCTTTAGAATTAGTAGGAAGTCTAAAATTTAAATCAATGATCAACGATTTGAAAAGTTGAAACTCGTCTGAAAAATATCAGCTGGGCATCGTGCTGATCAGTATTAGTATATTTCGTACAGATCGGCTGAGCTGTTTCTTCATAAATTTTAAATTTTTCTTGAAGATTTCAATGACACTTAGCATAACATCCGAAAATATTACAGTACCACGAAAAGTGGTTTAATTAAAAAAAATAATAAAAAAATTTAATAATGAGCCGCGCTCTTAGGACATACACGTCTATATTCCATACTGCGTTTTGTACTGATTGCCGTTGACGTCCACTAAAATAATAAATAAAACACGAAGTAGAATAACATGCGTTAAAAAATTAAATTAAGTTAAAATAATAAAATAAATTATAAGATTGTTTGAAACATTTTTATTGAAGAACACATTAATTAGTTTTTAGTGAAAGCGAAAACTTTATTTTCTAAATAAACATTTAAAAATTTTATCGTGAACGGATATGTGTAATTATGGATCTTCAACAGAATCAATCAACAGATCACTGACCACATATTTTAGAATGCAGTTTATTTGAGAAAGACTAGAAAAATGTTATAGGAATTTAACCCTTTCGACTCGGATGCCGCCTCTCCGGCGGCAAAAATCATATAAATCTCGAAATACGCGAGTGGAAAGTGTTAACTCTACAAAATCATTAGTATCAATCCTATTAATTCAAATTGTTATTTCTATGTAATTAGATTTATCAAGCAACGAAAAGTAAACATGTAAATAAAAACTACATGTATAGCATTTTTGCCGCTAAAGGTTTATCGAA
The DNA here is from genome assembly GCF_003426905.1 of Ctenocephalides felis. Lineage (NCBI taxonomy): Eukaryota > Metazoa > Arthropoda > Insecta > Siphonaptera > Pulicidae > Ctenocephalides > Ctenocephalides felis. The sequence goes on from NW_020538040.1 coordinate 136,822,207, forward strand.
GTCCAATAAAATGACAAAAAAACTAAATGTATGTGTAAATAATCGATTTCATCAACAAATCTTTGATTTGTCTATGATGTGCATGTCTAACAGTGCACTTCTCTACCTGTTTAAAAAACTTACTGTATGTCCACATGTCCAAGTTGTCAACTTGTCTACTTTTGTACCTGCCTACCTGTCCACCCATTTACCTTTCTACGGTTCTATCAAGCGATGTGCCTACAAGTCGATCTGCCTACCAGTCCACCTGCTCATCAATCGACATGTCTCCTTACTTAATTTTCTACCATTCTACCTGTCTGCACGTCTATCTGTGTATCTTCCTACTTGTCTGCGTGTTGTCTACCTGTCTACCTGTCTAATTGTCTACATGTCTATCCAATCACATGTTTAGCTATCCACTTGTCTACATATTCACCTGTCATTTTGTTTTAAAAGCTTTGCAACGTTATTCAACGCATAATGGCATATAAAGCAACATAAAACTAGCAAATAAGATTGTCTTGCTGAAACACAAACTTAAAGTTTATAATTCAGTTTAGTACTATCTTAAATAACTTATTGCTATTAATCGGATGGTTTAAAATGGAAAGAAATAAATGTTTTCATTTTCATTTCAACAACGTCAGCATAATACTTTAATATTCAATATAATTTAAAACTAGTGGTGCTTGGTATCGTGCCTTAGAGCAAATTGCTGGAATTAATTTTTTTAAAAAAGCTTCAAGTTTTTTTGAAATTTTTGTAAAATGTAGATTACTGCTAGAAACAATTAGTTAATTGCTCAAGGTGTTTTGCTTGTAATAAAACTATTATTTTTTGGAATCTGCCTCATAGTTAAATTATTGTTGAACTGTTACATATTGCTACACAATTAGATAAAAATTTTATACAGCATGAAAAATATTATAAATAAATACAAAAAAAAACATTACAATTGAATTTTCTACATTATAAACCGGCGGCTTATCGTTTTAATACTTCAAATCGTATAATTCGTAAATTATCAAAAATAAAAAACGAAAGTTATGAAATTTATCAAGACATTTGATATTGCGGAACATGCAAAATATTCTTTGAGCAAACGATACAGCTGACTGGTTGTTTGGTGTCGTTTAGTAAACATCATTATAAATGTCTTGAATTTTGGTTTCATATTTCAACGCAAACGTAATTAATCAATTTTTTACTTCTTAATTTTATTAAGGTTTTATTGATTATAAGAGCCAGGAGTTGGCAATACTACTTATCATAATTTTATGATAAGTGTTTGCTTTACTAGTTGAAGTAATTATTTTTTAATCTGTTTTATTTATAATATTTTTAATGAATCGGAAGAATGTAAGTACTGAGCAAAATAAAACAAATATCTGTCTATTTTAAATTAATCTGAAAATGAGTACACGAGTGGATTGAATGGAAACCTTTGTTGTTTTGATGTTTTCTTTCTTAATATTGAAAAGTCCAATTAAACAGATGGCTTCAATCATATACTCAGACTTCATCCAGAACATATATATATATATATATATATATATATATATATATATATATATATACTAGCTCGTCCCGCAAAGGTTAAGTATAAAAATAACTAACTATTGTAACTATTAAAAATAAGTTTTTGCTTTTCAATGAGTTTAAGAAAATCATAATCAGAATTCAGTAAAAAATATTCATGCGGCATAAAAAGTTATTCGATTACTAAAATCGACTATTACTAAATAGGGATTTGTGGTAGGAGGGTGAAGGTTTAGGGCTGAGTGTGCTTTTTTAATTAATAATTATAAAAAATAAAGTAAAATAATTTGATTTAAAAAACAAAAACTAGTGGTGTGCCTTAAGGCAAATTGCTGGAACTTCCCGTACCGTAACGAAATGTTCGAGGAATATTAAATGTTTTCAAATAGATTATTATAAATACTGTAACATTGTCATATTTATAAAAATTATATAAATTGAATTGCAAATTTGAAATTATTTGTTTCAAGTGTATCAGAACTTCAGTCAGAATTAAAATCAAATTCTAAATTATTTTCAATAATACAAAAAAATTTTTTGAAAAAAAAATTTGAAACAATGTTCTTTTTCTAAAAGCAATTATTTTGTTGAAACAAGCAGAAAGTACTTTAAATAACTCAAATCGGACGCTTAGTTCTCTCAAAAACTGCCATTTTTTGCACGTATAGCTTCGTATTTTCTCCCAATCATTACAAATTGAAAATATTTTAGATCATTCAAATCGGAAACTCCGTTCTCTCAAAAACTCGATTAGTATTTTCTGCACTTTTTGCTCCGTATCTCCGTAACGGCTTGACCTGCCTTTGCCAAAAACTAATCAGCACATCTCCCTATCAATAGGAATCAAATCGGTTGATCCGTGCGCCCGAAAACGTGGACGAAAAAATGCGGACATACAAAACACACACACACACATACACACACAACCATTTTTTCTGAGGTATGCCAAAATGTTCAGAAACCTTCAAAACGTCGAGAAATGCAAAAAAATTCATTTTCGATTTTCGGCCCATTACTATAACACTACCCTACGGGAAGTTAAAAATTAAGTGTGGCCACTCAGGGGTATAAAAAATATGTTGTTTGATTATCAGCATTGCGACGAACAACATGACATGAGAATTGAATGCGATGCATTCGAAAAATGCGGGGGCACGCTTTGGGGGGCGCCCAAACGAGATTCGGATATGAAATTTATAATATAGTTATTTCAATATCATTCAAGAAATACATTATTTCTTGCCATCTTTTACTAATCTTTGGACAATACTTTTAAAATACGTTTATAAACTTAACTTCAAAACAAGAAACTGATACACGATGTACAAAGTAAAGATAAATACATACAATTCGGCCCTTACCATATCAATTAGGAGAAGTTTACGGTGCAATTTTGGATATTTTAAATAATAAACATTAAAGCCAAACCAAAATGAAGTACCAGCGTTACATTTAATAATAAAAGGCTAGAATTTTAATAGAAGGCTAGAAATCGCATAAAATAAATAAGCAAAATGTTTCAAAACCCAAATAATTAGGTTGCAAGCAATAATGAACCTACTGAAACTTTTGGATGTCCTAAATATTTGAATTGAAAGATATTAAAAATAGTTCAGTAGTATAATTATGAGCAAACTGCGAATTTTTTGTGTTCTAAATCCAGAATTTTTAAAAAGTATTAAAAAAAAATAACAGTTAAAATAAAAGAGGGGGGGCTATAAAAAAAATGGCATGCGGGCGCTGAGGACACCAGGACCGGCCCTGTATATATATATATATATATATATATATATATATATATATATCAAAAATTATCAATTCTTTGTTTGAATTAAACCTGTGAGTATTCATAAATAATTCACATCGACCTAGTATTCACCATCTGCGAATAGTGTTTTATTATTTTGAACAACAAAGCCGTTTCTCTAAAATATTGAACATCACATAATTAAGATTTCAAATTTATCTAAGCATCTGTTTACGTTCTGCTAATGAATTTTACAAAGTGCTAAAGCCATAATAACAAAGGAATTATCGCCGAACTTGAAAACATAAAGCAGGCGCCTCGGGGAGCGCTGCCCTCTTTAAAGCGAATCAGCCAGAAATATCCGCTGGCGTGGGTCACAAAGAAAATACAGTAGCGCACTCTTACCTTTCAGAGGAATTTCGGGGTCCATTTATTATAATATACACAAAACACAAAAATGAATTCGAACTAACACTTGCTTAATTAAACAACATCACTTGATTAGATAGTGTTTATCATTTGGATGTCGAACGTAGCGGGATCATTTGAATCGAACACGTGCCGAGCATAATTCGGACGAGTCGGCCGTCCGTACACGAGGAGAACCTGTACCGCACTGCTCACCAGTTGCGAGTTATCTAGACACTGGGCCGATGTGTTGGTGTTCTCTGTTCTGTCACACGCACTTTGAGCGACTGATACTTACTATCAGCTCGGGAACATTATTCTAACTTCATAATCGAGTCAATAGATGTTTGAAATAGACAAATTTAACAAATTCGAATCCTCATAAGTTCATGGTAACTTTTTAATACTAGTGGTGCATGGCATCGTGCTTTAAGGCATATAGCTGGATCTTCCCGTACCGATAATCATTTTTTTAAAAAAACTTCAAATTTTTTGAAAACTTTAAAAAGTAGCTGTAAATGGAATTCTGTCTTAAGGCAATTAAGGCATCGTGCCTTAAGGCAATTGCTGGAACTTCCCGTACCAAAAATTATTATTTTTTTAAAACGATTAACATTTTTAAAAAAAATTTACTTCAAAAAAATAAAATTTTGAGAAACTATAAATTGGACAAAAAATTACTTTTTTTTGAAAAAAAATTTTTTCAAAAAAAATTAAATTTTTTTTTTTTTTTTTTTTTTTTTTATTTTTTTTTGGAAAAAATAATGTTTCTCTTTATTTTGGCATATTTTGGAAGATCTGAACTTTTTTTCAAAGCAATCGTACTGCTTTAACTGCATAGAGACGAAATATCAAAGCGCGTAAGCGCCGCGTCGTCGTCTAACGGATAAACATTGGTACGGAACGCATAGGAATGTAAACAAAATTTATACTTATTGTTAAAATCTCTATAAAACATCTGATAATTTGATGTGCATATGTCTAATGATCATTTTTAACCGCCAAATAACATTTTTTTACTAGATCTCCGAAACCGCTAGACCTGCCTTCCCAAAAATTCAATCAGTTTTTCATCTTGTCAATACGAGTAAAATGTTTGTTAAATTATTGAAATCGGACACTCCGTTCTCTTAAAAACTGAGTTACCGTTTGTGCACTTTTTGCCCTGTATCTTCGAAACGGCTAGAGCTGCCTATGCGAAAAACTAATCAGCACGTCTCCTTATCAATACAAATCGAATGTTTTTTGAATTATTGAAATCGGTTGAACCCTGTTTCCGATTCACATTCTTGATTTTTTTGCGATTACTATATACTACCCTACGGGAAGTTAAAAATGAGATTATAAAATTTTGAAAAAAAATTGCTTTTTTTGAAAAATTTGAATTTTTCTTCATATTTTGAATTTTTTTATACTTTTTTATTTTTCTGAAAATTTTGAACTTTTTTTCAAAGCAATCGTCCTGTGTGGGTGTTTTAGAAAAAAAATATCGAAGCGCGTAAGCGCCGCGTCGCAGTGTAACGATTGAACATTGGTATCGAACCATAGAAGTGTGAACAAAATTCATACTTATTATTAAAATCTCTATAAAATATCTAAAAAATGATTTTGATGTGCATAGGTGTAATGATAATTTTTGACCGCCGAATGGCTTTTTTTTACTTTTTTCACTCGACCTCTGAAACCGCTAGATCTGCTTTTCCAAAAATAACAGTACTTAATAAATGAAATGTTTTTTGGATTATTCAAATCGGACAATCCTTTATCTCAAAAACATTTATTACCATCTTTGTTTTTTTTTTGCCCCGTATCTTCGAAACGGCTAGACCTGCCTTTGCCAAAAACTAATAAGCATGTCTCCTTATCAATACAAATCGAATGTTTATTGAATTATTTAAATCGGTTGATTTGTGTTCCCGAAATATCAGCGAAAATTTGTATCCGCATACACATACGCACATACATCCATTTTTTGTATGTCAAATGTTCAGAAACCTCTGAAACGTAAAAATATATAAAAATGTTGGTGCACCGCATCATGCCTTGGAAAATTACTGAAACTACCCGCATCGTAACATAAAATGTTTAAAATATTTTTTTTAAACTTTGATAATAGTAGAATTTTAAGAATTTCTGAAAATTTTGAATTATTTTAAGCGTTTTTGATAATCCTGCAAATTTTTGAAAGTTTTGAATTTTTTTCAGTCATCTTTTCAAAGCCTTGTATCTGTTTTAGAGTTGAAATATATTGATACGCTTAAAGGTTAAACTTACATTTAAATAAAATTTGTACTAACTGCATTGGTACGAACCGCTGACCTTTATTCCAAAAAAATGATTCAATTCTACATTTTGTCAATACAAGTAAAATTTGTACATTCAAATCATTCAAATCGGACGTCCGTTTTCTCAAAAACTGAAATGCCATTTTTTCGCACTTTTTGCCCCGACCAGGTCCTGAAGTTATATAAAATGTGAATTCAGACTAACAAAATTTCTAAAAGATGAGAATAATCCAATAAAGATGAATACTTTACTTTAAA
>NW_020538040.1:136829425-136928551 GCF_003426905.1 Ctenocephalides felis
TGAGTTTTATAAAAAAACCGTGAGAATTATACCCAGAATTTCTGTGCATATCAAAGTACTATAATTATATGGAAGAATAACATTTACCTGATTAAAATAAATAACATTTGACTAAACCAGACGAAAACTCGTGATGATTACTTTTTTACTTTTTGGTCTCAAAATAATCAAAACTAGCGATCGCGGATGTTTATTTCTTCGCAAATCTCTATCTTTCCGCCATAAAAGCCTAAACGGACGGTGAATAGTTTTCGAGATATTTCGATTGCTCAACTTGCCCCTATTCTCAACTAGCTCTCCGCCTACCCTACCCGTAGGTAAGTTATGTAATCGCAAAAAAATCGAAAATATATTTTTTGCATATCTTTACGTTTTAAGGTCTTCTGAACATTTTAGCATACCTTAAAAAATTGATGTATATGTGTGTGTGTGTACGGATACAAATTTCAGGAACACGGATCAACCGATTTGAATAATAAAAAAACATTACATTCGAATTGATAAGGAGACGTGCTGATTAGTTTTTGGCAAAGGCAGGTCAAGCCGTTTCGAAGTAATGGGGGCGAAAACTGCCAAAAATGGTAATTGATTTTTTGAGAGAACGGAGCGTCTGGTTTGTATGATTCAAGAACTGATCATTAGACATATCCACATCAAATTATCACATGTTTATAGATCTTTTAATTATAACAAATTTTGTTTACTTTTCTACGTGTTCCGTACCAATGTTTATCTGTTTGAGACGCCCACGCGCTTCTATATTTCGTTTCTACGCAGCTAACGTATCGCGATTGCTTTGAAAAAAAAAAGTTCAGATTTTCCAAAAATATAAAAAAGCTCTAAAAGGAAGTTGATTTTTTAAAAAAAAAAAAATTAATTTTTGGTACGTTCCAGCAATTTGCCTTAAAGCACAATGCCATGCACCACTAGTTTCCTATCTATTGAACTAGTCCATGGTAAGGGTCTTGCAAACCAGGTTCTGTATCCGACTCAGACTAAAAAACATAATTCTAAAATCATTTCAAGTAAGCATTGTCTTCTAATAATGCTAGGTTACAAGATATATAATAACACAACACTTAATTGGCTTAATAAATTGGCTAATTGGCCTAATAAATTGGCTTGTAACGAAACTGAACACCATCGGAATTTGTTAAAAAAACGTTTACGCTTGGATCCTACGGCCTGAAATTTAAAATGCTTTGTAAAGGTTTTTTTTTTAATATTTAATTAAAATTTATTTTATATTTAAAAGTTTGAATTTTCGGTCCTTGCAACCGAAAGGTTTTGCGTTCAAAATGTGCAACCTGATAACAATAGCAGTGATATCTATTTCCACTTGAAAATATAGATCAAAATTATGTTTATTATCCAATATGTGCCAACTCGCGAATCAAGTGAATCATTCAAATCAAGCCCTTAACACCTGATTCGAATCACGTTATACTTGATTCTAATAAACTCACATCAAGCCCAAAACAATTTACTGTGATACAATATGTATGAACATAAATTGTAATAAACATAAAAAAATAATTTTAATAATCATACATATGAAAACGAAAAGAGGAATGAATTATGCGAACCACCGAATTGAATAGAATCATGATATTGAATTGATGCGTTACTCGCACGATTCAAATTGAATCCAATCATTCGAGTTACTCGCACGATTCGAATTGAATCGAATCATTCGAGTTACTCGCACGATTCGAGTTGAAAGGATTATTGAGTTACTCGCACGATTCGAATTGAATCAAATCATTCGAGTCACTCGCACGATTCGAATTTAATCGAATCATTCGAGTTAGGAAACGTCCATTAATCACGTGAGGCTTTCAGGAGAAGAGGGGGTTTGACCAAAAATCACGAAATATCACGTGGGGGAGGGAGGTTTAGTGAAATATCTCGTGTATTTACTTTTTACATGAATTTTTTAAAAAAATCCAAGCATTTTTTTAAGAAAAAATAAAAAATCATACGATTGTTTTCTCGTAACTGAAAATACACGTGATGTTCCGTGGGAAAGGGGGGTGTAAGTTTAAATATCACCACGTATCACCAATAGAAAGATCCAAAAATTTTTAAAAAAAGCGGTCACGTGATTAACGGACCTTACTCGCTTGCAAGCTATTTAATAATTTAATAATTGAATTTCTGAGCATATGCATAGAGAACAGACACAGCAGCGTCATTGTTCGTTAATAAAATAAAATGAACATGATATCAATAGACCCAAAATTCAATTTATTGTTTTATATTGTTTGATTATCTACTATTGTAAACTTGCATTGTCTTAGCTTTTATTTATCCATGCTCGATTCGAGATGAGTCGATTCATGGTTCGAATGATTCAAATCATATGAATCAATAAATTTTCGAGTCGACACCTCCTTAGTAAAAACCAATATAATGTAAAACATTAAATAGATTAAGATAAAAAGAAAAAAATATGTAAAAATAAATATAATGCAAAATATTGAATAGAATCCTATATCAATTATAAAAAAATATGAAAAAATCGATAAACTTTCATCTCCGTTGATTTTTCTAGATAATTTGAATGCTTTTTTAATATCCTATATTGATGCTTTTAGTATCGCGTGTCTTTTATGTATATATTAGATCGAATATCATTTCAATATGTAATACAATAACATAATAGAATAAGGGCTAATAAACGGTTTACTAGGAAATTTTATACGAGAGAATTAAAATATATAAATATATAAATTCTTCAACAATTTGAAATACATTGCGCGTGCCTCTTGTTAAATATTGTATTCGAAATAACAATGTAACTCTATATTATAGAAAAATATAGATTCAATAATATAATAGTAGGTATAATTATGATTATAATAATAAATAAGCTAGAGGCAAGAAGTACTTTGCCGTGAGACAAGTTGCACACATTTTCCGATACATCAATACGATTTAAAATTAATATTTTTGTAAATTTGAAGATCGGTCCATATTTTTTTCGAAAACGTGGACAAAAATTTATGCACCATTCCGCTGTTTTTGAAGAAAGGGCTCGACCGATCGTCTCGCAAAACAGATAAACGCTCGTCCTCCTGGAGTTTCTTTAAATGACTTTCAAATTTTTGAAATCGGTTCAGCCGTTCCGTTACGTTTTGAGAAAACGGTCAAAATCGGCTTTCGTATACACATAGATACTTTTTTCCAAATTCGGTCTCACACTAAAAACGTCGTGAAAACATAAAATTAGCAAATCTCATTTTCTGGCACAAATGTGAATGTATAATCTATCATAATAAAATTTTTAATGAAAAGTTTTACGTTTCGATTGATTGTTAACTTTTCATAGGGTAAGATTATTTGCAAAAAAATTGAAAATTTAAAATTTTTGCATATCTTTACGATTCAAAAGTTTCTGGACATTTTGGCATATCCTAAAAAAAAATGTATGTATGTGTGTGTGCAAGTATGTGCGGATACAGTTTTTTGTCGGCGATTTCGACAGCACGGATCAACCGATTTGAACGATTCAAAAAAGTACCAAAAGAGATAATTCAGTTTTTGAGAGAACGGAGCGTCGAATTGGAATGATCCAAAATCCTTTTTCTTTATTGACGAAATTGAAAAAACTGATTACATTTTTGGGAAAGTAGGTCTAATAGTTTCGGAGATCGAATAAAAAAAGTAAATAAATGCGATTTGGCGGCTAAAAATGATCATTAGACATAAGCATATCAAATTATCACATATTTTATAGAGATTTTAATAATAAGAGCAAATTTTGTTTACATTTATAATGTTTAACTGCGACGCGGCGCTTGCGCGCTTCGATATCGACTCTAAAAGAGCTACACAGCGTAATTACTTTGAAAAGAAAATCGAAATTTTCAAAAAAAAAATCACAATATAAAAAAGTCAAATTTTTCAAAAAAGTCCTTTTTTTAAAAAAATCAAAATTCGCAAAAATCTATTTTTTACAAAGTTTTCAAAAAATTTTACGATTAGCTATATTCAGTTTTAATAATCTATCCAAAAAAGATTTAAAACACCTGAATTTCAAAAGCGCACTTGTGAAGTACTGTGGCATTGAGCCATAAAAAAACAGTTTGCAGATATTTTAAATATAAAATTACAATTGCAATATAATTTTCAAGTTTAAATTGAATATTGGATTTTGTAAATTGTAAAAAATTAACATGCTGTAATATTTAAAAAAAAACGCGTTTTTGTCATGTCGTTGTAGTGTTTTTTTTGCGGTATGTTATTATATGCTAATTTCTAAATGCCTAAAAATTAAAATCAGTAAATCTCTGCACGTGTGGGCACTTTCTGCCGAATTTTGTTTTGTATAAATTTAAATAGGTAATGCTTGGCTTACATAGACACACAGTTTTTGAAGTTGGCATTGGATGTGTTCCTCTCTGCTTAAGAATAGAAATCGTTTATATATGTTTTGAACGAACAAACAAACAAATATACAGTCAAGTGCAAATTATATTTAAACAGTAGGGATATCATTCGCAATATGAAATATTTTTGTGGCGGGAATAGCTCACTCAGTAGCGTTCTCGACTCACACGCTGGAGGAATTCGGTTCGAATCTCCAGCAATACCAGAATTAAAATATAAAATATTAAACTAGATTAAGAATTGCTAATTTGTAGAATACAAGAAAAAAATGTATTGGAACTAAGAAGGGAAAAAAGAAGTTTAGTTTAGAAGATGAGAAGAACATATTGAGAAACAAGAAGAAGAATGAAAATTGAATGGAATTTAAGAAAGAAAATTGAACAGAAGATTAGGATATAAGAAGAGATAGTATTTTAAATGTATAGGAAATATATATGTAAGAACTGTATAGAATATGATAAAAAATTAATGAATAATGTAGGTGGCTAAAAATGATGTAAAGCGGAGGCCAATAAAATTAAAAAAAAAAGAAAAATGAAATATTTTCTTATGATGTATTTCTTACATATGTATGTTGTTTGCTTTATTCTTTTATAACAATATGTATATTTATATTGTACTCCATCGCTATCAATATACAAATAATAAAAATAATTATGTATAAACTCGAAAATTGTTTTTAATTTTCTGTCGCATAAATCAGTCAACAATTGCACATTAAATTTTTGCGTATCCAAAAAAACATTCATGTTATATATAGTAAATTTAAATATACAACTTTTTGTCTTTGAACAGCAAACAGAATTTTTGATATTCTAAAGCTGTTGTAATTAATGTTTATAATCACTAATTACACTAACAACTATTAAAATGCAACCCAATATTAGTCGTATTCTAGTTTTGATATATTTTTATTGTAACTTTTCTTTTCTAATAGAGAAAATGATTTAACGTTTATGCAATATTAAGAGCTGTATTACTTGGAAATATATTTTTGATTTATATTTGATAGTATATATGGTATAGATAATTATACTGTCTAAATGAACTACAGCACAACAAATAACATATTTGTTTTAAGTTAATAACATTTGTTATAAGTCCCTTTTTACCCCATAGGAGGCAAACAAACTGAATGGCTTATTTTTAATTTTTAAGGGATTTTACGAAATACTAGCTACATGATCTGGTATTTGGTTAGAAGTATTTGACAGCAAACTTGGAATAACTATTTAGTTAATTTATTTTTTGTAAAATTATTTTTTTTAACTTCATTTACTTTTTTATTTTTTACGCCTTTGTCAGGGTAAGAGTTGAGTTGGTCCTTTTAACCCTATTTAAATGTAAGCAATTATAGAAGTTATATAAAACCATCTGTTGAATCTAACTTAAAATTAGCAAAACATCTTATAAAACAATTAAATAGACTTAAAAGTTATATAAAGATCACGTAAACTTAAGGGGGTTGTTCTTTTTTTTTGCAAAAAATGCAAGGTATTTGTTTTTGTTTTTCTCGAAATGTATTTATCATAGAAACATGCAGTTTTTTTTAAACAAAAATTACAAAATCATAGAATATTACAAAATTTTCTTTTTCTTTTTTTTTCGCTGTCATTTTTTAACCAGGGGGCGCCAAAGTGGGCATTGCAAAATCGATCTCTTTTGCGGTGCCACAGATAAATCCGTTGCGCATCGCCCGAAACAAAGAAAAAAGAAACTACGTTGAAGAAGAAGTTTGAATCCAGCCCCCCTACCAAAATGAAAGAAATAAAGCAAGAAGGAAAAAATGGCAGCTATTTTTAAAAAAAGTGTTAAAAAGGCCTTGTTATTGGGACGAAAAGCTTCGCAAAAATTTTTTGCGTTATGTTATCAAGTTGTTTGAGGTAGGGGGACTTACTAGGTATTGCAGTGGTGAACAAATTAAAAAAAAATGCAAGTCGAACCGACTTGTAATTTTTTTTTTAATTTGTGGCACCGCATTGAAAAGTCATTTTGAGAAAAACGTATTTAAAAGTTTTTAATATAATGTACTAAATACACCATTTAATTTAATGTACTAAATACACCATAGTGTTCAAAGATGGTCATCATTAGAAAGGTCATGTGCATGAAGTATTATAATAAAAAGGAGAGCAGCTGGCATGCAATAGCTCGTGGAGCGGTGAAAAAACGGTTTCAGAGGATCATAGATATAGAAATATATAAATCTATAACTTCGTCAAAAAAATAGACATTGAGATGATTTTTTTTTAAATAATCCTAAGGTTTTTAGCTTTCATAATATCAAAAAATCTCAAAATAAAGAAAAAATAAAAAAAAGAACAACCCCCTTAACAACGTTCACAATAACGAAAACTAGGAACAAAAAAAATACTTTAGTTATGGATTTTCAAATATTTTCGTTTATTTCCTGATAGCGAAGTCGTAAGTATCAAGGTGATACATTTTTTGCCCTATACTTTCAAATATTGTTAAAAAATTCTTTACTTCATTTGTTTTCGAGATATCGGTGGCGGATCTTTATACCCGCGGTCCTTTAAGCCGCTCTACCCTATCATTTGTGCTTAACATCAGACTGCAAGCAACGGGGATTTGGATTCGGAACCGTGTGGTTGCAAGTCTGTGGCTCTAACACACTCCTCTCCTAGATAAAACTTTTAAACAACATTTTTCTAAAAGTGGTCCCAAACATATGTACAAACATATATAAAGCCAAGATATTATTAGTTGACGGCGAACAGACAGAGAAATAGATAAGACATAAAACAATAAACTCCTCCTGAGATTTCTTGGCAGTTTTCCAATTAGGAAAATGTAGTAAATTTTTCTTGTCAATGAATCGATTGGATTAATGAAGAAAATTGGGGCAATTGCATATTTCATTCACGGTACGTATTTCTAGCAAGTCAGTAGCATAATAATTACAATGAATTTATGATACAACCCCTACCACAAACCTGCAGAGCTAGAACAAGATCTGTAGATTCACTACCTACAAAACCTACTATAACAAATGTATAATTATAAAGTCTATATATAAAGTATCAAAAGCAATACTGCCTAAATGCACAAGATCGGAAGTAAAGTCTACAATGGATTTGCATGTAGAGCTACTTGCAGAAGTCCTAAATAATCTCCACAATAATAATTCTAACAATTTGTCAAATTTTTGTAAGAAATCGTGTTTTTTAAATATTCGAAATTTTTTTAAATTTTCCAATTTTTTTTTTTTTTTTTTTGAAAATGAAAAATTTTGAAAACTTGAACATGACTTTTTTTTGAAAATTTTGATTTTTTTTTTATAATTCTCAAAATTACGAAATTTTTTGTAAAAGCATTGTTTGCACACCGTCTACACAAGCAAACATTATTTTTAATTAATCTAATCAGATAATCAGTTCTTCAAAAACTGTATGATCATTTTTACACCCTCCATTCACGCTCCATTCTTCCGAAACCTGCCTTTTGCAAAAACGCCTTGCGATCGAGTATAAACTGAATGTTTTTTCAATCTAAAAAAACAATGAACATTTTTGACCGCCAAATGGCGCTTTTTTAACTTTTTTCATTGAGAGTCCATAACCGCTGGTCCTGCCTTTTCAAAAATTTAAACAGTTCTTCATTTAGTCAATATAAAAAAAATGTTTTTTGAATTATTCAAATCGGACGCTTCGTTCTCTCAAAAACTGATTTACCATTTTTGACTTTTTTTGCCCCGTATCTTCGGAACGGCCAGACCTGCCTTTGCCCAAAACTAATCAACACGTTTCCTTATTAATACAAATCAAATGTTTTTTAGAATTATTCAAATCGGTTGATCGGTGTTCCCGAAATCGTCGACGAAAATCTGTATCCGCACACACACATGCACAAACACATACACACACATACACATAAATCCCTTTTTTTCTAAGGTATGCCAAAATATTCAGAAACCTTTGAAACGTAAAAATATATAAAAATTTGCATTTTCGATTTTTTTGCGATTACTATAACTTGCCCTACGGAAAGTTAAAAAAAATACATTACAAAAACAAAAAATTACATAATTAAAACCTACGACAAGATCCAAAGACTCCTACCTCGAGACCTAAAGGCCTACAATAAGACCTTTTTAAATAATAATAATAAAGGCTTTAAAATTACAGTTCTGACATGAGACCATTGATAGTGATTAGACGTCGACCTTATCTATTGTTTAAAGATTAATGTATAATGAACTTCGTTTTTAATTTGGCCCAGGCGGAGTGCTCTGGCGGACTTGAGTTTGAGTAATCCCCGAGACGACTTTTGTATTTGTATGATTGAGTGTGTATTTTAATTAGTTTACTTGCTGGTGTTGCCAATCAACCGAATTGGAATATACTTTGGGGTAATCCAAATTTCTTTTAATGTTTTAATTTACTTTGATATTTTTGAATGTTCAAGATGTTTGATTTGGAATATGATACAATAACCCCTAAAGTTACAAGATCCATGAAACTCAGATACAAGATTTATATCAACCCACTCTCACTCTTGTCTAGAACATTTTGAATAACTTATTTAACTAAATATGCATTATCCGATCAAGTTATTACTTAAAAAGGTAATATATATATACATATATAATATAAGTTAATATATTATTAGCAATACCATTACATTTTATATTTAATTATTTTTATAGTTATAATCAAATGGTTTCTATATAAATATTTCTACTATAATTGTCTTTTAGTACTTCGTTTAACAATTATTTAGTAAAAGAAATGTACGATTGATTAGATTCTATTTATTTTTTTAATTAACAAGTTAGCATAGTAGAATTTCACAATAAACAGATAAGAGTTCATTAAACAGACATTGAGGAAATAACATAAATATTTCAATGTTTTTATTTACGTCGCATCATTAATAAATCGATTTTTAATTCCATTTATCTTTTAAAATTTATTACACATGTACGAATTGAATTAATTTCGAAAGTGATAAGGTTTGCGTACGTTTGACAATTACTATTATGATACAACAAAAATGTGATTGTTTCAGCTAAAATGTATATTTGCCCCAGTTTGGGCATTTGTGAATATTTTTTAATTAAAATCAAATTAACTCCTACATTCCCAGACTTTTTCTTAGAATTTTTTTCCTAAAATTGTAATCTTTATCTTTCGGAAGAAAGATATCATTTTGCCAGAAAATCCGATTTGTTAACCCTACGTTTTCACGGCATTTCAAGTTTGGCACTAAAATTGAAAAAAATATATGCATGTAAGTTGAAATTTAGGCTTTTATCAAAGTTTTCTCAAAATCGGTTGCGCAGATTTGGAATATTCAGAAAACATTTGATGAAACTCAATAACAACTAGCATTGTCTAGTCAGTCTTTTGAGTCGATCGGCTAAGCCGTTTCTTTAGAATTAGTAGGAAGTCTAAAATTTAAATCAATGATCAACGATTTGAAAAGTTAAAACTCGTCTGAAAAATATCAGCTGGGCATCGTGCTGATCAGTATTAGTATATTTCGTACAGATCGGCTGAGCTGTTTCTTCATAAATTTTAAATTTTTCTTGAAGATTTCAATGACACTTAGCATAACATCCGAAAATATTACAGTACCACGAAAAGTGGTTTAATTAAAAAAAATAATAAAAAAATTTAATAATGAGCCGCGCTCTTAGGACATACACGTCTATATTCCATACTGCGTTTTGTACTGATTGCCGTTGACGTCCACTAAAATAATAAATAAAACACGAAGTAGAATAACATGCGTTAAAAAATTAAATTAAGTTAAAATAATAAAATAAATTATAAGATTGTTTGAAACATTTTTATTGAAGAACACATTAATTAGTTTTTAGTGAAAGCGAAAACTTTATTTTCTAAATAAACATTTAAAAATTTTATCGTGAACGGATATGTGTAATTATGGATCTTCAACAGAATCAATCAACAGATCACTGACCACATATTTTAGAATGCAGTTTATTTGAGAAAGACTAGAAAAATGTTATAGGAATTTAACCCTTTCGACTCGGATGCCGCCTCTCCGGCGGCAAAAATCATATAAATCTCGAAATACGCGAGTGGAAAGTGTTAACTCTACAAAATCATTAGTATCAATCCTATTAATTCAAATTGTTATTTCTATGTAATTAGATTTATCAAGCAACGAAAAGTAAACATGTAAATAAAAACTACATGTATAGCATTTTTGCCGCTAAAGGTTTATCGAAGTCCAATAAAATGACAAAAAAACTAAATGTATGTGTAAATAATCGATTTCATCAACAAATCTTTGATTTGTCTATGATGTGCATGTCTAACAGTGCACTTCTCTACCTGTTTAAAAAACTTACTGTATGTCCACATGTCCAAGTTGTCAACTTGTCTACTTTTGTACCTGCCTACCTGTCCACCCATTTACCTTTCTACGGTTCTATCAAGCGATGTGCCTACAAGTCGATCTGCCTACCAGTCCACCTGCTCATCAATCGACATGTCTCCTTACTTAATTTTCTACCATTCTACCTGTCTGCACGTCTATCTGTGTATCTTCCTACTTGTCTGCGTGTTGTCTACCTGTCTACCTGTCTAATTGTCTACATGTCTATCCAATCACATGTTTAGCTATCCACTTGTCTACATATTCACCTGTCATTTTGTTTTAAAAGCTTTGCAACGTTATTCAACGCATAATGGCATATAAAGCAACATAAAACTAGCAAATAAGATTGTCTTGCTGAAACACAAACTTAAAGTTTATAATTCAGTTTAGTACTATCTTAAATAACTTATTGCTATTAATCGGATGGTTTAAAATGGAAAGAAATAAATGTTTTCATTTTCATTTCAACAACGTCAGCATAATACTTTAATATTCAATATAATTTAAAACTAGTGGTGCTTGGTATCGTGCCTTAGAGCAAATTGCTGGAATTAATTTTTTTAAAAAAGCTTCAAGTTTTTTTGAAATTTTTGTAAAATGTAGATTACTGCTAGAAACAATTAGTTAATTGCTCAAGGTGTTTTGCTTGTAATAAAACTATTATTTTTTGGAATCTGCCTCATAGTTAAATTATTGTTGAACTGTTACATATTGCTACACAATTAGATAAAAATTTTATACAGCATGAAAAATATTATAAATAAATACAAAAAAAAACATTACAATTGAATTTTCTACATTATAAACCGGCGGCTTATCGTTTTAATACTTCAAATCGTATAATTCGTAAATTATCAAAAATAAAAAACGAAAGTTATGAAATTTATCAAGACATTTGATATTGCGGAACATGCAAAATATTCTTTGAGCAAACGATACAGCTGACTGGTTGTTTGGTGTCGTTTAGTAAACATCATTATAAATGTCTTGAATTTTGGTTTCATATTTCAACGCAAACGTAATTAATCAATTTTTTACTTCTTAATTTTATTAAGGTTTTATTGATTATAAGAGCCAGGAGTTGGCAATACTACTTATCATAATTTTATGATAAGTGTTTGCTTTACTAGTTGAAGTAATTATTTTTTAATCTGTTTTATTTATAATATTTTTAATGAATCGGAAGAATGTAAGTACTGAGCAAAATAAAACAAATATCTGTCTATTTTAAATTAATCTGAAAATGAGTACACGAGTGGATTGAATGGAAACCTTTGTTGTTTTGATGTTTTCTTTCTTAATATTGAAAAGTCCAATTAAACAGATGGCTTCAATCATATACTCAGACTTCATCCAGAACATATATATATATATATATATATATATATATATATATATATATACTAGCTCGTCCCGCAAAGGTTAAGTATAAAAATAACTAACTATTGTAACTATTAAAAATAAGTTTTTGCTTTTCAATGAGTTTAAGAAAATCATAATCAGAATTCAGTAAAAAATATTCATGCGGCATAAAAAGTTATTCGATTACTAAAATCGACTATTACTAAATAGGGATTTGTGGTAGGAGGGTGAAGGTTTAGGGCTGAGTGTGCTTTTTTAATTAATAATTATAAAAAATAAAGTAAAATAATTTGATTTAAAAAACAAAAACTAGTGGTGTGCCTTAAGGCAAATTGCTGGAACTTCCCGTACCGTAACGAAATGTTCGAGGAATATTAAATGTTTTCAAATAGATTATTATAAATACTGTAACATTGTCATATTTATAAAAATTATATAAATTGAATTGCAAATTTGAAATTATTTGTTTCAAGTGTATCAGAACTTCAGTCAGAATTAAAATCAAATTCTAAATTATTTTCAATAATACAAAAAAAATTTTTTGAAAAAAAAATTTGAAACAATGTTCTTTTTCTAAAAGCAATTATTTTGTTGAAACAAGCAGAAAGTACTTTAAATAACTCAAATCGGACGCTTAGTTCTCTCAAAAACTGCCATTTTTTGCACGTATAGCTTCGTATTTTCTCCCAATCATTACAAATTGAAAATATTTTAGATCATTCAAATCGGAAACTCCGTTCTCTCAAAAACTCGATTAGTATTTTCTGCACTTTTTGCTCCGTATCTCCGTAACGGCTTGACCTGCCTTTGCCAAAAACTAATCAGCACATCTCCCTATCAATAGGAATCAAATCGGTTGATCCGTGCGCCCGAAAACGTGGACGAAAAAATGCGGACATACAAAACACACACACACACATACACACACAACCATTTTTTCTGAGGTATGCCAAAATGTTCAGAAACCTTCAAAACGTCGAGAAATGCAAAAAAATTCATTTTCGATTTTCGGCCCATTACTATAACACTACCCTACGGGAAGTTAAAAATTAAGTGTGGCCACTCAGGGGTATAAAAAATATGTTGTTTGATTATCAGCATTGCGACGAACAACATGACATGAGAATTGAATGCGATGCATTCGAAAAATGCGGGGGCACGCTTTGGGGGGCGCCCAAACGAGATTCGGATATGAAATTTATAATATAGTTATTTCAATATCATTCAAGAAATACATTATTTCTTGCCATCTTTTACTAATCTTTGGACAATACTTTTAAAATACGTTTATAAACTTAACTTCAAAACAAGAAACTGATACACGATGTACAAAGTAAAGATAAATACATACAATTCGGCCCTTACCATATCAATTAGGAGAAGTTTACGGTGCAATTTTGGATATTTTAAATAATAAACATTAAAGCCAAACCAAAATGAAGTACCAGCGTTACATTTAATAATAAAAGGCTAGAATTTTAATAGAAGGCTAGAAATCGCATAAAATAAATAAGCAAAATGTTTCAAAACCCAAATAATTAGGTTGCAAGCAATAATGAACCTACTGAAACTTTTGGATGTCCTAAATATTTGAATTGAAAGATATTAAAAATAGTTCAGTAGTATAATTATGAGCAAACTGCGAATTTTTTGTGTTCTAAATCCAGAATTTTTAAAAAGTATTAAAAAAAAAATAACAGTTAAAATAAAAGAGGGGGGGCTATAAAAAAAATGGCATGCGGGCGCTGAGGACACCAGGACCGGCCCTGTATATATATATATATATATATATATATATATATATATATATATCAAAAATTATCAATTCTTTGTTTGAATTAAACCTGTGAGTATTCATAAATAATTCACATCGACCTAGTATTCACCATCTGCGAATAGTGTTTTATTATTTTGAACAACAAAGCCGTTTCTCTAAAATATTGAACATCACATAATTAAGATTTCAAATTTATCTAAGCATCTGTTTACGTTCTGCTAATGAATTTTACAAAGTGCTAAAGCCATAATAACAAAGGAATTATCGCCGAACTTGAAAACATAAAGCAGGCGCCTCGGGGAGCGCTGCCCTCTTTAAAGCGAATCAGCCAGAAATATCCGCTGGCGTGGGGTCACAAAGAAAATACAGTAGCGCACTCTTACCTTTCAGAGGAATTTCGGGGTCCATTTATTATAATATACACAAAACACAAAAATGAATTCGAACTAACACTTGCTTAATTAAACAACATCACTTGATTAGATAGTGTTTATCATTTGGATGTCGAACGTAGCGGGATCATTTGAATCGAACACGTGCCGAGCATAATTCGGACGAGTCGGCCGTCCGTACACGAGGAGAACCTGTACCGCACTGCTCACCAGTTGCGAGTTATCTAGACACTGGGCCGATGTGTTGGTGTTCTCTGTTCTGTCACACGCACTTTGAGCGACTGATACTTACTATCAGCTCGGGAACATTATTCTAACTTCATAATCGAGTCAATAGATGTTTGAAATAGACAAATTTAACAAATTCGAATCCTCATAAGTTCATGGTAACTTTTTAATACTAGTGGTGCATGGCATCGTGCTTTAAGGCATATAGCTGGATCTTCCCGTACCGATAATCATTTTTTTAAAAAAACTTCAAATTTTTTGAAAACTTTAAAAAGTAGCTGTAAATGGAATTCTGTCTTAAGGCAATTAAGGCATCGTGCCTTAAGGCAAATTGCTGGAACTTCCCGTACCAAAAATTATTATTTTTTTAAAAACGATTAACATTTTTAAAAAAAATTTACTTCAAAAAAATAAAATTTTTGAGAAACTATAAATTGGACAAAAAATTACTTTTTTTTGAAAAAAAATTTTTTTCAAAAAAAAATTAAATTTTTTTTTTTTTTTTTTTTAATTTTTTTTGGAAAAAATAATGTTTTCTTTATTTTGGCATATTTTGGAAGATCTGAACTTTTTTTCAAAGCAATCGTACTGCTTTAACTGCATAGAGACAAAATATCGAAGCGCGTCGCCGTCTTACGGATAAACATTGTTACGGAACTCATAGGAATGTAAACAAAATTGTTACAAAATTGTTAAAATATCTGATAATTTGATGTGCATATGTCTAATGATCATTTTTAACCGCCAAATAACATTTTTTTACTAGATCTCCGAAACCGCTAGACCTGCCTTCCCAAAAATTCAATCAGTTTTTCATCTTGTCAATACGAGTAAAATGTTTGTTAAATTATTGAAATCGGACACTCCGTTCTCTTAAAAACTGAGTTACCGTTTGTGCACTTTTTGCCCTGTATCTTCGAAACGGCTAGAGCTGCCTATGCGAAAAACTAATCAGCACGTCTCCTTATCAATACAAATCGAATGTTTTTTGAATTATTGAAATCGGTTGAACCCTGTTTCCGATTCACATTCTTGATTTTTTTGCGATTACTATAACTTACCCTACGGGAAGTTAAAAATGAGATTATAAAATTTTTGAAAAAAAATTGCTTTTTTTGAAAAATTTGAATTTTTCTTCATATTTTGAATTTTTATACTTTTTTATTTTTCTGAAAATGTTGAATTTTTTTTTTAAATCAATCGTGCTGCGTGGGTGTTTTAGTGAAGAAATATCGAAGCGCGTAAGCGCCGCGTCGCAGTGTAACGATTGAACATTGGTATCGAACCCATAGAAGTGTGAACAAAATTCATACTTATTATTAAAATCTCTATAAAATATCTAAAAATGATAATTTGATGTGCATAGGTGTAATGATAATTTTTGACCGCCGAATGGCTTTTTTTTACTTTTTTCACTCGACCTCTGAAACCGCTAGATCTGCTTTTCCAAAAATAACAGTACTTAATAAATGAAATGTTTTTTGGATTATTCAAATCGGACAATCCTTTATCTCAAAAACATTTATTACCATCTTTGTTTTTTTTTTGCCCCGTATCTTCGAAACGGCTAGACCTGCCTTTGCCAAAAACTAATAAGCATGTCTCCTTATCAATACAAATCGAATGTTTATTGAATTATTTAAATCGGTTGATTTGTGTTCCCGAAATATCAGCGAAAATTTGTATCCGCATACACATACGCACATACATCCATTTTTTGTATGTCAAAATGTTCAGAAACCTCTGAAACGTAAAAATATATAAAAATGTTGGTGCACCGCATCATGCCTTGGAAAATTACTGAAACTACCCGCATCGTAACATAAAATGTTTAAAATATTTTTTTTAAAACTTTGATAATAGTAGAATTTTAAGAATTTTTTGAAAATTTTGAATTATTTTAAGCGTTTTTGATAATCCTGCAAATTTTTGAAAGTTTTGAATTTTTTTCAGTCATCTTTTCAAAGCCTTGTATCTGTTTTAGAGTTGAAATATATTGATACGCTTAAAGGTTAAACTTACATTTAAATAAAATTTGTACTAACTGCATTGGTACGAACCGCTGGACCTTTATTCCAAAAAAATGATTCAATTCTACATTTTGTCAATACAAGTAAAATTTGTACATTCAAATCATTCAAATCGGACGTCCGTTTTCTCAAAAACTGAAATGCCATTTTTTCGCACTTTTTGCCCCGACCAGGTCCTGAAGTTATATAAAATGTGAATTCAGACTAACAAAATTTCTAAAAGATGAAGAATAATCCAATAAAGATGAATACTTTACTTTAAAATTTTAATATATAAATTTTTGCTATTGGGATTTAAATAAATTTTAGCACATTTAGATAATTTTTTGTTAATTGTCCAAGTGGGTTTTACTAGCCAGCCGATGCGTAATGGGTAAAGCAGTGAGCTAGCTCAAGTTTGATTCCAATCTTGGCCAAGTTCGATATCAAGTAGTATGATATCAAATTTTCACTTGAGGTTATAGATCTCAAATATAATTTCAAGTGAAACGTCCAAATCAACACTATTGGATACAAATATCTTATATATATATATATATATATATATATATATATATATATATATATATTACTGGGTTGCCCCCTCGAAGCCTCGAAAATAAGAGATTAGTAGTGCAAGTTAACAAACACAGATCAACCCACACGTAGTTCTGATCGCTGTTAAAAAATGCTGGAAATTAAATTCTGCAATTTTGCTGAATTTAAATAAATTTGAGTGAATCATGTAAAAACATAATCAATTTCTTCTAGACCTTGAAAAAACCAGATTTGAGACAGAAAACAGATCGTACATCATTCTCAAATTTATCAGTTGTTTATTGCTATACGCTCCGATGCGTGAAATAGTTTTAAATAGCTTTTGTAAAAATAATTTTAAGTAGCAAAATATAAAATATAATTAAATTAACTCTCCGTATAGTAAGTTATAGTAACCGCAAAGATCAAAAATGAAAATCTTTGCATAGCTTCAGGCTTCGAAGGTTTTTGAACATTTTGGCATACATTAGAAAAAATGCATATATGTGTGTGTGTGCGGATACAAATTTTGTCCACGCCTCCAAAATCAACACGGATCAACCGATTTGAATTATTCAAACAATTTGATTTCTATTAATACGGAAACGTGTTGATAAGTTCTCGGCTTCATCTTTTAGAAATTTTATTAGTCTGAATTCACATTTTATATAACTTTAAAAACATATTTTAGTTTTCTATTTATCTGCAATAGAATTAATCTTGTTGTAATGTATGCAATTAACTTATAGACTGGTTTGGTGTAACAATTTTTAACTGGTTTTAATTTACTCGATTATATATTACAATTACTTATAGAGAATAAATTCTGTTTTCTGATTGTCTGAATATGTGAATAAAAAATATTTTAAGTATCGCATTATGTACCCTTACAATTAGAATAAAATTTTATGGTATTATTTTATACCAGAATTAATTTCTTGAACTACTCAAAATTCACCTTTATAGTTATTTTAAGTTATTGTGCATTTATGAAATAAAATGTTTACATATGGCTTACTCATATTAGTTGTTTTATTACATTGATAATTTTGTAATTATGTTTTTACAAGATTTTTTGCACTTTTTTATACTTCAAAAATGGAACATAACAAATTTTCCTTTATTACAAATATTTCTACTTATAATTTCCGAATATAGACCGAATGGTTTGTCATAAAGATATTTTATTATAAAAAAATATTGAAATCAGATATGTTATTCCCAAGGATAAACTTCATTGACTCGACTACTATTTACTTATGTCAGAGACAGAACAGATTTTGTTAAAATCAAAATGATAACAATACAAATATGATTGTATGTTATTGATATGAATATTATTATTGATACGGATTTTAAAATTTTCCATCCGCGATGATGGTTTGTGTGAAAATTTCAATGGTATGGTCGGGGGCTTGTCATTAAAATTTTCTATTAAATTACAACTTTTTTTGCAAAGTACAGTTTTTTATTACAAGAAAATAATAACAGAGCTACATATTGACAACATGATATCGGCCACGATGGAGTTCTGGGACGTATACAGAAGTAGAGAGACGAAATTTTAGCAGTGATACACAACAGATGATGAAAATAATATAACTACATGATAAAATAATATAACTATAACTTTTTGTACCAAAAATTAAATTTAAAAAAAACATTCAAATTTATATTAAAACTTTGAAAGGATTATTGATTTTAAATTTTAAATTTTTGAAAAAAAAATCTTTTTGAAAAATTTTGTTTTTTTTATATGTATTTTGAAATATTTTAGAAATGTTGAACTTTTTTTCAAAGCAATCCCTATGCATTAGTTGCATAGAAAAGAAATAGCAAAGCGCGTAAGCGCTACGTCGCAGTTTAACGAATAAATATTGGTAGGAAGCGTCCATTAATTACGTGAACAAGTTTTTAAGAAGTTTTGGACCCCCTCTCCCACTTGGTAATATTTTAAAATTAACCACAACCCCCTCCCCCACCAAGCATCACGTGTATTTTTAGTTACGTGAAAAAACTATAAAATTTTTGATTTTTTTTGAAAATGTTTGAACTTTTTTAAAAAAATTAATTAAAAAATAAATACACGTGATATCTTACTATAGCCCTCCCTCCCCCACGTGATATTTTGTGATTTTTTGATAAACCCCTCCTCCCCATACCATAGAAATGTAAACAAAATTTGTACTTATTATTAAACTCTCTATAAAATATCTGATAATTTCATGTGCATATGTCTAATGATCATTTTTGACCGCCAAATCGCATTTTTCTTCAGTTTTTTTATTTGATCTTCAAAACCGCTAGACCTGCCTTTCCAAACATTTTACCAGTTCTTTATTTCGCCAATACAAATAAAATGTGTTTTTAATTATTCAAATCGAATGCTCCTTTATCTCAAAAACTAAAATACCATTTTTGGCACTTTTTGCCCCGTATTTTCAAAACGACAGGGCCTGCCTTTGCCAAAAACTAATCAGCACGTTTCACCATTAATACGAATCGAATGTATTTTGAATTATTCAACTCGGTTGATCCGTGTTCCCGAAATCGTCGACAAAAATTTGTATTTGAATACACACACATACATCCATTTATTCTAAATAAGATAAGCCAAAATGTTCAAAAACCTATGAAACGTAAAAATATATAAAAATCTTCATTTTCGATTTTTTTGCGATTACTATAACTTGCCCTACGGAAAAAACAGCAGATGTTGGTTTTTATAATCAAAATTTACCCGTGCATATATTCATTAACTCCAAGCAATAAAATTTAACTTACTATTTTTTTCAAAATCGATACATTTTTATGTTTTTGCCAGAAACTCCGATTTGCTAATTTTATGTTTTCTTGACGTTTCTAGTCATTCTGCATCATCTGAAACCATATTCGTATGTCTATGCATATATGTCAGCTTCCGTTGACTATTTCTAAAAAACGGCTATACCCTTTTGAATAAATTCAGAATCTATTTGATGTAACATGATAAGGACTCACGTTTATTAGATTTTCTAAACAATCAGTCGAGCCCTTTCTGTACAATTGGCAGATGAGATATTTTTCGTGCACGAATTATGGACAGATTCTCACAGCAACCACATGGCTTTTGTCAATATTTAAAATGAATTAGTATGTAAAGTTCTTCATAACATAGCCTTGCCATAACACTGTTATGCGGCAGAATTGCTCCATCAATTTTCAAAATGATGAAAAGATTTTAAAATTCCAAAACTGTTAAAAAATATGTTGGGAATCTTGTTGATTACTTATATATGTTTTTTTGAAGATCGACTGCACTGTTTCTTCGTTATTAACTGTTTTTTACCATTTTGATGAAACTGTTTACGATGATAGAGTTCGTGACAAAAATTTGCAAAATTTTAGTAAATTAGATAGCAAACGAAAAGTACGATACTAACGCAATTAGTGACAAACACATTCATTTTGTTAGACGACGAATAGTAACGATGAAATGAACTAAAAAATATTATTTTGATTTATATGTATATATATATATATATATATATATATATATATATATATATTAATTGCAAAACATTTGCATGATTTTTCAAATGCGATTTTTTTAACCTCCCTGTTACTTGCAAAGATGCATTTGCCTTGAGTTTGCCAGAAAGATCTTAAATGGATGTTTTCAATTTATCGTTGGCTTTCATAACTTTCTTTATTGTGAAATTAAATAATAGCTAAATTAACACCATGGAAGACCACATGTGGGCGATTGAAACGATAAAATAAATTAAATACTAAAATAGAAAAAATAATATAATAATAAAATATAATAGAATTGCCATCGAGTAGCACTGCTCGACACGCGTGCAAGTTGAGATGTTATATATAGATATTATATATATATATATATATATATATATATATATTATATATTATATATATATATATATATATATATATATATATATATATATATGATATACATATCGCTTGTATAATTTGATAATTACGATTATTTTACGTGATATGCAAGATGCAAATGACTTTTAATTGAATTCGTTTGATGTATGAAATGATTTTCCACATGTTTTTGTACCTTTAGCAAGAACATGCATTTCATTCGGTTTTATTAAAAGTTCTTCAACGAACGTAATTCATGAAAATCATCTATCACAAACGATTTTCATCTAAATTAAATAAAACAGTGCCCCAAAATTTAAACGACAAGTCTATCATCTAATTAAGTCTGTTTTGTAAACCAGAACATTCACATATAATGCTTTTCATTATTATAAGATCCTGATTCAAAACTACATTGAAAAGACAAAATTAATCTTGGATCTCTAAAAGTTCCTTAACCAGTTAATTGAAGCCCGCTCGTTAAACTGTGCGCACAGATTTGTATCATAATCGAGGTAATGTGAATGCCACTTACACCTATTTATTTTGTACTGTCATAGTCTCAAAATATTCTGAATTTCTTACAACGAAAATATGTTTTGTCTGTGTTTTTAATAATTGCAAACTAAATGACCATTTATAAAGAGCGATGAGTATATTTATCACATAAATCACAACTGCAGAGTAAGGTTCAGCCACTCTATTGGCTAAAAGGTTGTTACTTAAAGCTATCCCTGAGCAATAAAATTTTTCATAGACAAAGTTTCAATAAAACCCATTCAGACCTATGAGGTTGAGCTCTGGGGATAAAAAAAAATTGGACTCATCGCAAACGCGCCATGGTATGTGTCTTATTAAATCCTGCATCCTGCAATAAAATCTACATCAAAACAGTTCAAGAAGTAATTAGCAAAAAAAGCACATCTCACTTTGTCCGGATTTACAACCATTTAATCCAAGCATACAACCGCTGCTGTCGAACTCTCAAGACAGAAGATTTAAAAAGAAGCAACCAGTAGATCTTCATTAAGAAACTAGTTATCCTCGAACCTCTCCAAAATATTTGAGAAACTTCTGCTTAAAAAAGTTCTAACAACACTCCATGATAAATCTATAATCCCGGATTATCAATTCGGTTTTAGAAAGCTTCATTCCACCATAGAACAAAACCATAAAACCGTCGAACAGATAAATACAACTCTACATAAAAAGAAGTACTGCTCAACTTGTTTCCTTGACATATCCCAAGTAGTCCAGTCATTATAGTATATATAACATTCGGAATTCAATATACAAGTATTTACATACTTACAGCTGGGTATCTCGAATTCCGAGATTCTTACCTAATTTAAGCTTAAATAACTGGACTAGAGCCTTTGACAAGGTTTGGCATGCCGGATTACTTCATAAATTAAAGAATAATTAGTATTAATATTAACATCGTATCTTACTATCACAAAATTCTATATTAGTTTAGCGAAACAAAACTCATCTCTCAGAAATATTAACACTGGTGTTCCACAAAGTAGCGTGCTAGGCGCTGTACTATTCCTTATATTTACATCTGATATACCAACTTCCCCAGGTACTGAAATTGCATTCTATTCAAGCATGAAGACCCTAAAATAGCATCCGAACTTCTGCAGCGTCACATTCAAATCAATTCAATGACCAAAAATCAGTCCACATCACATTTACAGTGAGAAAAGGTACTTGTTCATCAATATTTATTAAGGAGGAATAGATACCACTGTGGTCTGGCAGCAGTGACAGCGATTTTCACTTGGAAATATAGATAGCAATATGTTTCCAAGTGAAAATAGCCCTAATACGGCATTGCTGCATCTATTAAATGCATCACTATTACAGTAATTGTAATAATAAAAATTCAGCACATAGAGATGAGACAACTGTTTGGGTTGCCATCTATAATAAAAACAAACATAGTTTGTAAGATATTAATCACAACAGCTCATAGAACCCATAAGTTCTGATCGCTGTTCAAATAAAAAAAAATTGATACCACAGGCAGATGCCGTTAAATACCTGGGTATAAACTTGGATAGGAAACTTAATTGGAAAACGCACATTCAGAAGAAACGAAAACAATTCGAAGAAAAATTCAAGATCCTATATTAGTTATTAGGGAGAAAATCTCAACTATCGACATACAATGAACTATTTATAAAGTTATTCTAAAACCCATATGAACTTACGGAATAACACTTTGCGGGACAGCATATAAGAGTAATACAAAAATCATTCAAAAATTCCAAAATGAGATTCTAAGGAACATTCTGAAGGCACCAAAATATGTACCGGTCTAGCTGCTCCACCAGGACACGACCTGCACACTGTAAGGCAAGAAATCACAAAATACGCCATCAAGTACAGACATCGATTGGAGAACCATCCTAACAAGCTAAACTGCACCAAAAGACTAAAAATAAAAACGCCTATAAACTTAACTAACGCATAAAACCAAGTCAATTTATATCTATTATTTTTAATTTAGGTGAGAATGCAACTGTGCACTCTTCCACGCATTCAACAATTCACTGGCAGCTACTTATTTTGTAATATTACTAATAAAATTTACTTAATGTCTATTGGACAGGTGTAAATTAGATGCACGATAAAAAAAAGTTATCCTCGATAGGGAGTGATCTATCATGTTCATTTTTTATATTCAAGTAAAATATTACTTGTGTTAAATATTTACCCAAACAGCTATAGAACAACAACATGTTCTTCTGATTGCTGTTCAACAACGTATAAAAAAAAGAGTGCGCGTAAGGTTCACCCGCGATTGAAGTAAAACTTTTTTGGTATTGTATTAAATGGCATTGAAGTTAAAGACATACTTCAAACATAACATGATCGATCTGTCATTGTAATTAGCAATTAGGACTTACATATAAAAATAATTTCGATTTTAATAACCTCAAAAATTTATAGTATTATTCACTTTCATTCGGGGCCATACGTCTACAATCGATCCGTATAGAAATGATCTCATCGAGAGAAAATGACGGATCATTGGCACTCGACTCGGCCGTAACGCTTTTCCGTTGCATTTGCACAGATTTACTCCCTAGTCGCGCATAAAGAAGTTTTACTTCAAAATGAGTATGTTTATTAATACCCAAAATACTGCCAATGCATGACGTGTATACTCGTTATTCTCGGTTAACTTGTTAATTTGAGTTCAAAATTTAAATGTAAAATTTTCCAAAAAATGCATTTTAGCAAAAGCACAATTCGCCAGCTTTATAAATTAATATTTAACATTGAGGGTTATATATTAGATATCTGGTTGTTAGAAGAAGAAGTAATTTGCTCATTAACATTCCGAAAAAGTTTGTTTCTGACAGAGAATCCTACTTGTAAATTGTTTGGTTTCTCGACGTTTTAAGTCATTCTGAATCGTTTAATATCAAAATTGGAAAAAAGAACGCATGTGTCTATTTATGTAAATGTATGTGTAGCAAAAGGTTTACCCAAAAACCGCTGCGCCGATTTGACAAATTTAAAACCGATAGATGAAACTCGACAAAAATTCATGTTTATTAGTTTTTGTCATAAATTGCCGAAAAAAAAATTCAGGACTTTGATAAACTTATTTTGATGATAAAGTATATCATCTTAAAGAACATTCTACAATATTAGCGGGCGTCCATTAATCACGTGAGGTTTTTAGGGGGAGGTGGGGTTTAGTAAGATATCCACGTAAGGGAGGGAGGGGTATAGAAAAATATCACGTGTATTTATTTTTTAACTATTTATAATGTCCGTAGGGCAAGTTATAGTAATCGCAAAAAAATCAAAAATAAAGATGTTTATATATTTTTACGTTTCAAAATCTTCTGAACATTTTGGCATACCTTAGAAAAAATAGATGTATGTGTGTGTATGTGTGTGTGTGCGGATACACATTTTAGTCGACGATTTCGGGAACACCGATCAACCGATTTGAATAATTCAAAAAACATTTGATTTGTATTGATAAGGAGACGTGCTGATTAGTTTTTGGCAAAGGCAGGTCTAGCCGTTCCGAAGATACGGGGCGAAAAGTGCCAAAAATGGTAACTCAGTTTTTAAGAAGAAATAAAAGAACGGAGCGTCCGATTTGAATAATTAAAAAAACATTTTACTTGTATTGATAAGATGAAGAATTGATCAAATTTTCATGAAGACAGGTCTAGCTGTTTCGGAGATCTAATGAAAAAAGTATAAAAAAGCCATTTGACGGTCAAAAATGATCATTAGACATATGCACATCAAAATATAAGATATTTATATAGGGTAGGGCGGGACATAAAAGTCTAATTTGTATTTCTACAACTATATGACAACACATAACATATATCCAAGGAACAACTCTTGAACTATGATGAGTAAAATTACTGGCTAACTCCTAATTTTAGGAATATGATTCTTTAACTTCCTGTGGGGTAAGTTATTGTAATTGAAATTTTTTACATATCTCACGTTTTGAAAGTTTCTGAATATTTTGACATAACTTAGAAAAAATTGCTGTGGGTGTGTGTATATGTATGTATGTGTACGTGCGGATACAATTTTTTTGTCGAAGATTTCAAGAACACGGATCAACCGATTTGATTCGGTTATGAAAAATCTATGTAAAAAAATGTTTACAAATCATTATTACAAGATAATAAAGTGATAAAGAATAAATTATATAATTTGTCGCCCATAAAATCATACGAGATGTCTATTGTTATATCGATCTTTTCTCAAATAATTCTCGTTTTGACCGGCATTGATATAAATGGTAGTAACATTTGTTAATAATTTATATAAAGTAAAATTAAATTCATAAGATGTATTCTTTACCTATATCGATTATTTCTAATTTCCGAATATTTCATTACGGTACGGGAAGTTCCAGCAATTTGCCTTAAGGCATAATGCCATGCACCACTATCAAGAATAACTTGCTAATAGAGGAAGAACCAAAATAGCAGCCTGTCGTTCCAAACTTTATTTTTTGCTTACTAATGTATGATAATATACATTAGTGAATGTTGTGAATTGTGCGCCCCTCTTTAAATTCGAGGGGCTTTCCAAAAATTTCTCTTATAGCAGCAAAGAGAAGACTACTTTTTCATTTAAGCTGCCCGTCCGTTTGCCTTTGGTCGCAATTATTTCTGCAACCAAATGACAAAAGGACGAGCCACCTTCTTCTTCTCCTTGTTGATAAGAGCCAAAGGATGATGAACATCGTTTCGGAAGAAGAAGTTTTTGACAGAAGAAATAAAAATTTATTCAATAAATACAGTGTAAAATACAGTGAATTATATGTGGGTTTGTCTACCCTGGGGGTATTTTACCCAAAAGTTTATGGTTTAGCAACATTATATATTTGTATTTGTACAATAGTTTATTCATTATTACGCAAGGACAAAAAAAGGAGAAAAGTTTTATCTCCTAAAAAAAATCCTTCATTCATTGTTTTATGACTTATGTATTCACTGCGGGCTCGATCAGGTAGTTAGGCATGGCATAATTCCCGTACCAGATCATTTCTGATGTGTACTGGCCTAACGCGCGGATGGTACTATTATCGTGATCCCTACACTAAAAGGCGCCAAAAATGGTAACTCAGTTTTTAAGAGAACGAAGCGTCCGATTAGAATAATTCAAAAAACTTTCTGCTTGTGTTGACAAAAAAATTGCTTTTGGAAAAAAAATCATTTCATTTTTTTTTTTATTTTTTTTTTTTTGGTATTTCAGATTTCAATGTTAATTCTGGTTAAAGTTTTAAAGCTCACTTATATACTTTAATCGAATAATTTTAACTTTGTAATTCAGTTTATATACAGGTAACCCCCGCATAACGCGGTACTTCTACAACACGATTTCGCTCTAACATGGTTTGAGAATTGATACCATCCCCTTTTAAAGCACGGGTTCTAAATAAATAATAAAATAAAAAATATAGTAAAATCTATACAAATCAAACTTTATTTAATATAAAGTTAGTAAAATTGCAGTACAATAGCTCAATAAATGTGATGAAACTAATGCAAAAGATAACTAATTTGATACTTATTATTCGAGCGCTTACATTCTATAGATAAAAAATTCTAGAGTTATCCCAGAATCTTTGTTTAAAATTAATTGACTAATTAATTAGTCTTTCTTTAAATAAAATGAGCATAAAATTTTAATAAAGATAACTTTGCATGTGGTAAATATATAAATATGTTATCGCTAAAAGCAAGTATGGTAATCGCAAATAATTTTTTTTAGAATCTAGAGGTAGTACAGAAAACTGCTCAGAGGATGAAGATATCTTGCAAAAAATGATCGTGTTGGATAGCACTTACCAGTTAATTATGACGAAAAAATTCATATAATTCATGTAATGTATATTACTTCTAATATAACAATATTTATTATAAAGTCATGATATGCAGCATGTTTTTTTGAATTCTTAGAACGTAACCCCTCTTTTTGTACTAGTTCTTTGTCCCGTATAACACGGATTCACATAACACGCTACTTTTTTGGAACGTAACTAAACGTGTTATGCGGGGTTACCTGTAATTCTTATAAATATTAGACAATGTTACAGTATTGATAAAAATCTATTTGAAAACATTTAATATTCCTCGAACATCTCGATACGGTACGGGAAGTTCCGGCAATTTGCCTTAAGGCACGATGCCATAAGATTATTTTCTGTTTGACAGATAGTGAATATTTCACTTATAATATATGGACAAAAACTTATTCAAGAATACATCTGATAATATTTAGTATTTATAGTATTTTTTCCACAATCAATTGATGCATGCAATAATATTTACTGAATTTTACATACCATTATTTTTTATCACACAATCACTTTGTTTGTTTCGCACTTTTAATCCATTCAAAACTGACATATCGTTAAAATATTGCCGCAGTCGTAATAACAGCTTAGGAAAATGAGCCACTCTGGTAACACATTTCCTAATGTTCGTTCTGGCCGTTCTGGCCCGCTAAATGTCACTTTGGAACTATTGACATCCCAGGCATCGTTGCACGTGAAATGTCAAAACACTTGTTTTTCGTCCGAGATAAATTTCATTGAATGTATTTTAATGTTGTTATTAAAAAAATCTGTGAACTGATGAAATATAAAATATGTCACAGAAGCAAAAGCGCAATTTGCTCAAAATGTCAGAAAAAATAGCCATAATCGAAGCAAGAGAGAAAAACAATACGCTTCTCCGGGAATTGAGCGCGAAATACAACTGTAGTCAGTTTCAAATATCTAAAATATTAAAAAATAAGGAATTAATTAAAGAGCTATGGGAAAAGCATGGGGAGACATACAAACGTATTCGCAAAAGTGAAAAAAATTGCGATATTAATAGAATTGTGCATTTATGGTATCAAGATGCCCGTTCACAAAATTTAACTATTAGTGATTCCATACTAAAGTCTTGCGCGAAAGATGTTGCTAAATATCTAAATAGAACAACTTTTAAACCTACTAGTAGATGGTTGAATAGATTTCAAAGACAATTTTCAATACGAACAGAAAAACAAAAGAATACCCAAAATTTACCACAAGAGATTGTATTTAATAATCAAAATTCTAACTGGATTACTGAATTAGATTCAAAACATAAGAATGATCAGAACAGTGAAGAGATACATGAAGAATTAGATATTAAATTTGAGCCTGAAGGCTTAATGGTTGAATTAGATACTATTCACACGGATAATCAAAGCCAGATTATTCCTCTTGCTAAGGAGGAAAACCAAGAACCTGTAAAAACCGAAGAAATGCTTTGGTTTGCTGATAGAAATCCTGGTGATTACAGTTTTAACGAAAGAAATGCAGATATTGATACAGGACTCAACACACCCAATTATACGTCTTTAGAATCAAAATCTAATGCAGATTATCCTGATTATTACAATTTTGAAACTATGTCTGTGGATTTTAATTTATATGGCAATGTTCCTGATACCTTTCAAGAGCAGGTAGAACAAAGTTCAGCCAGTGAAAATAACATTAATAATAGAATAGTTTTACGCAACCAACTAATACAATTAATTCTTATCCTGAATTATTAAAACACATACATTCTGTTGAAGACTTTGCAATATCCCAAAATGATATTACGCTTCTGAAGTTGAGTTGTGTTACAAGGTTTATAGTAGAACAAAAAATTAAACAAGATTCCAATTGTTAATAATTGACACGATGTTATTGATTTATTATTTATTATGAGAATGCATTAAAAATGTGATTTAAAAATATTGAATATTTTTGTACGAAATTATGAATAGTATAAATAAAGTTGTTTTTTATATATTTTGATGTGGTTCAAATTTCAAATGTATATACATGCGAATACAATAGTGACAGTATCCTACTTACATTATATGTTTATATTATAATATAAACAGATTATATATTAAGATTTTGGAGGATTTATGAGAAGTGAAGTGTGAGAACTCCAAATTATTTTCCATTGAAAGTGCCCAAATAAACATTTCAAAATTTCATTTTGATCCATGTTTTAAAGTAAATGAAATTAGATAGCAACATGAAGTGTTATATGAAGCCCTTAAACCAAGGCAAATCTATATACACATAAGACATAAATAATATTTATATTTATTATATATATATATATATATATATATATATATATATATATATATAATATATTATGATATATATTATATTATATATATCCTTTTAAATTTGATATATTATATATCATATTCTATATATATTAGCTAATGAGTATTGTATTATTTTACAATCCTGTTTGAAATTTTAAATTCATATTCCTCTAAAGCCTCTAAAAAACTTGGGGCTGTTGTTAATTATTTTCGGCTGCTGTCCTAGAAATATTATTTATGGTCACGGTTTCAAAGTTTGAATGAACAAAAATAATGAAAATTAACTAAAGAATGGTCACACTTTGAACAAAGCTTCAGATTATACTAATTTACAAACTGCAAATCCAATCACCCTATTTCAACCAGACATTGAGCTCTGGGACGACAAGTCAAAAGTATTTTTCAACAATAAATTTAAAATTCAAAAGTCAAAGGTATTTTTAACAATAATATGAGTAAGTACAAACAATTATTGCACGCCTATCTGATTGGTAATAACAAACTATAATGTATTTGAATTCCCAGCTTTTTTCCAAAAACTTGTCCAGCATTTCAATCGTTGAGGATGTCGAATTATTGGAGGTCTATCAGTCTATCGAAGTTCAGCATTATTGAGATATATATATACATATATATATAAGCATTTTGCAGCCCAATCGAATAAAAAAAGATTTGTTAATTTTCTTTACATCGCCTATATTAAAAGTATTTAAATTTGCTTACCTTCATTTCATTCTCACTCACACACTTGGTTTTAAGAACACTAATAATTTTTCAAATGGTTTAAATATTTTGATTGAAACATTAAGAATTATTTCATAAAAACTGCCTTTAATATAAAAAATGTATTCTGGCAACATTTGTTTCATATTTGTCAAAAATATATATATATTACCAGTTATGTCTTGTTTGTTCACTAACATGTAAGATTCGTACAAATGACATTAAAAAGTTACTTCACGAATAAAATAAGCAACGAGAGTAATTGTAAAATAATCTTAATTACAATAGTTAATTCCATTATTTATATTTCCCATGAATCATTTTGCAAAAAAAAGTAATGATTCATTTTGCTCAATTTTCATATTTCATGTGTAAAACAATTAACTATGATTATAAATATGAACACTTAAAATCAAGGTTATTTTTCACCATATCTGTTATCATATGAAAACAAAAACTCCAAGTAACGTAAATTACATAGGCATTCACAAATTTTTTTTTTTACCCCATAATAAAATATTGAATACGGAAAATGAATCAGTTTCCTAAAAATACACACAATAATGTTTAATGTGAACATTACAATGATACAGAAAAATAGCATTGTAGTTTAATAGTTTATATTGTCTACTATCATAGAACAATGGTACTGTAAATCGTAACTGAAGCTGTTTGAACAAAAATTCTTATTAACAAAACAATCAGTTTATTATGTCTAATATGAAGATTACAAAATCTACATAAAGAAAAAACTGTAGCATTTGAAAATGAACTTTAGTATGCCTAATATTTTGGTGTCTATATACAAAACTGTATTAAGTGTTTGTGTGTGTGTAAATATATAATATATAATAATATATATGTACACGGTTATGGTAGAAAATATATTGAATTAGAATTTCATAGTTACGATTACAGTAAGAAATTTTGATTAGCATAATTTCTAATTTCAACAATTTAAATGTTAAATATGTACAACGATGTAATGCAATGGAATTGTTCATGAAAGTATTCAATACTAATATTAATACCAAATACTAACAATAACAATTTTTATAAAATGAGTAACAAATATTTAACCAATATCTAAAGCATAACTATTTAAATATATAAAAATAGTGATGCGAATGATATATGCATATACATATATACATATATATATATATAAATTTATAGGTGGTGTATGTAGAGATAGAAATATATGTAAATATGTATACATATGTATATATTTTCTGTTTATATACCATGAACAGTATAAAATCTTGACCATACCAAAATGGCATATATATGATAAACCAATACAAAAAAAACGCATTTATGCTTAGATGAATAGTAAGATTAATAATGAAAGCGAAATAGCAGATACTTTAATGAAACATTACTGATTAAAATGTAGAAACAATTTAAACAAATGTAATCTTATATTTATAATCATCAGTTGCAGTATTGTTAACTTAGGATAATAAAATCAAGTGTAGCAATAACTAGCAACCGGTAACAAAAGGCATTCCAATTTTAATCAGACTATGATATGGTATGAGAATATACCAATCCATTTGGGTGTTGATGGTGGAGACAATGACGCATTAACCCAAGGATGGGAAATCGTGTTCATCATCCACTTTTGGGGCATTTTGTCTGCCACGGCCGCCATAAGTTGACTCACGATCTACTGGATGGGCATCCACAGCATCCACAACCTAAGTAAAAAATTTAACTGTTACAGACACCGAAAAATGTAAAAAGCAAATAATTTCTGTTTTACTATTGATCATATGTATGGTCAAAAACAAAAATTTCAATATTATAATTATAAGAAGATTTTCAAATATCTAAATTTTAATTGGGTAAAGTCGATATACCTTATATGCTAAGCAAATGTTGCACTCTTAAGGAGATATTCTAGCTTAGAAGCATTAATTTGATGTAATCTTTGCAAAGCCATAAAAAGAGCACTATATTTTTACTATCTATTTTTTAAATTAATAATTAAATGTTTTAAGAGTACAGAGAAAAAAATTAGAATAAAAATTAAGATCAGTCAAAGTTTTCATTCTAGCAGGCGATGATGATGATGAGAAAATTGTCATACAAAAGAACAAAAATACTAAATTCACATTACAAAATATTACTGAGAGACAGATGGAACAAATATTAGAGTACTATTAATAGAGGTTATGACAAATCTTTTGGATTCAAAATGTTTTATACACTTACAACATCGTCATTCTTGAATGGCCGAGGTGGGCGGTCAGCACGTCCTCCCATATTTCCTCTGCCACGGCCTCTTCCACGACCACCACCACCACCACGTCGTGCATCATTGAAAGTGAATTCGATCTCTAATATATGTTTTTGACGTCCAACTCTTTGGGGATAATCAGCTGCATCATATTCCTTCATAATATAGATTATAAAATATGAAATATATTTCTTATTAAATAATAATCACTGCATTGTTACAACAGCTATAATTAATTTTGTAATTTCAATTCACAATATTGACAACCAATCACTCAATATTTCAAAATTGCATATTTTGCCCAAACATCAATAATGTAAAATATGCATATAATTTTGACATACCAGCATGGCAGAAAAGATTGAACACCAAATAAAATTCAATATATATATATATATATATATATATATATATATATATATATATATATATATATCATAATTAAAAGAACATTTTCAGTAGTGCCTAAGTGAAATATTCCTACATACCAATTCCTCATCAGTTTCTGCCTCTTCACCTTCTTTTTTCTTGTCTAAGGCGTACATTTTTTTCCATTGGCTCAAATCTTCACCCTCACCTGCTTTACGTAAATTATAACTTGGTTTTTGTCTTAGTGCTGCCTTTTGTGCTTTCCATTCATCTAAAGTCAATTCTTTGGGTTCCTCCTCAACAGGTGCTGGTTTGTCACCTTCAGTCTCCCTGCAATTATAAAATTAATATAATTAAAATAATTTTATTGTTTAATCAATGACTGTTCAACATATTTGAGAAATTAGAAACCTAATTCTAACAAAATGCTGAAATTCAGATGATTCAAATTTTTAAATCAGCTGTTCAATTCATTCCACCAATAATTGAAAAATATCAAATTTTACTCACGGTTCAGTTGCATTTTCAGTCACAGCATTTTCAGAAGCAGGAGCTCCATCGGCCTTGTCATTTTCTAAGAAGGGATCAGTTTCTGATTGTCCAGATTTATTCAAGTCACTAAAAGCAAAAACAAATCTAATAAAATATTTTATATTATTGAAATGAAAGATCAATGCAATAAACATAAATGAATAAGTCAGTAAATTCTTGTATTTGTTAACTAAATATGTCACTAAATTTAAAAACTTACGCAATGTCATCTTTATGTGTACCCCAATTGTGAGCTCCACCACCCTCACGTTTGTCAACAGGTTTAATGCCACTGTAAATTTCACATTATAATTAATAATAAAGTAAACTAGAAATTGATGTAATAATTCACAACTATAATGTAAATATGAATCTTTAATAATGTAAATATTAATACTTAAAACTAAACTTATCCACTGGTAAGTAAACTTATATTTATTTAATTTTACTGCAAATAAATTGTAATTATATTTCATTATTAAACTGATTAACATACGTTTTATCAGATCCAGATTGCCTATCAAATTCGCGTTTGCCGCGTCCGTCATTAAATCGTCCACCACCTCTGCCTCCACGACCACCCCTCGGTCCTAAAGCTCTGTTCCTCTCAACATCACGATCTCCAAATTCTCTACGGGGCGGCCTGTCTTCCCTTAAAAAAGATGATTTTACTTCAGTAAAATAAAAAAAAAATAAGGTATACAATTTTAGTAAATCAATCCAATTTTTTTTGTGTAACATACCTATCACCTGGAGGGTTGTATGGGCGGTCTTCACGATTGCGTCTATTATTCCTTTCTTCCCGATTAGCACCGGCTACTTTAGGCACACGTTCATTGCGCTCTGGGTTAATCTTAGTCAATGGTTTTGCCTTGTCTAAAGGTAATAAAAGTTCAATCAGTATTATGAATATATTTATATTGTGTACTCAAAAAGTTAGTTAAAAGTTGACCATAAAGTAAAAATTCAATAGTAACATACTTTAATAAAAAAAACCAAAGCAATATATCTGTATAATCAATTGTATAATAAACTGTATAATATTAACTGGAGCCTTTGCTTCAATTTTGGTAGGTAATTTTATGACATTAATTGAAAGTTGGAAAATTAAACTGCTGAATCCTATAAAGTGAACTGTAGATGCTTACTTATATTGAAATGGCAAAGCTTTCTCACTAAATAGTAAGATTAGTGGCAAATCAAGTGAACGTATCATACACTATGCAAAACTATTTATGTTAAAGCAGACATGAACCAAAAAATAAATTTCTTGAAACTCTTAAATAACTTTAGCACATTGCTCAACTTTTCATGGAATTGCAAAAGTAAGTTTAATGGCAAAACAATCAGTTTGAGAATAAAATGTGAACAATTCAAGTCATTCAATAATAATGATATCAAGTTGTCAAGATACAGAACTTGAATTAGCATTCAAGCTGTAGAAGGTATGAATTCCTTTTAGAAAGACTTGTCAAAACCGCGGTGGTCACTAAATAGGTTACTATTTATTCAGTACCTCAAAGAGGCCTAACTATATATATATATATATATATATATATATATATATATATATATAAAGAAATAGATTTATATATAAATAGTATCCTTATAATTATGTGTCTATAAATAGGAATATATGTGTATATGTGTGTGTGTGCAATGTGTATGTATATGCATATATATAGAATGAATATGTAGATAAGCAATATATGCACATAAATTAGCATTGAAACAAGCGTTCTCAAGGATATATTTTCGTTAACTCTAAAAAAAATAGCGATCATTTGTAATCGAGCACATGTGATAAGCGTTAAAAAATTGCAATGGTTACCTTCGCGTGCTTTAATCTCTTGAGTTTTATTATTAGGAGTTTCTTTAATTCCCTTCCTGGGGACATTAGCGGCAGTTTTAGGTTTAGCTTCAGGTTTTCCTTTATTCTCTTTTTCAGCTACTTTGGACTTTTTTCGGAGCTCCTTTTCTTGCTCCTTGCTTTGCAATAATTCTAAAGGATCGACCTCTTCCTCGAGGAAAAGATCATACCTATTAGTTACTCCAACACCGTACATATTCTCCATTTCACTCAAATATATTTAATATCTTCACAACGATAAGATGTTGGAAGATTACGTGACGGCTACTTTTAGCCCTGATTTCAACGCATTCATGAAAAACCAAGAATAAAGAACACTACACCAACGCCGACCGATAGCAAAACGTGATATTACAACGGCACAGAATACGACTACCGCTCCGTATAGATAGCACACTCGATAGCAATCGATCCCGAGATAACAAATTTTGCAATGGAAAATTATTTGCCGACTATTTCATCGAAAATGAGAAAATACGCATTCATAACTATATAAATGCTTTAATTTTGTATTAGATATTCCAAAATAATAATACTTATATAAAAGCGACAAACTTTCATATATTAATTAATTCAATATTTGCGCAACATGTGCTACAGAAATCATCAGAATAGACAACTGATAAACTCCAAAAGATCTAAGGCTTGGGACACACTCAACTGCTTCGACCAACAGTCAAATATATATTTTATGTAGGTCGCACGTGTATGCAAATTATATTTTTTTGTATTATAGATTATTCAATTTTGTACGTTTTATTTAAAAGCCTTTTAATTTATTATTGTTGAATTTAAAAACTGTATTGCAAAACAAAATATGACATTACGACTCAAAAAAATAAAAGTAATTTATTCTCGACTACAGATTAAAATATATAAAAATAAATTAGATCGGATTAGAATGTAGAGGGCTTAAGAAATAGTATGTACTTATTCAAAATAAATATAAAATTAACATATCTTTTCTAGAATAAGGACTGTTGATAGTTTTTAATAACGTTGTGTGACACTCTTAATTATTAATTTATTGCTATTATGTTTGTATCCCTGTTACTGTTGTAAACTTCTCATCTATGGAAACACCAATGCAACGCGGATGAAATGACATTATGACAAAATACAAAATGCCTTATAATATATAAAATTTTATAAAATTAATTAGTTTTATCATCTTCAGGTTTTATAGTGTTTAGAAAATTTTATATCGTACGCTATGGGAGCAATAATAGCAAGATTACGTGTAAGTAATGATTTTTTTCAACTTTATTTTTCATATTTTTACCAGAGGTGTTACGATTATCTTTTAGAATTTGTTATTGTTTATTTTATCGTAAGCCACCCCTTAAGGAATTAATTTATTTATAAATTTATTGTTTACGTGTAAATATTTTGAGCACATTTATTACATATTTCGTATAAATAAATGTTTAATTTAGAAGTGTTGGTTATAAATATATTATACAACATCTATTTTAATACTAGAGTATTATATTTGATTTTCTTCTAATATATTTAACTCGTTCTTGTAATTACAAAATTAG
This sequence comes from Ctenocephalides felis, assembly GCF_003426905.1. NCBI lineage: Eukaryota > Metazoa > Arthropoda > Insecta > Siphonaptera > Pulicidae > Ctenocephalides > Ctenocephalides felis. Next base: position 136,866,302 of record NW_020538040.1, read on the forward strand.
AAGCTTATAAGAAATATGAACATGAGTTTCAAATATTTATCTTTATATAAAACTTATAAATTGCACTATCATTGCATATTATGGCTCTGCTTTATAATTAAAAATCATTCTTATATTTGTTAATATTAAACTAAACTATATAAATATTTCTTAAAATTCTAGCATCAATATTTCTGAAACTTAAATTGATAAATAAAATATAATTTAGCAATCATTATTTGTAAAACAAAGATTGTGTTACAACAAATTTTCAAAACATTAAAGTATCAAATTTGTGTAGGAGGATATAGCATGAATCATTTTAGTAATTAAAATACTAATGTTATATTTATGTGACTCATTTGTTATTTGCTTCCAGTAATAAATTATTAAACCATTTTTCTATTAAATTAACTTTGACAGGTCTGAAACTTAGATTGACAAAATAAATTATTTAAATGTTAGAATTAAATATTCACAACAGTGCCTGAAGAAAAAAAAAAAGATCATATAACATATTTAATACAATATACTTGCAAAATGTCAGGAACTATTTATGCATATTTTTCAGAAAATGTTTGCTTGCAACAATAAAGCTATATATTAAATTAACACTTGTTCGCTTTATTTTATCTGTAAATCATACTTCATTTTATATTTGTAAAAATTATTAATTTTTGCAGAAGGAGAAGTCAACTTACGCAGTTTTGGAGAAGCTTGAGTATGATATAAAATTAATTGAAGACTATGGCCAATCAACAAAGAAACAAAGAAGAAGTATTATAACAAATATCGTTTACTCATCTATGGGTCTCTACTTTGTTAGTGCTGCATTGGTTTATCAATATTTTTTACCAAAAACATGGCCAGAACGAATATTTTATGTTGTTACACCACTTGTAGGGTTCCCTTTAGTGTGAGTTTTATTTATAATTGATAAAAAATACCTGATTCGCTTCGATTGATATGAGCTTCTAATTATGCTTCTTTATTCTACATTGATATGACACCATAAAATTAGCTTTGTTTTCTACGGTTTATTTCTTATTCAATTATTTCTTGAATTTTATTTAAGATATATATTCTACACAATATTAAACTATTCTGAATCATGTTTCATTTCAGAATTATTTTATTCAAGAAATTAATTGGATGGTACTATGATCGAAAAATATCGAAGAATGCCTCAAAATTAATGGCATTAAGAGAGAAAAAACGAAAAATATTAGATGAGGTATAATCCATATTCTAATGATCTGAACCTGGATATGTTATGAATGACTTGCTAAATTATTATACTACAGGTTATGAAAACACAGACTTATGAACAAGCACTGAAAATCTTAGAAAGATTTGATGAGCGTCCTGTCACCAAGAAAATTGTGCCAATATCAAGTTCAGCTTCACCAGCACCAGTAGTTAATAGCACCAAGAGCTTAACTAGTGCAGGTAGATTGATAAAAAAAAAATCTGATGAAAATAATGAAGAAAGAAAAATTCATATTCAAAGGGTTTGTGGCAACCTTGTTAAATTACTAATTTGATAATGATATTAATAGTATTTTATATTAAGAAATTTGTAGAAAATTACAAAAAATTCTTTAATTTTGGTATTTGCACTATATTATTGATGCAAAGTAGAAATATTGTGCCACATTTTATTTTGTAACTATTATTTATATACATATATAAATAAATATTAAATATGTAATGATTTCTAATTACAGTGAAAACCCAAAGTGTAACAAATTCGCCATTCATAAAGAAAGGTACATTTCTTTTAATTTCTGTTGATTATGAAAAATAAAGTTGGAACACTATGATATTAATGTATGATTTATCTGTAGGAAACACTTCATTGTCTATGTCATTAACTTCTAATCAACTGGCACTGCCTTCCCCACCTAGTCTTAACAAAACTCTACCTAGGCCAATACTTTCGCCAAATCGATCATTTTTAGATAAAATGGTTGACTATATAATTGGAGATGGGCCAACAGGCCGGTATGCTCTAATATGCACACAATGCTTCAACCATAATGGTAAGAAATTATTTAACAAACTTAACATTTAAAATGTGTCATTTGCATTTCAAATGAACTTTTATTCTGGTTTGCAGGTATGGCATTAGAGGAAGAATTTGAATATTTAGCATTTCGTTGCGCTTTCTGTGCAACTTTTAATCCTGCTAGAAAACAAAGGCCTATTGCTCCAGCTCTCTCTAGTGATGAGAGTAAGGAGGAGTCCAAATCTGAGGGCAGTGATGATGAAAATACAGATGATTGTAAACCACTTGAAGGTATTGTATTCTTAACAAGTTCAAGAAATTTGTTTTGGTTTGTTTGCACTTCACTAATTATTTCTTCTAAATAATCATTTTTCAGAATCTGGAAATTCAAATAAGTCAGAGAATGAAAGTCATGATGAGATTGATAAATAATATATAATAAGGAGTAATATAGGAGTGTTCAATATTGCAATAATCATGACATAAAATTTTATATATTTTATCATTTTATTCTAATTTATTGTGCTTTTACTATTTTAGATCTTTTTAATTGTATAGCAATCGTACTTCATAAATATAAAAATTGTGCTGTGATTTTATCAATCTTAATAAACTATTTATTTTAACCATGCAGTTTAAATTATTTTGTTAATATAAATAGTAAAGTAAAATAATTTCACAAGTAAATCTAATAATCAATTTGATTACCTCTTAGTATAAATCAAAAAATATATATTTATTTATGCGTGTCTCCATACTCTTTATTATATGATACTGGATATCATTATTCAATTTTCAGAATTAATGGAATTCGATTCCAATATTTTGAATACTTATAATAGCTGCAGACTTGTTTTCATGTTTTGTTAAATTTTGCTCAAATATTTGGTAAATTATAAGAAATTAATATACCTTTGGCATAATTAAAATTTGTTCTAATTGGATGTGTGTGTTTTGTATGTCCGCATTTTTTCGGGCGCACAAATAAACCGAATTGAATGGTTCAAAAAACATTCGATTCCTATTGATAGGGAGATGTGCTGATTAGTTTCTGGCAAAGGCAGGTCCAGCCGTTACGGAGATACGTAGCAAAGAGTGCAGAAAATACCAATAGAGTTTTTGAGAGAACGGAGTATCTGATTTGAATGACCTAAAAAACATTCAATTTGTAATGATTGGGAGAAGATATAATTCGTTTTTGGCAAAGGCAGGTCCGAAAGGCATTTTGAAGATATAGAGCTAAATGTGCAAAAAATGGCAATTTTTGAGGGAACTAAGTGTCCGATTTGAATGATTCAAATAACTTTCTGCTTGTTTCTACAAAATAATAGCTTTTGGGAAAAAAAAATTGTTTCAATTTTTTTTGTATATCAAAAATAATTCAGATTTTAATTACAAAAACGTATAGTATTTCTCGCTCGTTACTATATATGCTAAATAAATTAAGGATTTTGAAATGCTTTTAACGATATTTGATACATTGTGTTTTTTTATGAATTTTTGGAATAGTTTGAATGGTTACTCAGACCTATTAGCACTTTTTATGTAGACATCTAAATATTCACACATATTCTATCCTACATTAAAAATTTGTTAGAAGAAAAGATGCAGAATAAAATTATGAATAAAATGATAGAAAGTAATTCAATACATGAGTCAATATAATATTCTTGAGATTTTCCATTTTCCTTAAATTTCAGCAAGTTGATATATATAGAAGAAAAACTAAGAATTTTGAGACGAATCTAACAATTTGTAATGTACATTATATGGCTACTTCACTATTTACTATATTGGGCGGTTTACTGGTCACTCCGCGCAGAAAACGCTTTCTTTTATTTTATTTTTCAGATCAAAAATAAATATGTATAGAATGAATTAATATAAAACAGAAAGATATTATTCATCACTTACCAAGTAATGGGAAAGACATTGTTCAGTTATTTCTAAATCCAACGTCCTAGTTCTTATTGTCTTCACAAACTTGTTTTTTGATATGAGTTCCATTAATCTAAAAAATCATATGCACAATTTGGATTAAAAACATGAAATATAAAAACGGTATTTTTATAAAAATAGAAATACGGTGATAAGTCTTTCACTAAATAATGTTGCCAAACTAGAATAAACATAATATTTATACCTGTTAAATATCAGCAAAAATCTGCCCCAGCTTTAAAGTTGTATGGAGCTTCTATTTCATTTTAATTGTGAAAAAAAAGAAAGTAAAAATAAATGGTAAGTAGTACGAAAATTAATTGGAAATAATATGAAATCATTTAAAAAAAACAGCGAATTTTTCGACACATTTTTATGGCGTTTAGCGTTCATGGTATATGTGGGATCGTCCACTATTGTTACTAACTCCTCAATTGTTAACTTCTAGGAACAAAGTCAAATGAAACATGTAAGAAAAAAGTGAGATATGAGAAGGATGGCATAAGGAAATATAGATGGTATGACAGACTACTAAAATAAGTAAAATATCCAGAACATTTAAACAATATTGTATTAAAAATATTAATTTCCATATACATCAATTACCTAAAATATAATGATCTACTTAGTAGAATCAGTAATAATATTATATAATTATCGGTTGTTTTCTGACAACTTTTAGTTGATTAGACCAATCTCCTGTTGGTACAGTGGCTTTGTAAAATTTGGATGAAGTTTTGTTGAATATAGGTAACAGTTCATTTGCTTCGTCTGACAATGCCTGAAGAAGAATTTAGAATATCATTTAATACTACAATTCTATGAATATGTTGAAGTAAGTGCTAAAACTTACTTTAAGGTAGATGATGGCATCTGTACCATAGCCTTCACAGGACATGAGGACCAAATCTCCATGGAAATATCGAGCATATAACCGAGATATAGGTAACCCATAGCCATATCCTGATAAAATATATACTTGCATATTATTTTTGACATTATAATTTTTTTTTTAAATTTGAACTGTAAACAATGAAATGTGATTTGATTTTCATTGGATTTGTTGGCCAAACTTAATTTACAATTATAAACTATATTATAAGGTAAAAAGAATTTTTGAATAAAGATGTATTTGCAGAATGTGCTAAAATAGGTTAATTGTAAGTTATGGACTAATTTTAATTGTAGCCCTTTGTGGTCATATCACTCGTTTACGTAAACATTATTATTTTTGCGATAACAAAAATGTTGTTATGCATAGATAAATAAGCATGTATATATTCTGTTTATGAACCAATAAACGTGATAAGGATTTGTATCAAGACTGTGTTAAAGTTATTATAAGGTTGTTCGGAAAGTCACTCCAAATCCAAGAAGTATGGCTGAAGCTGATAAAGACGCGAGAAAAACATTAGTCGATGCAAACCGGCGAATAACAATACATGAGATCCCATTAAAATAAAATTTATCAAATTTAACAGTTTATAACCACTCAAAAGGTTTGGGATTTTCCTCGAAATTCAATGTATGGTTCTCATAGATAGAAACGTGTGTCGTCTCAGTGGCGTCCGCGATTCGCCTCTGAAAAGTGCTGAAAATTATCAGGTTTTGAAGCGAATTGTGACTAGGAATGTCAAATGGGATGTAAAGAATACAATACACGCAATTGCCCATGATATGAAAAAGAAGAACCTGCTCAAAACAGGTGCAAAACTGAAATTGGCCAGAAAAAGGTAATGCTGTATGCTTGGTAATATTTTAAAGGAGTTGTTCATTTTTCAGCTTCTCTAGGATAACATAACGGTAAATCCGAATGCCTTATATCATCAGCTGGATAAACTAAATGATACACTTCAATAGAAAAGGTCCGAATTAAACCACAAGCAATCTATAGTCCTGCATCAAGACGACGCAAGATCTCATATAAGTTTGGTCAATCGCCAAAAGCTTTTGTAGCTTGAATGGGACCCAATGACACATTCACCATATTGTCCAAACCTCATCGGACCATTATTTATTCCCGGGTACTAAAAAAAATTTTAGGCGGTAAAACCTTTACCTCAAATCAGCATGTCAAAAAGCACTTTGATCAGGTTTCTGCCAATAATGACCAAAAAAACTTATGATCTCGGAATTATGCTAATACATGAAATATGACAAAAGATGTTCGATCAAAACTGTCAAAAAATAATTTATTAAAGTATTTGTTTAATGTACGAAAATTACGTGGCAAAATGACTATAAAAAACGAAGTTACTTTCCGAACAATCCAATAATTTTGCACTGAAGCTTTTGGCTTGCACTCTAAAACTTCTCGTACCATTCGATTAAATTATACATTTTTCATCACCAATAGGAATCAAATTTTTTTTATTCAAATTTGTTCCTCGCTCCTTAAATCGACGACGAAAGATTGTATCCGCACATGCATACATACTACGCAAACACTCATACTTACATGCATTTTTTCTAAGGTATGCAAAATTGTTCAAAAGGATTTCAAATGTAGAGATATCGAAAAATATTCATTTTCAATGTTTTTGCAATTACTACAATTTACCCTACTGGAAGTTAATAAATATGTACTATATTTTTGAAAACCTTTTCAGACCTATGTACGCTATTAACCACAATAATTTCTATTCAATTCCTTTGCAATTGTATTCTATTTTTCATTTGTTTTTTAACAGCTTTCTACTTACCAGCTAAAGGAACAATATTTGTATCCGAGTGCAGTGGTTGTGGCGCCGTGGAATACATATATTTAAATAACTGATCTGTTTGTGATCTTGGAATTCCTCCTCCTTGGTCCGAAATCTAACAAAGTACGAATATATATCATATTTTATTAAGGTCGAATGGTCAAAGCAACAAAATTTATACCTTACCTTTACACAAATATCCTCTTGACCTTTGACAATGCGAACCTTAATTGGTGGAACGTCGTGTCCTCCTGTTCCGTGGTACTCCATTACCGCCCTCATACTGTTTTTGAATAGTTCAAAGAGCATGTGGTATAAATGACTTGGTACATAAACAATTCTGATATCGGCTCCTTGTTCCATTTCTATCAATAAGCAACAATAAATATTTATTTTGCAATTCAGCATAGTTTAATAATTCTATTTTATAACTAAAAATCAGAAATATCTATCTGCCAAGTTGGATAGTAGACATTATGCTACTGGACTACCCGCAAAATTGACTAAGATTTGTGACATCAAATGTCACTGAAAATAAATACAACTGAATTAATGCAATTGCACACTAACAATTTTGTTAATTTGCATAGGATTTAATTAAAATAATATTTTTTAGACATATATAAAAATGTATACGTCTTAAACCTTTTGCTACGAGTGTCGCCTATAGACGACATCCAGTGTGTCAATTATTGCTTTAAAAATTATGACCGAGTATTTTAAAATTTCATAGTAAAAAGCAGTGGTTTTAAAATATATATATTTTAAAAACTCTGTTAATTTATACCGGACTTAATATTACTCAAAATAAATGTTTTCTCGACGAAATAAATAGACTTTATCTACTGTCTTTATAAAAAGCATATGTTAGTAAACATTAAATGGATGTATTAATTAAAAACATTAACGTAAACATGCATGACAACAACACAGTTAATTTACACACAATTAACAAAAACAAATATCTCTTCTCTGCTTTTACAAAAAAAAAAGTAAATTGATGAGTTGAAATTCTGTAAATTATGAATTTACTAAATGAAAATTTAGTTGAATGAAAATTTAGAACATAATTGATGAGTTGATTAAAATCATACTAATTTACTATAAATGCCCGTTATTTAGTACTTATTGCGCTACAATTTACTATAATTAGTTGGATTATTAAAATTAATAATCATCTCTTCTCAACAAAGAAAATGGTATAGTAAAATTTTATAAAAGGCCAAGTATGTTAAATGCTTATTCATTAAAAGTTCAATTATATTGCACAAGAATTAGTAAACAACAATAATTATATTCTTTAAAACTATTAAAATTTATTCTTCATGTCATAACCCTTTCGCTAAGAGCGTCGTCTATAGACGACATCCGCTTGACGATCTGTGGGTACGAATTAGGTTCAATATTTATCACTATCTAAATTGAAATATTAGGAATTCTTATTTGTTATTGTGGTTTTAAGTCTGTCAGAGGTGTAATTTTTGGATAATGATTGGAAAATCTGAAAATATTTTGTGCAACAAATAATTGGGTGGTTTACTGGCACGTACAGCAGCGTCACTCCTACGTCACTTTCGTAACGAAAGGGTTAATTGCAATTTGAAGTTAATTCTGACAAATAAAATACAGAATAAAAATTGATAGCTTCCAAAAATATCCTCAGTAGTAATATAAGGTTTTCACTCTCCTATATAGTTTGAAGTTATTGTTTATACTTTAGATGAAGGTGTATTATAATAATTATAATAACACTGCGCGACACTAATTTTTTTCCTGAAATGATATAATGGTTGTTAAGTAATTCGAGGACGCTGATTCCACAACAGTAACATAAATTTTCTAACAGCTCTAGTTTTTGAGATATGCCAATATGCTAATTTTACCTCAAATTACAATAAAAATACAACATATTTCATTTTGTGCATTCAAAAGTCTTTTTATATGATTTTCAATCATGGACAAGGCCTGACTGATTTTGTCATAAGCTCCAACAATTGTCAACCATCATGTAGATGTCCCACCTTCCTTGATATCGCTCCTCCAAAGTCCTGATGTCTTGGTGGATTCTCTCGCCCTGTTCTTCGCTAAAATTTCCAAGATTTATCAAAAACCGTTCTGAATAAGAGTGCGGGTGATGAATTCAAACCAATTACATCAAATTTATCTGTTTTTAATCCTTCCTGTCGCCTCTTTAAATATTGGTTTCTACATCCATCACTTGGTAGGCACGAGATGTTGATGTTCTAGGTTGTTCATCATTAGCATGGATAGGGTTCTTGTAGTTGATCGTAAGTAGACATCAATACCATAAGGGTTGTGGTTTATGACTATTTGCTTCTATTGCCTGAATTTATTTAATTGATATTTACCATACAGAAGAAACAATCGTCATGGTGATTCTGAAGTTTTTTTCTAAATGACGAGGGCATTAAAATTATAACATTTCCTTTTTCTTCTGGATAATAACTTAAACACACTACGCAATTTTTTCACATAGTATGAAGAACGCAGGTTTCATCTTTATTGCGCAATTCAGATAAAGTGGTTAAAATACGATGTCTTTATGCAGTCCGACATAGGTTTTTTGTATTTGTCGAAAACATATTAACCAAAGATGTTACAAAAACTATCTGGATTATGCACACAACGTCTAAAGATCGAAGCCTTACTGAAAACAGCAGATAAAACTCTTAGTTTTTCGTTAAGCTGCGATAATCATAGCCGAAATGACTAATTGGGGTAGTTCCTTAAAACTCAAAAACTAGAGCTGTTACGGTATAATGGAAGGTATATTTGAAAACAGCGTGCAATTCTAAGTAGATTTAAAAAAAAATTAAATAAAAGTGCCATTTTTGTCGTTCAATGTTCAATTAATATTGAACTAAAACAAAATAAAAACTAAATCTGGAATGTTCTTTTAAATTTATATACGCAATATGCAGTCCAATAACATGAACGTATGAATGATATAAGATTCCACTGAAATATGTTAATAGACAGATAGATTATTGAAAATTTTTATTATTAGAAATTCAAGCCATGCCATTAATTTATCCCGATTAATTATTTTTACGCATCCAATGTATAGAGAATAAGGTGATTCAAAGAATAAGGTGAGTCAAAAAACAAAATAGAGTAAAAAACATATTCTAAACCAGTTCTAGCTCTGGTTGCAATACATCTTATAATTATACTTGTATATTTTGACTATTATTACCAATTAAACAAATGTTAAAACTTAGTGTTTCTATGCCAATGTCTAAAAAACATGAAAATCAATGTGGTATTTTTTTTAGCAATTTTAACTACACTTAAGTATTAAACCAATTCTAAATATGATACACTTGAAACTTAAGATCCACTCTAAAACGGAATGTTGAAAGAAATAAATTTATGCTTTTTCATAATAAATAAATAATAAATTTCAAAAAATTATATAAGATATTTATTACAAAAATTATGAAACATCAATGAATAAAATTATTTTAACCTTTAGCTAAAAAATAATTCATATACTTATAGTAAAAATGTTGTTCAAGAAAAGGGGTCACTTTCATATTAATTAACTATTTCCCATTAAATCTGTGAAATAAATGATAAAATTAGTATACAGTCAATCTTCCTATAACGCGGTATAATATGGAAACCGGCTATCGCGTTTAGAACTACTACAAATCACATCATTTGTATTGAATGATATGAGGACCAATAAATTTAACACATAAATCATATTTGAATTATATTTTTATTTTTATTGAATTGAAGATTTATATTTTGAATAATTTATCTGATAAAAAAATCTCAATTATTTTTAATGAGTTGCGTTGATATGTTAAAAATATATAAATTACTAATGCAAATGAAAAAAATAGAAAAATTTCAGCATTGACAGTCTCACAAACATTTTAATAGAAATCAACTGAGAAATATTTATAATTAATAAGTTATCAAGAAGAATAAAGATTAAGTTACTGAAATTATTATTGCAAAATAGGAGATTGGGGTAAGAAGATGAAAATCTAGGAATGTTCGAATTTTTCAATACATAAAATCGCAGTATAAAAAGATGAAGTAAAAGAAATTAGTTCAAGGAATTAAAAATAAGTATTAGTTGTTGGCAACCTTTGATCAATTTTTTGTTTTTTAAAAAACTAGTTCTTTGAAGAAAATCTTAATCAAAATTCTGTGAAAAACGTTCACAAAATAGAGGATAAACGATCGGTGGTGATGCATCAAAAATTATTGATATACTAAAATGACTAATACAAAATAGGAGTTAAACATGAAAAAATTAAAACAAAGATTTGATCACAATTAAAAAAAATGTTATAGATGGACAACCCTTAATAAAAGAAGTTTTGTTTAAATATAAATTTAATTGCCACAAGTTCATGAAAATCTTACTTAAAATTCAGTGACTGAAAGTGGGATGAAAAATTATTCGATTACTAAAATGACTATTACGAAATGAGGGTTTGTGGCAGGAAAGTGAATTTTATGCCCGTATGAAAAAGTAAAATAGAAGATATTGGATCAAAAAATAAAAATATAGGAAACCCTTACCATTTAGGGATATGGAAAATAAATGTTGGCTGATTCTCAGCTATACTGAAAGTAATTATAAAATTTCATATAAATCAGTCAAACCGTTTCGAATGAGTATTGCGACAAACAACGTGACACGATAACTCTATATATGTATATGTATAGATATATTAATTGAATTCAAAAGTTTAAATAAGAATATAATAAAAAAATAAAACAAATTAATGTTGAATATCACTATGAGGAAAAGTGCAGAAATCCTTAAAAAATCGATGACGTGATTAATGAACGCCCCCTAAGATATATACAATTTAAAATTAGTCGATAATAATAACGCAGCCGGTAGTTTATGAATTATATAAGACGTCAAAAATGACGGACCTGCACAGTTCTGTTTATTGCGTTGGCCTGCGGGATAGTAGCTATTAGGGAATGCAATACCGATGGAAAATTTCAATACCGGTATTTCGGTAATTTTTCATTTTAAAACCGGAATACTGGTAAATTACCGGTATTTTTATTATCAAATACAAACGTAAACAAAATTGAAAGTTACTAGTACAAATATAAAAAAATGTATATACAACTACAACTATATTCAACTAAACAATAAAAACAATAAAATAAAACAATAGGTTAATTTTTGTAAATAATAATTTAACAAAATTATATACAATTTAATTAATTCATTATCACTATCGAGTATATTGAGTACTTTTCACTAAAAACAAACTTATGAGTAAGAAAGACCAAAAACTCACGAAAGATCATATTACATTATTATAATAAACTGTATTGTCTGTATCCGATGTGTTAAATTAGCATAATCTCCAAGATTTTAAAAAAATAATTTTCTACACTAATTTAAGATCGGATACTTTGTCGAGATAAATAATAAGTTACTATAATTGTTGAGTATTGTTATTTAAAACAATGTGATGCTTCTATAGTATTTTCAAACTTATTTAATATTTTATAATTGTAATAAGAACAAAAATATTTAGTAATTAACATAATTATTATGTATAAAGTTAGAAAAAAATAAAGATTACGCAGGGGTAATCTGTATGATATAAAATTTTTTGGCGCAAATATCACTTAAAAAACCATTACATTTTTACATAAGATAAATAAAACATCATTATCTATCAGTCCAATTCTATTTATTGTAACACGATATGAAGCCCTTAGTAAAGCAATAAATATTCAGTTTAATGACGAGTTGAGATAATATTTGACATTTGTTTATCCTATAGAATCACTTGAAGATATAGCTGTTTATGCGATTATGGAATTTAAAGATAAATTTGTTCCGAGAAATTTAAACTTTCGTGTATTATGTATCAAATAGCGCTTATGTAAAAATACCGAAAATAACGGTATTTTTGGGGTAAATATCGGTAAAAATACCGCCAAAAAATCGGGCGGTTTACTGATAATTCGGTATACCGGTATACCGGTATTGCATTCCCTAGTAGCTATAACAATATTATGCAGAGCGAATAGTTTAAGATCCTATTGAAAGACGCCTGTAACTAGTTACCCCTGTTACAGCTAGCCCCTAGCTCCCCGTATATCATAAAACGCTCAAAAAATTCAAAACATTACCCTGGCAAACTAATCGGAGAAAAATGTTATAACAAAACATAATTCCGTTCTAGAGTGAATCTTTCTTTGTTTGAATCCTCGAGTTATCTCGTATCAGCAATCGTGTCGCGATCTGTTCGCCTTACCTTCATTCGTCTCTATACATCAGATGGGTAGATGATCGGGTGAATGATAGTTATGATGGACCAACCATTGTGCACAACTAATTTCAAATCTGGTGCCGCCAGATAGTACTGATCGCAGAGGAATCGCGCGTTCTCGTACGCATCTCGCACCACGGACGCCGGGTCGCACACCGGGTCGATGCATCCTATGTGCCGGCCCTCGCGGCGGCCACCACCGAAGAGCAGTGCTGGAAGCGAAAAAAAACGAGGGTTCAATGAAAATTCAACTGCTGGCATTCATTTATATGAAGAACAGAAAGATGAAACCCTTAATAGTTCTTTATTTTTAACATTCGATTCGAATGTTATAATATAAATAATTAGATTAGATGTAATAAACTAGTGGCGCGCATGGCATCGTGCCTTAAGGCAAATTGCTGGAGCTTCTCGTACCATTTTTTTTTTTTTTTAAAAAAAGATTAACATTTTTGAAAAAAAATTACTTTTGAAAAAATTAGATTTTTGAGAAACTATAAATTTTTGACAAAAATTTACTTTTTTTTAAAAAAAAAGACTGAGAAAAAATGTTTTCTTTATTTTGAAATATTTTGGAAACTCTGAACTTTTTTTCAAAGCAATCATACTGCTTTAACTGCATAGAGACAAATTATCGAAGCGCGTAAACATTGGTACGAAACCTATAGGAATGTGAACAAAATTTATATTTATTGTTAAAATCTCTATAAAACATCTGATAATTTGATGTGCATATGTCTAATGATCATTTTTGACCGCCAAATGGCATCTTTTTTTTACTTTTTTTCACTAGATCTCAGAAACCGCTAGACCTGCCTTCTTGAAAACTTTATCAATTCTTCCTCTTGTCAATACAAGTAAACTGTTTCCTAAATTATTAAAATCGGACGCTCCGTTCTCATAAAAACTGAGTTACCGTTTGTGGCACTTTTTGTCCCAAACGAAACGGCTAGACCTGCTAATGTCAAAAACTAATCAGCACGTCTTCTTATCAACAGCAATCGAATGTTTGTTGAATTATTCAAGTAATATGTGTAGTTAATTTGAAATCAAATAAAAATTGTATTTGTTAAATAGAATTTGAATAAAAATTAGGAAAAATAGGTATAACAGAATTCGAACAGTTGAATTGATTTAGGAGTAAGAAGAGGAATATTGGAACTTGAAAGAAGAATGAAGAAAAAATGGTATGAAGCTGAAAGTTAAATAAAATTAGAAATTTGAAAAAGAACAAGAATTGAAGAAAATAATAAGAAAAAGAAAAATTAAGAAAATATAGAATAGAATACATAAAATAGATTGAAAATGATATAAAAATTAGAATTGTAACTAAAAATAAAAAATGTTGTAGGTGGCTAAATGCTCAGAGTAAGCTAGGCCAAATAAAAAATTAAAAAAAAAAAAATTAGATATATTTACGTTACTATATTGTTGAGTCGTTACTATGTGATGAGTCAAAAATTTGATTTTCGTCATGATTTCCCAAAAACGGCTGAACCGATTTCTAAAATCTTATTTATCAGGTAGATTATTTAAACGTTTATGCAACTTGCCTTAATGCAAAATGCCACTTGCACCTTGCACCTGGTTTAAAATATATGTTTCTGTTTTTTAACATTGAATTTTCTATTAAATTCACATAAAATTTGAAGCAGCTCCCAGACATATAACCACATCCAAAAATAAGTGTTGTATTAACGTCATTGCACCATTTTCAAAAACCACAAAACTAAAACATTCACACAAGCAAACTCAAATTAGCTAATCTAATTTTTAACTCCCCGAAGATGTTTATTTACACTAAAAAATCCGGATTTCAACCGGTGTTAACTGATTTTTCAATCTTAGTCCTTATCTAGACTCCTGAAAAATCCTGAAACGATTTTAAAAATTCAAAAACTGTTCGAAAGATATTGGTCGGAAATCGTTCTAATTAGTTTTTGATTAAGGTTGACCGGTCCGTTCTTCGTAATTAATTGTTGAAATATTTTTATACGGTTTTAATAAAACTTTTTATGACTATTGATTTCATGGTCTTGAGAAAAATACTAAAATATAACTGAATTTGAAAAAAAAAGGTTTGGAAAAATGAGCAGAGTTTTTGTGTTGTAAACCAAGTTTAGACCAATCGTCGATGTTTTCTTAAAAACGGCATTCGATGAAACTTCAAAAGAACTCGCGGTGATAGTTTTGCGATCTGATAGAACGAACCAGAAAAGTGTAAAATCTTTCGTTTACGTTTTTGCAAAAAAATTCTGAACCGATTCAGAAAAGTTAAAAGCCATTCGAAGCATATCATCTTGGATCCAAAATTTTTAAGCCGTTTCTTCGTACAAAAAGTTATTTGCTACTTTTAAGGAAATCTAACATAGCGATGCGGTATTCATGATCTAACAAAATTAACAAACATCCTGAAATATTAGAGGCCTACGAGAAGTGCTTTAGTTGTAAAAATTCAATAAAGTTCGGAATAATAGCTACACTTTTAGGATATTCCCATTCCCTTTAGGATAAGTCATAGTAATCGCAAAAAAATCAAAAATAATTTTTTTTATATATCTTTATGTTTCAGAGGTTTCTAAACATTTTGGCACACTTTCCCATTTGAATAATTCAAAAAAACATGTTACTTTTATTGACAAAATAAAGATTTAATTAAATTTTTGGGAAAGCAAGCAGTTTCGGAGATCGAGTAAAAATTTACTTTTTTTTAAAAAAAAGACTGAGAAAAAATGTTTTCTTTATTTTGAAATATTTTGGAAACTCTGAACTTTTTTTCAAAGCAATCATACTGCTTTAACTGCATAGAGACAAATTATCGAAGCGCGTAAACATTGGTACGAAACCTATAGGAATGTGAACAAAATTTATATTTATTGTTAAAATCTCTATAAAACATCTGATAATTGATGTGCATATGTCTAATGATCATTTTTGACCGCCAAATGGCATCTTTTTTTTACTTTTTTTCACTAGATCTCAGAAACCGCTAGACCTGCCTTCTTGAAAACTTTATCAATTCTTCCTCTTGTCAATACAAGTAAACTGTTTCCTAAATTATTAAAATCGGACGCTCCGTTCTCATAAAAACTGAGTTACCGTTTGTGGCACTTTTTGTCCCAAACGAAACGGCTAGACCTGCTAATGTCAAAAACTAATCAGCACGTCTTCTTATCAACAGCAATCGAATGTTTGTTGAATTATTCAAGTAATATGTGTAGTTAATTTGAAATCAAATAAAATTGTATTTGTTAAATAGAATTTGAATAAAAATTAGGAAAAATAGGTATAACAGAATTCGAACAGTTGAATTGATTTAGGAGTAAGAAGAGGAATATTGGAACTTGAAAGAAGAATGAAGAAAAAATGGTATGAAGCTGAAAGTTAAATAAAATTAGAAATTTGAAAAAGAACAAGAATTGAAGAAAATAATAAGAAAAAGAAAAATTAAGAAAATATAGAATAGAATACATAAAATAGATTGAAAATGATATAAAAATTAGAATTGTAACTAAAAATAAAAAATGTTGTAGGTGGCTAAATGCTCAGAGTAAGCTAGGCCAAATAAAAAATTAAAAAAAAAAAAAATTAGATATATTTACGTTACTATATTGTTGAGTCGTTACTATGTGATGAGTCAAAAATTTGATTTTCGTCATGATTTCCCAAAAACGGCTGAACCGATTTCTAAAATCTTATTTATCAGGTAGATTATTTAAACGTTTATGCAACTTGCCTTAATGCAAAATGCCACTTGCACCTTGCACCTGGTTTAAAATATATGTTTCTGTTTTTTAACATTGAATTTTCTATTAAATTCACATAAAATTTGAAGCAGCTCCCAGACATATAACCACATCCAAAATAAGTGTTGTATTAACGTCATTGCACCATTTTCAAAAACCACAAAACTAAAACATTCACACAAGCAAACTCAAATTAGCTAATCTAATTTTTAACTCCCCGAAGATGTTTATTTACACTAAAAAATCCGGATTTCAACCGGTGTTAACTGATTTTTCAATCTTAGTCCTTATCTAGACTCCTGAAAAATCCTGAAACGATTTTAAAAATTCAAAAACTGTTCGAAAGATATTGGTCGGAAATCGTTCTAATTAGTTTTTGATTAAGGTTGACCGGTCCGTTCTTCGTAATTAATTGTTGAAATATTTTTATACGGTTTTAATAAAACTTTTTATGACTATTGATTTCATGGTCTTGAGAAAAATACTAAAATATAACTGAATTTGAAAAAAAAAAGGTTTGGAAAAATGAGCAGAGTTTTTGTGTTGTAAACCAAGTTTAGACCAATCGTCGATGTTTTCTTAAAAACGGCATTCGATGAAACTTCAAAAGAACTCGCGGTGATAGTTTTGCGATCTGATAGAACGAACCAGAAAAGTGTAAAATCTTTCGTTTACGTTTTTGCAAAAAAATTCTGAACCGATTCAGAAAAGTTAAAAGCCATTCGAAGCATATCATCTTGGATCCAAAATTTTTAAGCCGTTTCTTCGTACAAAAAGTTATTTGCTACTTTTAAGGAAATCTAACATAGCGATGCGGTATTCATGATCTAACAAAATTAACAAACATCCTGAAATATTAGAGGCCTACGAGAAGTGCTTTAGTTGTAAAAATTCAATAAAGTTCGGAATAATAGCTACACTTTTAGGATATTCCCATTCCCTTTAGGATAAGTCATAGTAATCGCAAAAAAATCAAAAATAATTTTTTTTATATATCTTTATGTTTCAGAGGTTTCTAAACATTTTGGCACACTTTCCCATTTGAATAATTCAAAAAAACATGTTACTTTTATTGACAAAATAAAGATTTAATTAAATTTTTGGGAAAGCAAGCAGTTTCGGAGATCGAGTAAAAATTTACTTTTTTTAAAAAAAAAGACTGAGAAAAAATGTTTCTTTATTTTGAAATATTTTGGAAACTCTGAACTTTTTTTCAAAGCAATCATACTGCTTTAACTGCATAGAGACAAATTATCGAAGCGCGTAAACATTGGTACGAAACCTATAGGAATGTGAACAAAATTTATATTTATTGTTAAAATCTCTATAAAACATCTGATAATTTGATGTGCATATGTCTAATGATCATTTTTGACCGCCAAATGGCATCTTTTTTTTACTTTTTTTCACTAGATCTCAGAAACCGCTAGACCTGCCTTCTTGAAAACTTTATCAATTCTTCCTCTTGTCAATACAAGTAAACTGTTTCCTAAATTATTAAAATCGGACGCTCCGTTCTCATAAAAACTGAGTTACCGTTTGTGGCACTTTTTGTCCCAAACGAAACGGCTAGACCTGCTAATGTCAAAAACTAATCAGCACGTCTTCTTATCAACAGCAATCGAATGTTTGTTGAATTATTCAAGTAATATGTGTAGTTAATTTGAAATCAAATAAAAATTGTATTTGTTAAATAGAATTTGAATAAAAATTAGGAAAAATAGGTATAACAGAATTCGAACAGTTGAATTGATTTAGGAGTAAGAAGAGGAATATTGGAACTTGAAAGAAGAATGAAGAAAAAAATGGTATGAAGCTGAAAGTTAAATAAAATTAGAAATTTGAAAAAGAACAAGAATTGAAGAAAATAATAAGAAAAAGAAAAATTAAGAAAATATAGAATAGAATACATAAAATAGATTGAAAATGATATAAAAATTAGAATTGTAACTAAAAATAAAAAATGTTGTAGGTGGCTAAATGCTCAGAGTAAGCTAGGCCAAATAAAAAATTAAAAAAAAAAAAATTAGATATATTTACGTTACTATATTGTTGAGTCGTTACTATGTGATGAGTCAAAAATTTGATTTTCGTCATGATTTCCCAAAAACGGCTGAACCGATTTCTAAAATCTTATTTATCAGGTAGATTATTTAAACGTTTATGCAACTTGCCTTAATGCAAAATGCCACTTGCACCTTGCACCTGGTTTAAAATATATGTTTCTGTTTTTAACATTGAATTTTCTATTAAATTCACATAAAATTTGAAGCAGCTCCCAGACATATAACCACATCCAAAAATAAGTGTTGTATTAACGTCATTGCACCATTTTCAAAAACCACAAAACTAAAACATTCACACAAGCAAACTCAAATTAGCTAATCTAATTTTTAACTCCCCGAAGATGTTATTTACACTAAAAAATCCGGATTTCAACCGGTGTTAACTGATTTTTCAATCTTAGTCCTTATCTAGACTCCTGAAAAATCCTGAAACGATTTTAAAAATTCAAAAACTGTTCGAAAGATATTGGTCGGAAATCGTTCTAATTAGTTTTTGATTAAGGTTGACCGGTCCGTTCTTCGTAATTAATTGTTGAAATATTTTTATACGGTTTTAATAAAACTTTTTATGACTATTGATTTCATGGTCTTGAGAAAAATACTAAAATATAACTGAATTTGAAAAAAAAAAGGTTTGGAAAAATGAGCAGAGTTTTTGTGTTGTAAACCAAGTTTAGACCAATCGTCGATGTTTTCTTAAAAACGGCATTCGATGAAACTTCAAAAGAACTCGCGGTGATAGTTTTGCGATCTGATAGAACGAACCAGAAAAGTGTAAAATCTTTCGTTTACGTTTTTGCAAAAAAATTCTGAACCGATTCAGAAAAGTTAAAAGCCATTCGAAGCATATCATCTTGGATCCAAAATTTTAAGCCGTTTCTTCGTACAAAAAGTTATTTGCTACTTTTAAGGAAATCTAACATAGCGATGCGGTATTCATGATCTAACAAAATTAACAAACATCCTGAAATATTAGAGGCCTACGAGAAGTGCTTTAGTTGTAAAAATTCAATAAAGTTCGGAATAATAGCTACACTTTTAGGATATTCCCATTCCCTTTAGGATAAGTCATAGTAATCGCAAAAAAATCAAAAATAATTTTTTTTATATATCTTTATGTTTCAGAGGTTTCTAAACATTTTGGCACACTTTCCCATTTGAATAATTCAAAAAAACATGTTACTTTTATTGACAAAATAAAGATTTAATTAAATTTTTGGGAAAGCAAGCAGTTTCGGAGATCGAGTAAAAATTTACTTTTTTTTAAAAAAAAAGACTGAGAAAAAATGTTTTCTTTATTTTGAAATATTTTGGAAACTCTGAACTTTTTTTCAAAGCAATCATACTGCTTTAACTGCATAGAGACAAATTATCGAAGCGCGTAAACATTGGTACGAAACCTATAGGAATGTGAACAAAATTTATATTTATTGTTAAAATCTCTATAAAACATCTGATAATTTGATGTGCATATGTCTAATGATCATTTTTGACCGCCAAATGGCATCTTTTTTTTACTTTTTTTCACTAGATCTCAGAAACCGCTAGACCTGCCTTCTTGAAAACTTTATCAATTCTTCCTCTTGTCAATACAAGTAAACTGTTTCCTAAATTATTAAAATCGGACGCTCCGTTCTCATAAAAACTGAGTTACCGTTTGTGGCACTTTTTGTCCCAAACGAAACGGCTAGACCTGCTAATGTCAAAAACTAATCAGCACGTCTTCTTATCAACAGCAATCGAATGTTTGTTGAATTATTCAAGTAATATGTGTAGTTAATTTGAAATCAAATAAAAATTGTATTTGTTAAATAGAATTTGAATAAAAATTAGGAAAAATAGGTATAACAGAATTCGAACAGTTGAATTGATTTAGGAGTAAGAAGAGGAATATTGGAACTTGAAAGAAGAATGAAGAAAAAATGGTATGAAGCTGAAAGTTAAATAAAATTAGAAATTTGAAAAAGAACAAGAATTGAAGAAAATAATAAGAAAAAGAAAAATTAAGAAAATATAGAATAGAATACATAAAATAGATTGAAAATGATATAAAAATTAGAATTGTAACTAAAAATAAAAAATGTTGTAGGTGGCTAAATGCTCAGAGTAAGCTAGGCCAAATAAAAAATTAAAAAAAAAAAATTAGATATATTTACGTTACTATATTGTTGAGTCGTTACTATGTGATGAGTCAAAAATTTGATTTTCGTCATGATTTCCCAAAAACGGCTGAACCGATTTCTAAAATCTTATTTATCAGGTAGATTATTTAAACGTTTATGCAACTTGCCTTAATGCAAAATGCCACTTGCACCTTGCACCTGGTTTAAAATATATGTTTCTGTTTTTTAACATTGAATTTTCTATTAAATTCACATAAAATTTGAAGCAGCTCCCAGACATATAACCACATCCAAAAATAAGTGTTGTATTAACGTCATTGCACCATTTTCAAAAACCACAAAACTAAAACATTCACACAAGCAAACTCAAATTAGCTAATCTAATTTTTAACTCCCCGAAGATGTTTATTTACACTAAAAAATCCGGATTTCAACCGGTGTTAACTGATTTTTCAATCTTAGTCCTTATCTAGACTCCTGAAAAATCCTGAAACGATTTTAAAAATTCAAAAACTGTTCGAAAGATATTGGTCGGAAATCGTTCTAATTAGTTTTTGATTAAGGTTGACCGGTCCGTTCTTCGTAATTAATTGTTGAAATATTTTTATACGGTTTTAATAAAACTTTTTATGACTATTGATTTCATGGTCTTGAGAAAAATACTAAAATATAACTGAATTTGAAAAAAAAAAGGTTTGGAAAAATGAGCAGAGTTTTTGTGTTGTAAACCAAGTTTAGACCAATCGTCGATGTTTTCTTAAAAACGGCATTCGATGAAACTTCAAAAGAACTCGCGGTGATAGTTTTGCGATCTGATAGAACGAACCAGAAAAGTGTAAAATCTTTCGTTTACGTTTTTGCAAAAAAATTCTGAACCGATTCAGAAAAGTTAAAAGCCATTCGAAGCATATCATCTTGGATCCAAAATTTTTAAGCCGTTTCTTCGTACAAAAAGTTATTTGCTACTTTTAAGGAAATCTAACATAGCGATGCGGTATTCATGATCTAACAAAATTAACAAACATCCTGAAATATTAGAGGCCTACGAGAAGTGCTTTAGTTGTAAAAATTCAATAAAGTTCGGAATAATAGCTACACTTTTAGGATATTCCCATTCCCTTTAGGATAAGTCATAGTAATCGCAAAAAAATCAAAAATAATTTTTTTTATATATCTTTATGTTTCAGAGGTTTCTAAACATTTTGGCACACTTTCCCATTTGAATAATTCAAAAAAACATGTTACTTTTATTGACAAAATAAAGATTTAATTAAATTTTTGGGAAAGCAAGCAGTTTCGGAGATCGAGTAAAAAAATTTAGTCGTCGAAAATGATCATCAAACATATGCATGCACATCAATTATCAGACATTTTATAGATATTTTAATAATAAGTATACATTTTGTTTACATTTTGTTTAAATTTTGTTTACAAAAAATCATTTTTTTTTAAATAGAACTTCTTCAAAGTTTTAAAATTTTTTTGAATAACTTTAAAAAAAATAATATTTGGTACAGAAAGTACCAGCAATTTTCCTTAAGGCACTATGCCATACATCACTAGTTCAGACAATTATTTACACGTATCGGGAAGTTCATACAACTTGTCGACAGCGAGGAATCTCCTACAAGAAGATTGAAAATAATGGCCAGACGATCTTAAATGAAATGTCAAAAAATAAAAAAAAGAAATATCTCATAGGAGATAATCTCTTTAAATGCATTTACACCCAGCATGTTGTCTTAAAAAATTATATTATTTTGATCGGCAATAAATCTATGCAAAAAAACTTGTCGATAGAACACCACTTACACCTAATTAAACATTTGAATATTAAGTACGTACTGTGTTGATTTATGAGCATTCTTATAGATATTCTGGACATGTAGAGTCGATCCAAGAAGTACTGGATCGATAATTCCACTGGTGGATCGATAGCGTCCGTCCTGTCTTTCAATTCAAGAACTCCCTGAGCCATGGTCTGCACAACATCAGCATGACGATCGCGTATCGTCGACAACACGGTGCAGAACCTGAAAATATAATGGATCGATTTAAATTATTAAGGGGCACAACTAGTGTGAAATTTCTAAAAAATCAATTTTTTTTCATATTTCGGTAGATTACACCTTTAAAAATAACATAATAAAATTTCAAATCGATATCTCAAATAGTTTTTGAGTTACAGCTATTTAAAAAGTATATATATAGCATATAGTACAATGATCATTTTATCTTTAAACGCGTTTTTCTCGAAACAGCATCTTCCGAATTTGCTGCAGTGATTACTCAAAAACGAAGGATTTAATCACTATCAATTTTTTGTTACATGTTCTTTATATAGTTCTCCGTAAAATGATCTATCGATTTTTTGATCGGATCAAAAATCGAATTTTGGCAGTCGAAAAACGACCAAAATTTTGGGTAAAATTCGACTTTTTTTAAAAAAACGCCGCCATTTTGTCAATTTTTTATTTATTTTTTTATCGTAGTTCATTTTACAGACAATATTATCTAGATTAACGAGAATTTTTTTTTTGTTTTCATCCATATAGAATGCCGGTATCACTGCAGCAGTTAAGGGCCTTTTTTTTGTCACGCCGTTGGAGATCGGCGATAACTTAAAAAATATTTTTTTTTTTTTCTCAAAAATTTTGCCATGTATTCTTAAAACATGTATAAATATATTCCTAAAATTTTGAAATTATTGATAAAGTAGTTTTTTAATATAAATTCCCAAAAATCACCTTTTTTTAGGCGGTTACACTACTTGTGCCCCTTAACTTTCTGTTGAATAAATTATTGAAATTTTAAAAAATCTAACGAAGAATTATTTTCAATATTAAACTTATTAGCATAGTAGTATATTCGGTTGTTTGCAATGATTGTTCCTCACAATCTAACCTCACAATACGACTACATGAGCTTAGTCCATCATAAACAAAGAAACTATAAAAGCATCCAGGTTCAACACTCTGTCCCCATTCCCAAAAATTCCCAGTCTTTTAATTTCAACCCCAACATTTTATGCTTAGAAAATTGCACTTTTAAGAAGTTATTGGTGGAAAGTTCTAATTTTTAAAAGCATCTAATAGTATTAATTAGGGTTTATACAAAAACCGACATTTCAGAAAACCGGTTCTCGAATTTTAATTTTACTAAAAAACCGGTTTTCGAATTTTATATAGAAAATAAATTTTTGCTCGAATATCCTGTAATTTAGTGTAATTTAGAGCAGTATTTGATTGAATTTATTTATTGTTCAATTTTCTAGATAATAAACAAAATTATTTTAATTTTAATTAGTAGAACTAAAAAATAATAGTTTATCTTGATTAAATAACTTTGAAAATAATTATTCGTTATTCATGCATCATTTTCACATATAAGAATGAAAATATTTTTATGATAGTGAAAGGAAAGTTTTCGAATAAATAAAAATAATACAATTTTAAATAAAAAAACATTCATTGAATGAAAAAAAAATTAAAAAAATATTAGATACATGTTGATACATACTTGTTAATATCAATTTTAGTTTTAAAAACATTTAAGCTAAACTCGCGTATTGTCTGTTCCGAGCAATTTTAATTAATTAATTTTAAACATTCTAATTGTTTTTTTGTTTAATAAAATATGATTTAAAAAAACTGAGAACGTCTATCGAATTGCTACTTAGACGTGTCCTTTATTGTTTACTCACAAAATTTTCTGAAATAGAAAATACTCTCATACTTGCGACCAAATTATGCTTAATTATTTTTAAAGCCTGATATAATAATTCTAAGTTTCTTGTTCTTTAATTTGTGACCTCTAGAGTTTAAAACTTTTATTTTTTTAACTTTGAGTAGAGGAAGTTACTTCTTCAAGAAGAAGTCACACTGATTGATATTAATAGATACACTGGTATAAAAATCTAAATTAATATCAACAAAACCTTTCTGGGAACCATGCAGACTGATAAGATTACAAATGCTATTGAACCGATATAGTTTCAAGAATCAAAACGCTTTCATCTATCTTTATTTGGATATATTTATCATTTTCCATTTCTACAGTGAAAACCGACATTTTTCACTAAAGAACCGGTTTTCGAATTCCATAATTTTCGTCAAAAAACCGGTTTTTAAAACCGGTTTTTAAAAACCGACAAACCCTAGTATTAATATAAGATCAGATCACAACTTTATACAAAACTCTGAATTTGAATTTTCTACATTTTTGAACAAACAAATAAATAAAACTCATATTTTAGCTTCCCGTAGGGCAAGTTATAATAATCGTTAAAAAATCGAAAATTAAAATGTTTATATATCTTAATATTTCAAAAGTTTCTGAACACCTTACAATTAGATAAATGGATAAATGTGCATGTGTGTGTGTGTTCGGATACAAATTTCCCGATTTCGGGGACACGGTTCAACCGAATAAATGATTCAAAAAACATTAGATTCCTATCGATTCTTTGTTATTTAGCTGTAAAGTGAATATTAGAAGTTAATTGTTGCGTAGAAGCTCAGTCATAACGATGATTTGTTTTCAAAAATGTGCATTGAGTACGGTAGTGACAAATTTTGTGGGTACATTTACAGTTGTGACATATATTTCTTGTCAGTTTCGGGTAAAGACTAAATAGGCAAAAAAATCTAACTTAACTAAAACAAAATACGAAAGATAAAAGAAACGGCAAATTCAACAGAAAAAAAATCACAAAAAATTCTTATTACCTTTGTTTAAAAAATTACGTTTTGTTATATAATATTTTATTCATAAGTTTTATTTAAATGAATATGGTGTGTTGTGTTGCAGATTATTATTATTAACGACAATGTAAGTTTTGTTTGTTACAATGTAACTATTGTTTTTACCATATTTTTAAGCCTGTCACAACCATCCCTCTGGTATCAACCATTGTGACACTCGCCCGTTTTTTGTATTACTTGATTTTATGACAAATCCATCGTATTTAAGTAGCAGTACCATTTAATTTATTTTTTCTTCAGCTACCTATTATTTTAAAATTATTTCTGATTAAAAAAAGTGGCACAGCCATACCCAGTCTTCTCAACTGAACTTAATCAAATTTATCACTAAAATCTCTATAAGATATCTGATAATTTGATGTGCATGTGTCAAATGATCATTTTTGATTGCCAGATGGCATATTTTTTTAATTTCCGAAACCGCTGGACCTACTTTCCCAAAAATTCAATCATTTCGTCAATACATGTGAAATGTTTATATTGAACCATTCAAATTGAACGCTCCGTTCTCTTAAAAACTGATTTGCCGTCTTTTGCTGTTTTGCCAAAATAACATTTTTAATATTTTTTGTTTGCCTGTCTGTTTGATCCGAAAAATCTTTAAAATTGGCTGAACCAATTTTGAAAAAACTTAAATTGACAGGTAGCTGATATAAGTTACTTGTATTATTAAGAATATTATCTTATCTTATCTTACTTGAAATATTAATAAGATAAATTAGCTAAACAAATAAAAAACATTTAGTTCTGTTAGAAAATTGTTTTATAAATGATTATTTCACATAATTAGAAAAAATAATCACTGTAAATTTATGATTGTCAATTAAAAATAATTCATTTCCCCTGTAATGGGATTTCTAATAGCTGTTTTAATTCGGACCGGTGTCTCCTCATCGTTTTTGCTTTCCTCTACCTCTGGTTTATTAATGTTCATTTTCGCTTTGGGTTCGGGGATTTTCATCTTTTTCATTCGGCCTTC
This sequence comes from Ctenocephalides felis, assembly GCF_003426905.1. Lineage (NCBI taxonomy): Eukaryota > Metazoa > Arthropoda > Insecta > Siphonaptera > Pulicidae > Ctenocephalides > Ctenocephalides felis. Next base: position 136,892,899 of record NW_020538040.1, read on the forward strand.
ATCTTTTGAGATACTTTCGAGTTCGTGCAAGTGATCCATAGCTAAAAGTGCGCTCATTTGTGTTGAATTTGTATGACGGCCAATTCGCCCTTGGCCGTCATTTGAGCTAAATCCCGAATCCAGTACTGATTCATCTTTCATTGATTTTGTTCGAGGGGTCGATTCCATTCTGGAATTGCAGAATATAATTTTCGGCGCTTCACACGGCCGTTTTAGTTTGAAGTTTGTATGTTATTCAGAGGTTGAACGTCATTTTAATTATTGGATATCAATATTTCTTTTCAAACATAATTTTGTATTTAATTTAAACATAAAGTTAATTAATCTTTTTTGAATATTTTTTTGTTTCGAATTTGTATTTCGAATGATCTTTTATTTCATGAACAAAACTGTGTATATGTCAAACATATAATCGCAACAGCATTGCATTCATTTTTTGACACATTTTGAAAATATAAATGCGAAAATAATAGTTTATTACTACGGGGGTGTAACTCAGGGGTAGAGTGTCCGCTTCGCATGCGGGAAGTCCTGGGTTCAAATCCCAGCTCCTCCAAAACGTTTTTATACATATTTAAATATCTTAAAGATTATAGATAAATGAATAAACTGTATTTTAATTTTAATATCTAAATATTAATATCATAAATAATTTTGAATGTTTTTAAAATTTTAATGCAAAAACTAGTGGGGTGGGTGTATGGCGTCGTGCCTTAAGGCAAATTGCTGGACTTCCCGTACCGTAACAAAATGTTCGAGGAATACTGAATGTTTTCAACTAGATTATTATTATTATTGTAACATTGTCTAATATTTATAAGAATTATATAAACTGAATTGCAAAGTTGAAATTATTTGTTTAAAGTATATCAAAACTATAGTCAGAATTAAAAATAAAATCTGAATTATTTTCGATATACAAAAATTTTTTTTTTCAAAAAAAAAGTTGAAACAATTTTTTTTTTACAAAATCAATTATTTTGTTAAGACAAGCAGAAAGTTCTTTGAATCATTTAAATCGGACGTTCAGTTCTCTCAAAAACTGCCATTTTTTACACATTTAGCTCCGTATCTTTGAAATGGCTGGGCCTGCCGTTGCCAAAAACTAATAAACACTTCTCCCAATCATTACTAATTGAATGTTTTTTAGATCATTCAAATCGGATGTTACGTTCTCTCAAAAACTCGATTTCTATTTTCTGCACACTTTGCTCTTTATCTCCGTAACGGCTGGACCTGCTTTTGCAAAAACTAATCAGCTCAAATCCCTATCAATAGAAATCAAATGTTTTTGGAACAATTCAAATCGGTTGATCCGTGCGCTCGAAAACGTGACTGGAAATTTGTATCCATACATACATACATACACACACCTCCATTTTTTCTGAGGTATGCCAAAATGTTCAGAAACCTTCAAAACGTCGAGAAATGTAAAAATTTTTAATTTCGATTTTCGGCCCATTACAATAACTTACCCTACGGGAAGTTAATAAACTTACAATTAGAGGTAGAGTGTTTACTTCTCATGAGGACAGTGAAGCCTTCAAATCTCAGATGCTCCAAATTATTATTTTGAACATTAAATAGCTCCTTTCATATCATTTAAATGTGTTAGTATTTATATGGACTGATAATTAATAAAATTATACCGATTTTAGATTTATATATCGTATATAATTCCGAATTCATTATATAATGCAATTTTGTCTCTTAATAATTCATTTTCATCTATGAGAGAGAGTGTGCATCAAAACCATCTAAAACATCTTCATAAAACGTGTCCATCGATATTATTAATAACTAGAGGGCAGTTTCTTTATTAAATACTTTTGCCAAAGTTTTAAACAGTTACTGGTATATTATTCAAAATAATAAATATTCAAATGATATATTATCTAAAAATCATCATGGATTTCCACAAAATCAATTTATATTGGTGGGCAACTGAGTAAAAGCGACTTCCACTCTTACATGGCCACGAAAAAAATATTTTCGTCATATTTTGTTTTCATTATTACAGCAAAATTACCCATCTTAAACCTGCAAAAAATTACGTACTATTAATGGAACCAAAGCCTCAAAAAACAGCAGTGTCAAAATTTGTTTGCAAAATTTTATTCTAGACACTTTTCACTCGAAGATGAAAATACTCTAGCCATCCTAACAGTAATCAAAGCAATAACCGAACCGGATTATCACAGTAAAATACGTGATATACAACACATAACTAGTTGAAAGTGGCATTTAGCCTTAAGGCAAGTTGCACGAGCTTCCTGAAATGTGTAATGATTGACTTAAACAACCGAAATTGAGATTTGGATATTTAGATAACATTTTCAAGTTTTCGCTTTCAATTAAATGCTAACAATGTGAATCCCAATCGAATTTTCTCAAACACATGTAAATTATCTGTAAATGTATTAATTATATTGCACAGACACGTGCTTGTATGCCCTAAAATTGTAGCTTATTATTTTAAATGAAATGACAATGTTTGGCTCATCATATCACAAAAGCAATTCTGACACAAAGACTAATATTTTTTCAAATTTTGATGAATTTTTAAAATTAAACTACTTGCCGTAGAAACGCAAAATTTTCGTATGTTGTTCAGGACCATGATATCTATCAACATTAAAAATTTTATTAAAAAAATTCAACAATTAATTACAAAGAAACGGCTCGGCCGATCTTTGTCCAAAGCTAATGAGCACGATTCTCAAATAATATTTTTCGAATAGTTTTTGAATCTTTAAAATCGATTCAGAATTTTTGGCTAAAACGTAGACGGAAATTTTTTCACTTTTCTGCTAATTACGGGAAAACGGCTCAGCCGATCGTATCAAAAATCTAATTGACGCGAGTGCTTATCAAGTTTCATTGAACGGTTTTTAAAATTTTAAGATCGACTCATCCGTTTTTGAGTAAACGTCGATGGAAAGTCTAATTTTGACAAAGGCAAAAAAAGCGATACTAATTTTTGCAAACTTTGACGAATTTTTAAAATTGAACGACTTGTCGTAGGGGCCGTAATATTTTAGTGTGATCTATAAGACTGTGGTATCTACCATCAAAAAAATCATATTTAACACTTTATTACAAGAAACGACCGATCTTTACCAAAAAAACTAATCAGCACGATTCACAACCAATATCTTTCAAACGGTTTTTGAATTTTCAAAATCGATTCAGAATCGCGGGCTAAAACGTGGACGACAATTCTTTCACTTTTTTACTACTTACAAAGAAACGGCTTAGCTGATCGTCGCGCAAAATTGATAAACACAACAGTCCTCATCGAGATCGAATGGCTTTTAAATTTTTAAAACGGTTCAGCCGTTTTTGAGAAAATGTCAATTTTCCGCAAAAAATCTGTTCACATACACACGCACATTCTTTTTCCAAATTTGGTCTCCCTCGATTCAGAATGGGTCGAAACGTCGAGAAAACATAAAATAAGCGAATCGGATTTTTGTTATTCGGGTTCAGATTCAACTAAATTTACGTATGCCATGAATTCGTACTCGCAAACAAGTGACAATGCATATTTAATTTTTTATAACATAAGTTCAGATCATAATTTTATTTTTCAAAATTTCTCACTTTCTTTTTATAAAAATTATTTAAGTTACAAAATTGACTTCGCTTGATTTCGCTAATCAAACAAGATCATGGATTGAAGAACTATTTTATTAGATAAATGAGTAATATTCATCTCATGATGAAACTAATAATAAGTAAGTCATATGTCAAAATTATTATTGTTTATTCATATCAAATTTATTATATAATAATTCATGGTAATTAGATAGATATTTAGTTTCATTCGTTTCTAATTTTGGAAATTCATTTAATTTAGATTTTTTTTTTAATTATTTTAAACTTACACAAACAATAATCTATTTTATTGACCACTATTTGTTAATGGTGCTAAATTATTAAAAAATTAGACAGCATCAAAATATTTATATTGAATATTTTCGGAAGTATTGAAATTTTTGGAAATATCCAAAAACAATAATGCTGGAGATAATTTAGAAATATTTGAAATTTCATCCAAATAATTTCTATGCTAGAATTGATGATTTATGTCGCCAAATTGACAAACATTTAAAAATGTCGTTACAAAATTCTACAGCGACGAGACAAATCTAAAAAGTTAAATCCATTCTATAAACGTTCATATATAAAATTATATGTTATATAATATAATTGTATTCACAAATTTTCTGAACCGAGTCTGATTTACCATTGAATTTACCAAACGATTCGCCCGCCTGGTTTATAAGGGATATGGCAGTCAGTTATCAAAAAGTTAGAGAAAAGCTAATAAAGCTCATTAATTCATAAAAATATTTATATAATTGATTTATAAAATATTTTTTTGAAAAATGAAACCATTATCTAATCATAAAACATTCGATTATTATTAAAGAGTTTTCGATGAGTTTAAAGCATTCACTGATAATAAGCTAGTTTAGTACGATATTTGTAACATATTTATAAATAAATTAATAAATAAATAATTAGTATGTATGCATATTATATTTGCGATGTTTTAGTAAAATCGATTAATATAAATAACTCAAATAATAATTTCAAAATTAAAAATTTTGGCAGAGGCCTTTTTAGATATAAGTTAATTTTCGGTACATGCCGATTTATATATCGGAATATGTGTACGTTTCAGTTTTTTATCGTGTGTAATTATTAGGTTTCTTTAAGAACGAGCAAGAAGTGTATCTTAGTGGAACTCTTGGCCTGACTTTCACACATAGTGGAGCACTTCTTTGTGCTATCTAATATATCTAACTTGTTGCTGAAACTTCTCAGAACATGGTCAACCGGAAGGTAATAAAGACAAAGTTCACTATATAGGGTTCAGCTTTTCAAAATTTGATATAAATTCAGTCTTAAAGCCAAAGTCATTCTAATGTCAATATATTTGCTTAAAAAAGGTATCATTATGTGCATTTGAAATCATTCCTAACAATGAATATGATTCGAAACAAAACAATATTCTATTACTAAAAGTGATGGTCTATCTTAGAAACTTATATTCACATTAAGAATGAATATTTGCTATTTTTATTATATGAAACTAACACGTTCTAGGTTAATATTAATTATACGTCAATTATTAATAGTTTTCATCTTCTTAACTTCGTACGAGTATATTGTTCCCTTCGTTACTATTCTAATTATCTTAAAAGGTTAATTGTCAGCAAACGTTAGATTTATTACGAATCTCTAATCAATAGATGTGTAACTAGGACTCAATTTTTCAGGTAAAGGATTTCAAAAACTGCAGATTTGGACTTCTTTACCAAACGATAGACAAAATGAGGTGTGAAATTCGGGATAGCCAAGAAAGAAAACTTATTTTTCCAGTACACCTTTTATAAAAGCTCCTGAAATGCATATACAGAACATAAAACTAGTCCTGCTTCTTGATAATTAGCACGAAAGGCGATGAAATTATCTAGAATGCTGTGAAATTCAAGAAATTTTTTTTTTATCAACTTCTAAAATTAATAATTATATAAATTATCATTTTCCGATATTAATAACATCTTATTTGCAACTGCATTACGCCGATGACTTTGATTATTCGTTTTTTATATTTATTATGTGAGATGGATTGATTTAATTTCGTTGGATTAATTACGTTGGATGACGCCGTTGGCAAAAGGGCTTGCACGAAGTTTTATTAAACCAACAGCGAATTACAATGATTGGTCCAAACAAAATTATGGAAATGAAGATAATGACCAAGATCAAGACCAAAGTTCAACAAGTAGTGGTTTCAATAGTTACAGAAGACGAGATAATATAACTAATTCTAAAGAAGTCTACACAAAATCGAAAAATATTGGTAATAAATTTGGTGAATATCAAGATAATTATTATTCCTAGAATGGCTATCAAAATGATAATTCCGGGTGATGATTGGGGTGATAATGGTGAGAGTGGTGGAATGAGTCGCGAAAGCCGAGGAGGAAAAGGTGGCTTTCGAGGCGGACAAGTTGGTGGTCGTAGATATGATAACGGAGATGAAGATGGTGATAATGAGGATGGTGGTGGTGATAGAAATAACTACAGGGGTTGCAAGAGCAAATTTCGCAATTTTAAAATCCACAAATTGAAAAGAAGTAATTTTTATTATTAAAAGAGCGATATAACTGACTTTATAAACAACTATTGTTATAAACAAGTTCTAGTTTTTTTTTATTAAATCATATAAATATGTATTAATGGCAACCTATATACATAACTATAGCAATAAACACTACTGAATAATCTGCCTCGTAGTATTTTCGTTTATAACGTTTCAGCAGTTGATCATTCGTTTAAATAAATAAAAAATGTTTTTCTTGTATGATATATATTTATGATATACTTATGGTCTTATATAATATATATTTATGGTACAACAGAAAGAACGCCTTGCTTCATATGGTTCGAATAAAGGTTTGCAACTTTCATATAATTCAAAATCATTTTTCGAAAGTTGAACGTTAAAGCATAGATAAGGAATGGTTCAAAGTAACTATTTTTTATAATATCAGTTGATTAGCGATTGAATGAAAGTTATAACAGATTCCCGGCTTTGAAGTTATGCGCTTGAAAATTAGGATAAACACAAAAGATTGTTAATTATATTTCTTAATAAGAATTGATGACATATATTGATAATCGAATGAAAACTAAGATGAAAATCACTAAAAATGGTGGTTTATTTTAGAAATAAAATTCATTTTCGCATTAACAATGTACATTTTCTTTTTAACTTCCCGTAGGGTAAGTTATAGTAATCGCAAAAAAATCGAAAATGAAAATTTTTATATATCTTTACGTTTCAGAGGTTTCTAAATATTTTGGCATACCTTAGAAAAAATGGATGTATGTGTGTGTGTGTGTGTGTGTGTGTGTGTGTGTGTGTGTGTGTGTGTGCGTGTATGTATGTGTGTGCGGATACAAATTTTCGTCGACGATTTCGGGAACACGGATGAAGCAATTTGAATAATTCAAAAAACATTCGATTCTTATTGATAAGAAGACGTGCTGATTAGTTTTTGGCGGAGACAGGTCTAGTCGTTCCGAAGACATGGGGCAAAAAGTGCTAAAAACGGTACCTCAGTTTTTAAGAGAACGGAGCGTCCGATTTTAATAATTCAAAAAACATTTTACTTGTATTGACAAGATGAAGAATTGATCAAATTTTCATACGGGCAGGTCTAGCGGTTTCGGAGATCTAACGAAAAAAGTAAACAAAAATGCCATTTGGCGGTCAAAAATGATCATTAGACATATGCACATCAAATTATCAGATATTTTATAGAGATTTTAACAATAAGTATAAATTTTGTTTACATTGCTATGGGTTCCGTACCAATGTTTATCCGTTAGATAGCGACGCGGCGCTTACGCGCTTTATATTTTGTCTTCTTGCAGTTAAGGCAGTACGATTGCTTTGAAAAAAAGTTTAGATCTTCCGAAATATGTCAAAATAAAAAATCATTTTTTTTCAAAAAAAAAAAATTAAAAAAGTAAAAATTAAATTTTTTTTTCAAAAAAAGTAATTATTTGTCCAATTTATAGTTTCTCAACAATCTTATTTTTTCGAAGTAAAATTTTTTAAAAATGTTAATCGTTAAAAAAATTTTGGTACGGGAAGTTCCAGCAATTTGCCTTAAGACACGATGCCTTAATTGCCTTAAGACAGAATTCCACTTACAGCTAGTTCATTATTGAAACTAACGCGTTCTCGCTTAATATTAATTATATGTTGTTAATCATTTATAGTTTTTAAGTAATGTGCATCATGTATTAGCTTTGTATATTGTTACTCGCGTTAGTATTCTAATTAACTTAAAAGGTTAATTGTCAGCAAACGTTAGATTTATTATAAAGCTCTAATTAATAGATGTAACCAGGACTTAGCAAATATTATAGAACTGTAAAAGTGCTAAGTGGTTTGATAAATCTTCGACAAATTGACGTCGAAGATCATCCATGATGCTTGCGTCACGTCAGAAGTTCAAATTTGTTAATAGTTTGTTTTTCTTGACACTTTTTTTAATAATAACATAATAGTACCATGTGATAAGTCAATCTGTCATGTTTAAAATTTCAAAAATAACAAATTTGCCTCAATCCGTATCTCTGAAAAAGCTAGACCTGCCTTGATCAAAAAAACTAATAATGCTGCATCAATAAGAATCGAATGCTTTCTTAATCATTCAAATCTGTTCAACCGTGTTCTCGAAATCGTCAACGACAAATTGTATCCGCACATACATGCAACACACACACACACACGTACACACACACATAATCAATTTTTTAACTTTCCGTATGGTAAGTTATTGTAATCGTCCAAAAATCGAAATTGAAAATTTTTACATTTCTTCACGTTTTGAAGGTTTCTGAACATTTAGGCATACCTCAGAAAAAATGGATGTATGTGTGTGTGTATGTTACAATACAATACAATACAATTTTTCGTCCACGTTTTCTGGTGCACAGATCAACCAAAGGTTCAAAAAACATTCGATTCCTATTGATACGGAGATGTGCTGATTAGTTTTTGGCAAACGCAGGTCCAGCCGTTACGGAGATACAAAGCAAAGAGTGCAGAAGATATAAATCGAGTTTTTGAGAAAACGGCGTATCTAAAAAACATTCAATTCGTAATGATTGTGAGAAGAGGTGATTAGTTTTTGGCAAAAACAGGTCCAGCCATTTCGAAGATATAGAGCAAAATATGGCAGTTTTTGAAAGAACTAAGCGTCCGATTTGAATGATCCAAAGAACTTTCTGCTTGTTTTAACAAAATAATTGCTTTTGGAAAAAAAAATTCGGAAATTTTTTTTTCAATTTATTTTATTAAATTTTTTTTGTATATCGAAAATAATTCAGATTTTAATTTCAATTATGACTAAAGTTCTAATATACTTTAAACAATAATTTCAACTTAGCATTTCAGTTTCTTTGCAATTATTTGCTGTATTTATAATAAACTATTTGAAAACATTTAATATTCCTCGAACATTTCGTTACAGTACGGGAAGTTCCAGCAATTTGCCTTAAGGCACGATGCCATATACCACTAGTTTTTGTAGGGGATTCCAAAATGTTCAGAAAACCTTAAAACGTAAAAATATATAAAAATTTTCATAAGCGATTTTTCCAATCCACTTGTTGCTTCGCTGCTTCTTGCGCCCAAATTTAAAAGACTTAAAAAATTATGGCCTATTAACTTGATCGAATGCGTTGTATCTAATAGTAATTACCCACTGTGGTAAATACTATACATAATTATATGTCAATAATGTAAATCAAAATAATTTATAGAAGTTATTTATGTTCTGATGATTATTAATAAAAGAGAGAGAAAAATCGATTTTATTGTGATTACTATAACTTAACTACGTTAACTCAACCATTGCTAGTTTCTTAGATATTTCGCTTATGAATTATACATGACAATATTTTTGTCATATACGCAATGCGCAGTTGAAAATAAGTTGGTTCAATGACCTGAATCTATTGCAAACTGATCATTCTCTCTAGAATGTTACTATTTCCAAAAAAATACAATGCAATTTTCACAAATCGCTAAAAAAGCATTAGAGGAAACAATTCTTGACTTACAACTTTTATGTTTCACACATTAAAGTACTGGATTTAGAGACGTTTTTTTTTAATTATAATTTTATTCTGCAATCTGTATATATAATTACATTAAGCAGAGAATGATGACAAGTTGTTTACAAATTTGTAAATACCCCACCCCCCCCAGTGGCGTATCTACTAGAGCTAATATAATAAAAAAAACTAAAAACAAAAGGAAAAAACAATAAAATGTAGTTAAATGAAAGTATTATAGTTAATTAAACTATATTAGGTCCCCAAATGTTTTTCTTTTAAGTCTGGTCGGCTGGCTTTCCTAGTATAAACGGCATGCTAGTTGGTTAGAATGGACGTCTATTCTGCTCTTATAATTAATGGCAACCATTGATTATGTTCTTGAATTGTAGGTATGTCTTTGTGGAGGATTCATGTTGACGTGTAGCGAAGAGCGTTTGATATTTGCCGCACGTTGTATTATGCTTAAATTGTTCTTTTTAGCAGTACCCCAAAGTTGAAAACCGTAGGTCCACACGGGTTTCATCACCGCCTTATATATAAGTAATTTGTTGTATGTTGATAATTCGGATTTTCTGTTTAAGAACCAATAATAATTTTAGAAAATTAGATCTATCTGTTGTCTTTTGTTCTTTATGTATATTTTCCAGTTCAGTTTCCTGTCTATGTGAATGACGAGATACTTTATTGATTCTTTGAGCGGAAATATAGAGACTTAACAATGAAATTGGTGTTTAATTTTAGCATTCCTATTTATGGTCTGTTTTTTCAAAATTTATTTAATGCAATACTTAAGCTAAAATAAAGATTTTATATTAGGTTGTAACTTACTAAGCTTTTTCTTTTTGTCAATAAATTATAGCAAATTTTTGTACATATGATTACATTTGGTTCTCCATAAAGCCATTTCTTAATGAATCTACTTAGCTAGTTGACATTTTGTTAACTCGGAACGAAAATATATCTATATTTAATATATATTTTTTGTTAAATCTTTTTTAGTTAGTAGGTTGGCAACTAAGTAAGTGCGCATCTTTTTTTAGAAAATCAAGGACAATTTTTGCGTGGAATTAAATAACTTTGCTCTGTATACCATTTTGATCGATGACCTTTTGTAATTTTCCAAGAAGGATCATTATCCCAAGTTTATAAAACTTCTAGTTTCTATTAGCAAAAACTGAATTATGTATAATTTGACACCATCATGATTTTTTTTTAATTCAAGGGTTTTAAACAGATGGTTTGTAGTCAGGAATATTTGGTGGATGTGGAGAAAAATTTCAACCCACCCCCAATAATTTTTAAACATAACCAAATTTTTTCTATTAGCCGAATCGATTATTGCTTTAATTAGGTAACTGGACGATCAGAGCAGCATTGAGTGGAAAGTCACCAGAATGACATTTTCAAAATCAATTTTAACATGTTGTTTTTTTTAAGGCTTCGACACCATAAACAGCATCTATTCTTCGGGAGGATCGTTTTACCCTTTGCAGAAATAAAAATGCAAAATTTGACTAAAATGTTTGTTTTGATATTCCATCTTTCAACAAACGCTAAACGACAACTACATAACCGATCAAAAAAGTATTTTTACTAATCTACAGCTAAATTTCTCACTATACAATAAAAAAAAGTGTTTTACATGTAGACTACTTCAACAAACCCAAAGAATCATTTGAAGCAATCTAAGAGTAAAAACTGCACTTAGTTGCCAACCTTATACTATTTAATGATAAATTGAAAATTAGTTTGTTTCAAATTAATTCCATCTTTAGCCATAGTTATTGACAGTGAGTAAAAAACTCATGTCATATTTACGATTATTCCGCGTTTAAAGCCTTGTATAAAACTCTGTTCGCATAAAGCTTGGCAATTAACTTTAGTATTAAATATCACTTCTCTTGTGCACATTTCAAGACGAGTCTTGTCACAGACCTTAAAATAAAGCACAAGCAGTCAGAAACTTAATTTACCTAATTTTTTGGTAATTTTCATAAATTGGAATATAGAAGTTTAAAATAATTAGTGAAGGACTATTCGAACCTAAAGAATTTTTGCATTGCGCAACATTATTTTTCATAATGTTTAGTTTTATATAAGCAGTTTATCGCATATATCATTTTCAGATTATAATGGGTCGTTGTAATTTTATTATAAAGTAACGAGAAATATTCAAATTCAAGCTATTCTTTTTTAAAAGTCAGGTCAACCCGACAGAAAAAACAAACTCCGGCACCAGAAAAGCAAGGTTGAATACTAAGACTGTACCGGCCAAACCGGGACACCTTACTATGAGTTAAATCTAAGAAGCATTTTTTTTGTTAAATGTTTTACCGATACTATACAACATTACATTAAAATCACCAAAATTTTCAAATTGCCCCCCTGAATTTACAAATTGCCGTCCGATGGGGCGTGCGCCCCACGTTGGGAAACACTGATTTAGCGTATATTGATAAGTGAAATAAAATAAGTAAGTAAATAAGTAAGTAATAAGTAAAACGTAACACTAGAAATTAATGGGGCGATTCTGCCGCACAACAGACCAATGTTATGGCAAGGCCATGTTACGCTCCAACTTCCATACATTATGCCACTGAATCATACTGAATACTGTTAAAATGCCATGTATTTGATGTTCATTCAGGCATTTTACACATAAACTACAACGTCATTCGTATGTTATGAAGCTGTGTCAGAAAGACCCTGTTGTCTAAGATCGTTTTATTGACATTTGTGCAGTTTCTATGGTTAGGTTTTCTATCTGACAACCTGAGAAAAATGCCTGAATGCACAGCAATCACATGGCTTTTGTCAATATTTAGTATGGAAAGTTCTTAATAACATAGCCTTGCCATAAGATTGGTCTGTTGTGCGACATAATCGGTCCATAAATTTCTGTAAATATAAAAGAATTCATTTTGTTAAAACTTACGAGTCAAGTGTTTCTTCGTTGATGTCCTGCTTTTCAAATTTGATGACGTCTTGGAAGCTCCTGGCATACCAGGCGCTGACCAGGTCAACGCTGGGCATACTCAGCAGTCTCTCCGGCAGGAGGGCGATCTCCTTCATTATGTTCGCCAGCCGCACTGGCAATTCCTTGCGCAGAAAAACAAAGGATTTGCGCTCGCACGCACTTAACCCTAACAAGATAAAATATGATAAGTATGAAAATAGATTAATTATCGAAATTATAATACAAACAGTGATTTGTTTATTAACTTCCCGTGGGATGAGTTATGGCAATCGCAAAAAAATCGAATATTAAAATTTTATGTATCATTAAGTTTCAAAGGTTGCTGAACATTTTGGCATACTTCAGAAAAAATAGATCTATGTGTGTGTGCGGATTCAAATTTTCGTCAATTATTACGGGAATACGCATTGAATTATTCAAAAAGCATTTGATTTATATTGAGAATCAACACGTCTATGCGGGCAGGGCCAGCCGTTTCGAAGAAACGAGTCAAAAAGTGCCAAAAATGGTAATTTAATTTAAGATATTGAAACGCCCAATTTCAATATTTCAAAAAACAATTGGCTTGTATTGACAGTATGAAGAACAAATTAAATTTAGACAGGTCTAGCGGTTTCGGAAATCGAGTGAGAAAAATTTAAAAAAATCATTTGCCGGTCCAAAATAATCATTAGAGATATGCACATCAAATTATCAGATATTTTATAAAGATTGTAAGAATAAGTATAAATGTTTACATTTCTATGTATTTCCGTTAGACTGCGTTAAAATTACTAAACAATTGTTCAAATTGTTTTTCATCTGCAATAATACAATGCCTCATTACATTTCAATATTTCATTATATACTCCATTCTTTAATTACTATTTTTATTTTTATTATATCTTATATAATTTCCTCTCTTTTATAATTTTATTAAAATCTACTAATTATTATTTTTTCTTAAGTATATTTTTTTGGTTTGTTTATCGCTAATCAAGATGATTAGCGATAAACCAAAGCGTTTCTTGACAGATGTCCTGAAGATGGAACGTACTTATTTCCAAAACGTCGAAAATAAACAAAAATCTGTTTATAAATAAAAACATTTTTTTTATATTTTATTGCTATATATATATATATATATATATATATATATATATATATATATTTGTAAGACGAATATATTATGTATTTGCTCTGACAATATGCGTCATCCTTTTAAAGTAACTGTAATGAAATAAATTATAAATAATGTGAATGCATAAGCTGATAAAAGACCTTGAATAAATTATGGGGATATAGAGTTCTCAATTTTAGTCAATTTTGATTTCATGCTCAAATTAAAAAACAAAACAACCATAAAATGTTACACAAAATAATATAATATATATGTATACATATACAATGTAATATATATAATATATATTACCATATGCGTGTGTTCAGATACAAATTTTCGTCGAGGAATTCGTGAACACGGATCAACCGATTTGAATAATTTAAATAACAAATTTAAAGATACAAGGCAAAAAATGCTAAAAATCGTAATTCAATTTGAATGATTCATAAAACATTTTACTTGTATTGACGGTCCAGCGGTTTCGGAGAGCCAATAAATAAAGTAAAAAAATGCTATTTTGCGGTCAAAAATGATCATTAAACATATGCACACCAAATTATCAGAAATTTTATAGAAATGTTAATAATAAGTACAAACTCTGTTTAAATTTCCATGGTACCAATTTTTAATTTTTTAGAGTAAGTTGCGGCGCTTACGCGCTTCCATATTTCGTATCTAAAAAAGCTACGCAGTGCGATTGCTTTGAAAAAAAAAAATTCAAAATTTTCAAAATATAATAAAAATTCTAATTAATTAAAAAAGTCATTTTTTTCAAAATTTTCAAACATTCTTTTGTCAAAGTTTTCAAAATTTTTTAAATCTTTTTCAGAGAATTTTAGTTTTCGGTACAGAAAGTTTCAGAAATCTGCCTTAAGGCACGATGCCATGCACCACTAGTTAACGTCCCGAAGGAGAAGTTTATGTTTTCATCAAAAAATCCGATTCGCTAATTTTATGTTTTCTCGAAAAGCCATTCTGAATCGAATGAGACCAAATTTGGAAAAAGTATGTGTGTGTGTATGTGAACAGATTTTCTGCCGTAAATCGGCTGCACCTATTTCAAAAATTTGAAAAACCATTCGATGTATTTCGATGAGGACTATCGTTTGTCAGTTTTGCGCTACGATCGGCCGAGCCGTTTCCCTGTGAATCGCAGAAAACTGAAAAATTTTTCGTCCACGTTTTGGCCCGCAATTCTGAATCGATTTTGAAAATTCAAAAACCGTTCGATCTGCCAAGCCGTTTCTTTGTCATTTGGAAAAAAGTGTTAAACTTTTCGTCCAAATTTAAGCTCATACTACCGAATCGATTTTAAAAATTAAAAACTGTTCGAAAGGTTAGTTCGAAAGGTAGTTGGGAATGATACTGATTAGTTTTAGGTGAAAATTTACCGAGCCGTTTTCTTGTAATTAACTGTTGAAAAAAAACTTTAAGCCGACTTTTATAGAACTTTTTCTGGCGATATATATATCATGGTTTTATAGAACTTACTGAAATATTACGGCCTTACGACAAGTAGTTTAATTTTAAAAATTCATCAAAGTTTGAGAAAATAAGTAGTTTTTTGACGTTTGTTAAAATTAAAATTAGACGATTTACTTGGTATAACGATAGAGTACTTGGTCTTAATGAATATATTGAACCATTAAAGTCCTACGGAAACTGGTTCAATTATAAAAATCATTAATTTGTGAAAATTTGCTTTTAGAAAATACATTGAGTTAACGTGATCGTTCGTTCTCAATTTATGTAATAAATCCATTCGGAATACTTCTAATCACTCATAAATTAATTTATTTTTTAATTGATTAAGTCGATTATTTACACATATCGGGAAGTTCATGTAACTTGCCTCGAGGCAAAATACCAATACCAACTAGTTTTTTTTATCATTATACATAAAAGATTTACTACTGTCTGTATGAACATTCAGTCAATATAATGGCTCATGCTAATTGGTTTAAGGGCTGTAATTGATTGTGATTGTTTGTGGAAGTAACCAGTGTTACTTCCACTTTACTATAGGAACTTAGATTGTGATGGGTGCATAACTGCATATTAACATATTACTCTATAAACTCAATGCACCACTAGTTAAATGCATTTTATAGTGTTCATTTTTCAATTGGTCTATTTATACTAGGTTTGATATTACATTTTTCGTTTCGCCTTGTATCTCATAAACGGTTTCCGCTGACATTGGCCTTGAGCCCAGACATATTTTTTCATATGAATAATACATTAAGTCGTAACATTATTCAAACAAAAACAACATATTGTATGTAACAACACAAAGGCGGCATTTAAACACTGAAAATCAAGTGTGAGGATCTGAGCACGTATACTAAATCCAAATTTAATGAAATTTGGAACAAAAATAAATATATTATGAAATATTGATTTTCATTATTATTATCCGGGATTTCCTGTCTTTTTCAGTTCATTTTTTTTCACAGTGCAGGGCGGGATACAAAGGTCCAATTTGACTTATATCAATTACAGTAATACCTCGTTTAACGCCGTATCGTTTAGCGCTCTTTTATTTTAACAGGAAGATGTCGAAGAAATAATTCAAGAAGCAGCGCAGTCTTTCTAATGGCGAGCTCAAGGAATTAACTGAGCAAGAAGAAAACAAAAATGTTGACGGCAGTGATTCAGCGAAAGAGCAAAATTTCGATGATGTTTGTAAAAAAGAGTTTGTCTACCATAACTGAAATAATGGATCAATTCATCGAAAATTATCCAAATTTTGAGAGAAGCTCGAAACTAAGGCGAGATGTCAGAGATGCTCTATCCGTTTATGAAGAACTTTTAAAAGGACAATGCAAAAGAAAAAGTAAAACAACATGAGATGCTTTAGTCTCAAAAAGGCAAAACACTGAAAATGCGGAAGGCTAGCTAAATATGACTGACTGACTTAGAATTTTATTTGTTTTTTATTCAAGAATATTCGTTTTGTTATCTATATTTTGTTTTTATTTTTGCAAGAAATCATAATGTGGTACTAATTTGGGCTTTAAGAAATAAATGTTTGGTTTTATTTTTAGTAAAAAAAAAACATACTTTTTAAATTTAATACCGGACCAATTTCCTAGCCGCCTTCCCCTAACCCCAATATTTCCATGTAAAGATAGCCTCGTTTTGACGCTGTTTCGCATTGCGCTCTACTTTGATGGAACGTATTCTCCGCGTTAAACGGGGTATTTCTGTATACTGTGAAAACTAAACCAACAACATAAATCTCCAGCTAATTTATCACTGAAAAACTATATTTTTTCAAATAGATGAGATAAAATGGTACAGTCAGAGTGCAAGAAGATCCACCATTTTGTTATAAAATTTCAAAAATCATTTATTAAATAATAGCTAGATTATTTAAAGAACGCGACGTAATTTAATTATTAGGTTGAAAAAACAAAGCTAAAAATCATAATCTAAATATCTATTTTTAAATATAATAAATATAAAAAATTATCAACTCTTATTACTATCATAAATCTTGAGTATAAGTATTTCTGTTTGATTTATCATAATCAGACTCACTGTCTCTTGAAATACAATTATCACAAATAAAGTGAATTCAAATTTAGTTTATAATACATATTTTGGACCCATTTTTTATTAAGATTGCAGTGGATACAACCTTCATATGGAACTTTGCCAGTGGAATTCGTCATCAGAGATGGAATAACTATTAATTTAATTTATCTTTTGTCAAATTGCTTTATTTAACTTATTTTCCATTTTTATTCACTAGTTTCTTAATGTTTACACCTCACCAATATAAAAGATTAGGTCAGTGGTTCTCAACCTTTTATGCATCGTGCACCCCCTGCTCTAAAAAAATGTAGCGCCCCATTTAACTTTTGCAACAATTTAATTTTATAAATACTCAACTGATATCAGACAAACTAATATGAATTACAAATTATTTGTTGTTTATTTTTTAACAATATTTCAAAAATTTTGGATTATTTTTGAAAATAGTATTCTGGAAACAGATGTACGGGTCTCCCTTAGAACAGCCTGGAAACAGGTTGAAAACCGCTGAATTAGGTGGTCCATTTTACTCCAACCACAAGTAAGCTATTCTAGAAATTACATAAATAAAGGTTGATTCTAACTTGAAAATACACATATTTTTTTCAATTTTGGTGTCAAACAATTCAGGTTGACTTCCAACGCGCAAGAAATATAAAATAACCAAATCAAATTTTATGACTAACGACTAACTGAAACAATAAAACTCGATGAATAACCAAACAAATGAATATTATATTCATTCTTTATTTCTATATAATACTTTAGTTACTTCTTTACTTTTAATCATTGTCGATGTTATCTTTAAAAAAAAATGCAAGTTCAAAATCCTACACGAAACTTTGCCCGATATACATTTAATTGTTTTTGTATTGGCACCGAGTCAAAATGAAGTGGGAGAGATGAATCGAGTTTTCAGTAAAATTTCGTCAGATGATTCAAGGTACAATATGGAATATAAGTTAAACTGCAAACACAACTGTGTTGATATATTGATTCAGAATTCAACTAAATTGCGTGTATGTTCGTGTGTGTGTGTGCGAATACAATTTTTCGTCGACGATTTCGGGATTATCCGGGAATCAACCGATTTGATTAAAAAAAAATCGATTCCTATTGATGGGGAGATGTGCTGATTATTGTTATTGGCCAAGGCAGTTATTGGCCAAGGCAGGACCAGCCATTTCGGAGATTCGGGACAAAAAGTGCCAAAAATTGCAATTCAATTTTTGAGAGAACGGAGCGTCTGATTTGAACGATTCAAAAAACAATTTACCTTACCCTTTGTCCTTACAAGACAAAATGAAGAATAATTAAATTTTTGGGTAGGCAGTGAAAAAAGTAAACAATGCCATTTGGTGGTCAAAAATGATCATAAGATATATGCTCATCGAATTAAGGAACCGATTCTGCCACATGACAGAAATATGTTATGGCAAGGCCATGTTATGAAGAACTTTCCATACTAAATATTGATAAAGCCACATGGTTGGTGTGCAGTCAAACGTATTTCTCGGATTGTCATATAGAAAACCTAACCTAACAACCGAACAAATGTCAAAAAAACGATCTTAGATAACAGTGTGTTTCTGACACAGCTTCATAACATACGAGTGACACTGCAGTTTATGTGTAAAACGCCTGAATTCACAGCAAATACAAGACATTTTGACAGTATTCAGTATGATTCAGTAACATAATGTAAAGTTGGAGCGTAATATAGCCTTGCCGTAACATTTTTCTGTTATGCGGCAGAATCGGTCCCTAAGGTGTTATATAGAGATTTTAATAATAATCCGTCTATGAAAAAGCTACCCAGCGCAATTGCTTTGTAAAAAATCATTTTTTTTCAACAAATAAACTTTTTAAAATTTCAAAACTCTCAAAAATCTAGTTTTGAAGTTTTGTATTATAATTATATTAAAAAATATATATTAATAAATGTAATTATATTGTATATATATATATATATATCGAAATATTTTTAATACAAGTATTTTCACATCAAAAGAATTAAGAATTTTATCACTTGAATTCATAAAATAATATGCTCTACGCGTAATAACAATAAATACTCAAGATCATATGACTAATCAGTATATGAAATAACTTTTAAGATAAAGATAATGCTTAAAAAATTCTTCAATATATATTTTTTTTCTCATTTTATAAGCAGTTATTCTCATTAACTTGTTCATAGCGAGAAAAATATATTACTTATATGTTCAATAATTTTTCGAACAAAAAAGTATCTTAATAAAAAAAATGAAGTAAGCGACACAACCCAAAGCGTAGCAAAAGTCTTACTGTAAGTCAGAGCAAATCTTATATTAAAATGTTTTATAATATGGTTAGTTTTATGTAAATGGTCTTGAAACTACAGAATTTGAAGTAAAACTTCTTTAGGCACGACTAGGGTGTAAATCCGTACAAATGCGTTGGAAGTCCGCTACGCCCGAACGGTTTGTCATTTGCTCTCGATGAGATCATTTCTATACGGGTCGATTGTGATTAGACGTCCTGTATGTGAATAGAGATCTGTCGTTGTATGCGTACCGATATCAACAAGGAAATTGGCATAGAATATTATACCTTGTCCCCCGTAAATAATTATAATGAAGATAATAAAACCAATGCAACATTTGTGCCGTAAGTTTATTGAAATAATTTCTATATTATTGGCAGTTTCTATAAATCTTTGAACTTATTGAAATGGAAAATATTTTTTAGGCAAGACAGATATTACAGCTGTTCAAAGAATGAGATTATCGCCAGCGAAAAAGTAAAAAAAATACCATCAGTCAATGAATTATGTTAATTTTCATTACATGAAGTTCTTCAAACACAATTACATGATGAGTGAAGTTGCGAAAACAATATTTGTTTTGGCGTTGTTTAACATAATCCACTGTGTGAACCAATATTATAGAATTTATTAATCAGCGATTACTTCATTTCTCTAATGAAGGTCCATTTCTAAATACTAGTTACAATGACAAACCGATCATGTCATGTTTGAAGTATGGCTTTAATTAAATTATTGTTTCTAAATATTATACATATTTTTAATGCCATTATAAATATATAATTCATAATTTATCATTATATAAATGTGTATAATGGTTGACACTATTAAATGTGTGCAACACGAGTGTTACGTGTTAATAAACATTATTCAAAATTGTTATATAAATGTTCTTGCATTTATTTTTAAGATTTTTAAATAAGTTTTACTTCAATCGAGTGTGAACCTTACGCGCACTCTTTTTTTATACATTCAGTTACATAGTTTCATACAGATGAATGACAAGATGGGAACAATAAAATTCCGTTTAACCCTTTGGCTGAAAACCAAAACTTGTAATTAATTCATTCATTTCAAAAGAAGCTTGGCAACGCCAGGCAAATTTGGTGAGAACTATTTATATTTCTCTATAAAATCGATGGCACCTGTTAGGATGAAAGTCCAATGGTATTGAATTAATTTCGATGAAAAAATGCTATAAAAAGACTTACGTACATAGTCCGCAATACCAAAACTATATAATCTATAAATATCTTCGTGATCGATAGAATATTTAATAAACTTATTAGTATGTATAAAGCTGACACTTTTAGAGCTTCGTTTTGAGACGAGTAAATAATATAATACTATTATAAATAATAAGTGAATATTTTTCCATACGTCTGTGGGCCCGTTACAAAACTAAGGAAATGCTAGGAAAATTTTATCATTTAAAAATTATCAGATATTTTATAGAGATTTTAATAGTAAGTATGAAATTTGTTTACATTTCAATGGGTTCCGTACGAATGTTTATCTGTTAGACTGATGCGGCGCTTGGGCGCTTCGATATTTCTTTTAAAACACCCACGCAGCATGATTGCTTAAAAAAAAAGGTCAAAATATTCAGAAAATTTCGAAATATAAACTAGTGGGGCGCATGGTATCGTGCCTTAAGGCAAATTGCTGGAACTTCCCGTACCAAAAATTATTTTTTTAAAAAAGATTACAATTTTTGAAAAAAATTTACTCTGAAAAAAATTAGATTTTTGAGAAACTATAAATTTTTGACAAAAATTTACTTTTTTTTGAAAAAAAAAGGCTTTGAAAAAAATTTTATTTTGAAATATTATGGAAATTCTGAACTTTTTTTCAAAGTAATCGCACTGCTTTAACTGCAGAGACGAAATATCGAAGCGCGTAAGCACCGCGTCGCCGTCTAACGGATAAAAATTGGTACGGAACCCATAGAAATGTAAACAAAATTTATACTTATTGTTCAAATCTCTATAAATAATAATTTGATGTGCATATGTCTAATGATCATTTTTGACCGCCAAATGGCATTTTTTTCCTTTTTTAACTAGATCTCCGAAACCGATAGACCTGCCTTCATAAAAATTTGATCAGTTCTTTATCTTTCAAATACAAGTAAAATGTTTTTCGAATTATTAAAATCGAACGGTGCGTTTTCTTAAAAACTGAGTTACCGTTTTTGGCACTTTTTGCCCCGTATCTTCGAAACGGCTAGATCTGCCATCGCCAAAAACTAATCAGCACGTCTCCTTATCAATACAAATCGAATGTTTTTTGAATTATTCAAATCGCTTCATCCGTGTTCCCGAAATCGTCGACGAAAATTTGTATCCGCACACACACCGATACACGCACACACACACATATATACACACACACATCCATTTTTTCTAAGGTATACATGTGCCAAAATTTTAAAAAACCTCTGAAACGTAAAGATATATAAAAATTTTCATTTTCGATTTTTTTGCGATTACTATAACTTGCCCTACGGGAAGTTAATAAAATTTAAATTTTTCAAAAAAGTCAATATTTCTCAAAATATCAAAAATCTCAATTTTTTCAGTTTTCAAAAGTTTTTGAGACATTACAATTTTCGGTACGGAAAGTTCCAGCAATTTGCCTTAAGGCACGATGCCATGCACCACTAGTTTAATTTATATTTAATTAGATCCATAATTTAAATCATTTTATAATGAAGTTGACTGTAACACGATTTCATGTTCATTTTCTGTAAATGAATATCCCATGACTATCAATTCAGAAGAAACATGTACGAAAGGCTAAACTCATGGTATAAATTATTTAGTACAAAAATATTGCAAACTGACCATGTAAATAAAAATCGTAAAAATACCGAACTATTTATTTTATTCGTAACTCATATTTCATTTGTCAATTTATTCAAGGATGGCGACCTACGACAATAACCTTCCCGAATCGTACTTTCGAGGTCAGTAACACAGACGCGTAAATAGAATTAGTAGAGAAAAGGTTTCCAACATCATTCGAATAAAAAACACTTAAACTAATCGATTGCTACGTAGTCTATATTTTTTTGTAAATATTATGAAACTGTGACTGTGACATATTTGTATTTATTTTTATCTTTTAATATGTTATCTTTAACGGTTTATCGCGGTTTATAAAATTAAGCTAATAATAAATATGAATCGATTTATTGCTGATGATGATATAAGAGTAGAAAAATTGGGATAAGAACTTTTTTATTACATAAAAAATATCAATAGTAAAATAATTTTCTTCTTCATTTAGCAAATATATAACATGAGAATTAAAACTAGTGGTGCGTGGCATGAAGCCTTGAAGCAAATTGTTTGAACTTTCCGTAGCAAAAATTAAAGTTTTTAATAAAGCTTTAAAATTTTCTGAAAACTTTGAAAAAATTTGGCTTTTGAGAATTTTGTAATTTTTGACAAAAATCTAAACAATTTACCAAACTAATTTTTCGAAGCGCTTAAGCGCCGCGTAGCAGCATAGCGGTTACACATAGGTAGAATTGTAAACAAAATTTGTACTCATTATTAAAGTATCTGATAAATTGATGTGCATATGTCTAATGATCATTTTTTCCGCCAAAAGGCATTTTTTCTTCACTTTTTTCATTGGATCTCCGAAAGCGCTATACCAGCCATTTCAAAAATTTAATTAGTTCTTCATTAATACAAATAAAATATTTTTTGAATCATTCACATCGGAACTCCCTTAGTTCAAAAACTGAATTATCATTTTTGGCACTTTTTGCTCCGTATCTTCGAAACGGCACGATCTGCGTTTGCCAAAAACTAATCAGTACGTCAATACCAATCGAATGTTTTTTATGAATTATTCAAATCGGTTGATTCGTATTCCCGAAATCGTCGACAAAAATTTGTATTCGAACACACACACATACATCAATTTCAAAGCAATCGTTTCATCAACTCAAGTAGAACGTTTTTTGAATCATTCAAATCAGATGCAAGTAAGTTCTCTCAAAAACTGCCATTTCTTACACATTTAGCTCGGTATCTCCGAAACGGCTGGACCTGCCCTTTGCTAAAAAACCAATCACTTCTCCCTGCCATTGCAAATTGAATGTTTTTGGACCATTCAAATCGGATTCCCAGTTCTCTCAAAAACTCGATTTCTATTTTCTGCACTCTTTGCTCCGTATCTCCGAAATTTCTGAACCTGCATTTGCCAAAAACTATTCAGTACGTCTCCTTATCTATAGAAATCGAATGTTTTTTTTAACCATTCAAGTCGGTTGATCCATGCGCCTGAAAACGTGGATGAAAATTTGTATCCATATATACATACATACATACACACACGCACAAACACACACACACGACCATTTTGTCTGAGTATGCCAAAAGGTTCACAAACCTTCAAAACGTGAAGAAATGCAAAAATTATCAATTTCGATTTTTGGACGTTTACAATAACTTACCCTACGGGAAGTTAAGTAGAGCCAAATTAGTAATCTAATTCTTCAAAAAGTTCGTTAAACAAATTGAATTTTCATCAAAAATTCTATAAGGCAGCATATCTCTATATTTAGTAATTATATATAAAAATCGATATATTTATATATACATATTTTGCTAAATAAAAATCCACACAATTTTGTGGATACACTTTCTTATTTAAATTTGCAAACCAAATATGACGCCTAACAAATGTAAATGTTTGTTTGTCTGTAACAAAAAATAGAGTACATATATAAATCCCGCAAGACTACAATAATTTTTTACTAGTTTTTGTTTTCTTCACAAAAAAGGTTTTCATTAAAAAATACTATTTACTAATTTTATATTATCGTGACGTTTCAAGTTATTGTCAATTACACCAAAATTAGAACAAATATGTCTTTCATTTCACCAAAAATACTGAACCGATTTTGAAAATTAAGAAACTTTTACGAAATCGTTTGGGGGCGCTGATTAGTTTCTGGTAAAACTCGGCTGGCAGGTTTCTTCGTAATTAATTCTTAAAATATTTTCTTGATAATTTTAATGAATCTTTACATAGTAATAAGGTTTATAGTCTAAATGAGCATCCTCAAATAGTATAGGTTTGCAAAAAATGTTATAATTATAAAAAATCGTTACAATTGCAGAATTAGAAAAAGGTTTTCGGCTTATTATATTTGTGCTAAAATTCAGTCCTCGCTTGAAGATTATACAATTGATTTTTTATATTTTTTAAAAGCACAATTTAATAAATAAAATATAAGTTATTAATTGAATTTGTTTTTTCCTTAACTATATAATTGCATACGAGTCTATTATGTGTAAAATGTAACATAGAAAATAATATATAATTGTTTACTAGCACGTTTTTTCTTATTTATCTGCTTCTATTGTCCATGTAATGAAATAATTAATATGTACTCATTTTAGAACAATAATATTGTTAATATGTCAACATAACATAATTGCGGTAATAAAAATATGACTAGTAAATTTTCTTATTAATAATACCGGTATTAGTACCGGTATTAGGTACTAGTTACAAATTTGAAATATCAAATACCGGTATTCAGATTTTAGTACGGTATTGAAAGCCCTATGTACGGATTAAGCATATGTTCGACTTTCTAATTCATAACAATTTTTGTGAGCACTGTTGTTTAGTTTACGTTTTTAGCTATACGCTATTTAATTGTTTTGTAAGATGTATTGTTATTTTTAAGTCAAATTCAACAGCTTATTCAGACGAGAATGTTTTTGGAGCTTAATATAATACATTGTATTATTATTATGATGATTATATATATATATATATATATATATATATATATATATATATATATATATATATAGGGTGGTCCTTAAAATGGTCATTTTCGAATTTCTTTGCTCCCAGGGGCTCAAATGGTTCCAAATTGATAAAAAACAATTCTCTGAAAGTTTTAGCTCTTAATATTAACGTTTAGATAGAGCGCAATTCAATCAAAGTTTGTATGGAAAGAGCATGGAAAAAATTTTGAAAATTTAAAAAAAATGTTTTAGGTATAACTTAGCGACAAATGAATGAGTTTTATTTATTCATTTATTCGCTAAATTACATCTAAAAAACATTTTTAAAATTTTTGAAAATTTTTCCATTCTATTTCCATACAAAACTTTGATTGAATTGCGCTCTATCTAAACGTTAATATTAAGAGCTAAAATTTTCAGAGAATTGTTTTTTATCTATTTGGAACCATTTGAGCCCCTGGGAGCAAGAAAATTCGAAAATGGCCATTTTAAGGACCACCCTAATATATATATATATATATATATATATATATATATATATGCATAATATGAAAATTTGATGTTAATAGATAAATTATGTGGTAAAAGATAAATTTTAGTGAAAACAACTTAATATAACTTTTTAAAAATATGATTTATATTATGAAAATATAATACATTAATGTAATTTTATTTTTAATAAACCATTATATATTATATATGTTTTTTATATCACCTCTATAAAAGCTTGCATGTGAGTGGGGTAAAAAAGACCAACTTTTACCCTGGCAAAAGCGTAAACAATGAAAAATAGTAAATAAAAAAGTGAATTAAGTTAAAAAAATAATTTTACAAGAGATAAGTTAAATAAATAGTTACTTCAACTATGCTGATGATTATTTCTGACAAAATACCAGATTATGCAAATATACAGTGTTATCTCTGTAAAAAATGTATCCATAAAATTTATATTTTGCATTGGTTGAATAATGTAGCGATACTTTAAAAAATTCCCTTTAAAATTAAAAATAGGACATTGGATCTGTTTGCCCTCTGGCTGTCTCATTTTTCCCCGCCGGATAAAATGAGGTAAAAAAAATCAGGTGACAATTTTTTGAAAAACAGCAAAAGAACATATTTTTACAATGATGAATTAGCTGGGAGTTTTACTGAACACAGTTAGATAGTGGTTTGTTAGATATGTGTTATTTGTTTTGATATAATTGGTTTGATTTTCACAATACAATTGCCCTAATTCAAATTGAACCTTTGTGCCCCGCCCGTTGTACATTTCTATTATTGTATTCTATTAATTATTATCCTCCAAAGTGCTCTTTCAATATCAGTGCTAAAATTATTCATAATAATCTCGAATGTTATCACTTCAATAATTAATACAAACTTATCATCGTATGAACAAGATAAAATTTATTGATGATAACATTTCTAGAACGCCAGATACCATCCTATATATCGTATATATAAACAAACGATGTATTTGTTTTAATATTTTCAAAGGAAAAATAAATTTATCGCCGTTTGTAGAATAAAATAATTATTATTTGTTTGAATTCATAAGATTTTTGTTAATAAATCACACGGGCATATCATTATTTAATTTTGCGTAATTTATTCAGATTAGTTTCAACATGATTCAGCGGTTTTGATTAATTAGTTAAATTATTATATTTATATGTACTCAAATTAAATTTCTAATGTAGCTATAAATTTATAAAATATTGTGTAGGTGATATGAGACAGCTTTATCCTGAATAAACAATTAAATAAATATTATATATTGGCAAACAAATGTTGTCTGAGGATTTTATTTTAAATATTTTATATAGAGGCTTAACTTACGTTACTTATGATTAATAGTTTTTGGTTTATGCTAATTAGTTAAATGATTTCATATCTAAAAACTACAAAAAATAATGCTTTACTAACGAAATGTGATTTACGCACAGCCAGAAATCAATTAAGCAACAACAAGTAAGCTTCAATCAAGCACAACTTGCTTTAAAAAAATGTTCAAAATTTTCAAAAAATTTCAAAATATAAAAAAACTATTTTTTTTTCAAAAAAAGTCATTTTTTTCAAAAATGTCAAAACTTAATAATCTAATTTTGTCAAATTTATAAATTTTTTTTTAAAGCTTTTATTACTAGTAGTATATGAGATCGTGCTTTGAGGCAAATTGCAGGAACTTCCCGTACCGTAATTTGAATTTTTTAAAAGCTTTAAATATTTTGAACATTTTGAAAAAATATTTTTTTTGGAAACCTTAAAATTTTGTGATTTTTTTTTTATTTCAAAGCAAAATATCGAAGTGCCACATCGCAGTTAACCGTTAAGTTTGATATTATAAATATTGATATGAAAAACCCATAGAAACATAAACTAAATTTATACTCATTTGTGAAATCTATTTAAGTATATCATAATTTGATGTCATTTCTTATCTTCGAAACGGCTGAACAGACCTGCCTTTGCCAAAAACTAATCGGAACGTTTCCCTATCAATAGAAAAGGAATGCTTTTTTTGAATCATTCAAATCGGTTGATCCGTGCTTTCGAAATCGTCGACGGTTCGTCATCCATTTTTTTTAAAGCATGCTAAAATGTTCAGGAACCTTTGAAACGCAAAAATATGCAAAAATTTTCATTTTGTTTTTTTTTGCGGTTACTGTAACTTACCCTACGTGAAGTTAATATAGAAAATATATATTATTGAATATTGCACATTTCGCCAAATATTTTAATTATGTAGATAAAAGTATCAAAAGCAACAGAATATATGATATATGATAAATAATATAGATTAATATTTTATATAAAACATCATTCTACATGAAATAACAATTAATTCTTTGCTCTGTCTATATGAAATACAGTTGGCTCCTTAAATTTATTTTTCATTGTTTTTGTAAATATACTGATGATGAAAAGTTAACAAGTAAATTAATATTGAGAAAGTTATATTAAACATCTATAAAACACAACCAATTGATTTAAATTATGTGTCTAGTAGGTTTGAACTTTACTCATTAACAGTAATCGTATTAAGAGAGTAAAATTTTAAATTTCAATACTCGAGATTACGAAAGTCAGCTTTATCCTGAATAAAGGGTAATTGTGTACTTAATACTATATGATATGATTCTCAATAAACTGATAAATGTTTTTACAGTAAAAATTCTAGTTTTATTTATGCTAAATAAATTTGCTTTCATTAGTTGACAAAAATAAATATAACAATTTTATTAATTATCTTCTAATATATTAGAAATTCAGTTGTAGAAGCATTAATTTTGTAGGATTTTTGAAAGCCCGTAAAAATAAGCAAACAATATTTTTACTATATTTTTTACAAGCTATTAATTATTGTTTTAAGATATATAAAAAAAGATGAAAAAAATTAATATTAGTCGCACCTATAGTTTTTTTTTCCAAAAGGTGATAAAGTGGAGAGTCTCAAAAAAATGATAGTAATCCCTCCAAGTAATCTGGACAAACAAAATATATAAAGTAAAGCGAGGCTTAAAGGTCCGCAGGTGAAAAGGTTCATCATCATTATCTCAAAAACAAGTAAAGTTTTTTTTTTAACAATATAATTTTAAAGTAAAAGGTAAAAGATGTATAAACAGCCATCACCTTAATTTTTAAGATGTCGCTGTCAGAAGATATACTAATATAATAAGAAACTTTTTTTTTTTCAAGTAGATAATTTTTTTTGGTTTTCAGCTCTTGTTTTCAATTGATACCTGAATATAATTCTTCAGCATACATTGTTCTTTAAGACGTTTTACTATTTTTAAGTTAGATTCAACCGTTTTTTTATATAACCTCCAGAATAGCTTAAATGTGGTTGGGATAAAAAGGACCACCTGAACTTTTACACTGGAAAGGGTCTAAACAATAAGAAAATAGTAAAAGAGTAAATTTAGTTGGAACAAGCAATTCATCAAGAGATAAAGTGAATTAATAATTACCATATGGTTACCATATCAGGTTTATATAGACTGTAATATTTGTAAAAATGCGACCAAGAAAATTTTATCTCGCATTGGTTAAATAATTTAGTGCCTGTAAAATTAAAATTAATACATTGTGTCTATTGGCCCAGTGGCTGTCCCTTTTTACCCAACCTGTGAAGTAAAAAGAGACAGATGACAAATTATAAAAAAAGGTAAAAACACATACTTCTAAAATAGCGAATTAGCTGTGGTTTTTATTGAATATAGTTCGATAGTTGATTATTTGTTGTGATGTAGTTCATTTGTTTATATAATTACTATAATTACTGAAAGTCAAATTATACCTTCGTGTCCCACTCTATCCTATAATTTCGCAAACGTATGCACTACGGACTAGTTAAAGACATGTGTTTTCACAAAATAGCGACTGTTTGTAAAAAATACATTTTTCTCGTTTTTTTAAAAAAAGTAAATATCGGAATTTGGGGATGCGTAAATATCGGAATTTTTTTAATCATTACCCCAAAATATTTTTGTTTAAGTTAATATTACCGCCATAGCGACTAGAAGTTACCCCCATACGGACAACTACGTGGCAAATACAGAGAATATCAGTTAAAGATATTTTACACCCAAAAATTATTTTTTTACCCTATTTGGGTAATTTACCCCTGTTTCCAGACCAACGTACTAAAAAGAACTCTATAAAGAAGACTCTGTAACAATTTTAAGTAAATCGGTCCAGTAAAAGTAGAGAAATCGTGGGTATCGTGAAAAGGATAGTTTCGAGAAAAACGCGTTTGGCACCAAATTTCGAAAGTTTTGCTAAAGAAGAAAATGGGGAAATATTATAGTGGTCAAACAGCTATATCTCCGAAAATAATTTAA
The DNA here is from genome assembly GCF_003426905.1 of Ctenocephalides felis. NCBI lineage: Eukaryota > Metazoa > Arthropoda > Insecta > Siphonaptera > Pulicidae > Ctenocephalides > Ctenocephalides felis. The sequence goes on from NW_020538040.1 coordinate 136,923,104, forward strand.
ATTTTGAAAAGCCGTCTTGTACACAAATTCTTGAATAGTTAAACTTTGAAAATATAATAAATCAGAATCTTTTGGTATTGTAATTTTCAAGTATATTACTTGTAGTTAAGAAACTAGAGACTGTAATTATTATTAAAAAAATAAATGATCAAGAATTAAAATAAGGCATAATAAGCATAATAAATAATAATATACAAAATAAAGGCATACAACGAAAAAATTAAGTTCCCGTAAGGAAAATTATAGTAATAGCAAAAAATCGAAAATGAAAATTTTTATATATATTTACGTTTCAAAGGTTTCTGGACATTTTGGCATACCTTAGAAAAAATGGATGTATATGTGTGTGTATGTGCGTGTGTGAGTGTGTGTGTGCGATAACAACATTTCATCGACGATTTCGCGAACACGGATCAACCGATTTCAATAATTCAAAAAACATCAATTCCTACTGATAAAGAGACGTGCTGATTAGTTTTTGGCAAAAGCAGTTTTAGCTGTTTCAGAGATACGGGACAAAAAGTGGAAAAATGGTATTTCATTTTTTGAGATAACGGAGCGTTCAAATTAAATAATTGAAAAAACATTTTACTTGTATTGACAAAATGAACAACTGGTGAAATTATTGTAAAGGCAGGTCCAACGTCTCTGAAGATCCAATAAAAAAAAAGTAAAAAACAATACCATTTGGCGGTAAAAAATGATCATTAGATATATGCACATCATATTATCAGATATTTTATAAAGATTATAAGAATAAGTACAAATTTTAGTTTACATTTATATGGTTTCCGTACCTACGTTAACACGATAGACTACAACGAGGCGCTTACGCGCTTCGATCTTCTAATGCAGCGCGATTGCTTTCAAAACTGTTAAAAATTAAAAAAAAATCAAGATATAAAAAAAAATTTCAAAAATCTAATTTTTTTGAAAAAAATTTAAAGTATTTTTTAATTTAGTTTTCGGTACAGAAAGTTCCAGAAATTTGCCTTAAGGCACGATGCCATAAGTTTAAACACAACTAGTTTAAACATAGATAATGATATGATTTAAATAGAGATAGTAGTTTAAAGCATTACTTCTTAAACTATGGGTCGTGACCCCATTTGGGGTCGCGTAGGAAAATTAAAGGGTTGCGAGAAATTTTAATATCAAAAATATATATCATTTTATAACACCACGTCTAGATTTTTGTATATTTTACAACGAATTCTAAAACTATATATTGACATATGCATATATGTAAGTTGTTTCTTAATAAATATATGATATAAAATTAATAATTTATCTTTTTTTATATTTGTGTGGGGTCGTCAAACTCGCAATCCTAAATGGAGTCGCGAATGACAAAAGTTTAAGAAGTCTTGAATTAAGGTAAACTAGTGGGCCGCATGGCATTGTGCCTTAAGGCAAATTGCTGGAACTTCCCGTACAAAAAATTATTTTTTTTAAAAAGGATTAACATTTTTGAAATAATTTTACTTTTAAATAATTAGATTTTTGAGAAACTATAAATTTTTGAAAAAAAAATTTTTTTTTGGAAAAAAAACTTTTTGAAAAAAAATGTTTTCTTTATTATGAAATATTTTGGAAGTTCTGATCTTCCTTTCCTTTCTGAAAATTTATACTTATTGTTAAAATCTCTATAAAATATCTGATAATTTTATGTGCATATGTCTAATGATCATTTTTGACCGCCAATGGCATTTTTTTACTTTTTTTACTAGATCTCCGAAACCGCTAGACCTGCCTTCATAAAAATGTAATCAGTTGTTCATCTTGTCAAGTAATATGTTTTGCATGGATTATTAAAATCGGACACTCCGTTCCCTTAAAATCCGAGTTACCGTTTGTGGCACTTTTTGCCTCATATCTTCGAAACGGCTAGACCTGCCTATGCCAAGAACTAATCAGCACGTCTCCTTATTAACAGCAATCGAATGTTTTTTGAATAATTGAAATCGGTTGAACCGTGTTCCGGAAATCGTCGACGAAAATTTGTATCCGCACACACACACACACACACATACATAATTTTTTTTAAGGTATGCCAAGATGTTCAGAAACCTTTGAAACAAAGATATATAAACATTTTAATTTTCGATTTTTTTGCGATTACTATAACTTACCCTACGGGAAATTAACAAATTAGATAAATGTAAAAAACTAAATGCATTTGAATTGTCCGAAAAAGATGATACTACAGAAAGTTATGGCAATTGAAAATATTTAATTTATAAACTAGTATAAATATTTTTGCAAGAACAACTATAGTACAATTATTTGTTAACAGAATAAACAACATACAGTTTTTTTAAATAAAAAAATATTTCGAGCATTTAAGTAAAATCTGTTTAAATTGTAACACTAATGAATGAATAAAGAATAATTTTCTAGATATTTATTAAAGGGTACGTGCCCCCAAATTCAATTCCTAAAACGGGTGACATAACTGTCAAATATAACAATAAAGGAATGCTATAGAAATGTTAGGTTATACATTCAAATTAAAACCCACGCCACACACAAATATGTAAATAATTAATAAACGCATGCTATTTCAACCTTGATAAGTTCTAATTAATTGATAGAAAAACAAGTAATACATACCGAAATCTATAAACTGTTTTATAGAAAGCGGTGAGGGATTAAATTGTGAGTAAAAATCCAATATTTTGTGTATTGAAGACATTTTCGGTGTGTGTATCCTCATGTTGAATCACTTTATTTACGATGTTATTGTTGTTAAAACTCGTAAGCGCGATTGTTAAATAAAACAGCTGATCGAGACACACATCGCGAATGTCACTTTGCCGGAGAACTGTCCGCCAGTTCCAAAGATAACAATTTGATTTATTCAATTGACGGAATGCGATATTACGGCAATCGAACGAACGATCGTGTGGTGCCATCTGGACAATATCGAAGGCAACGCATAGTAAAGATAAGAACCAACTATATAGTGGTGCATGGCATCGTGCCTTAAGGCAAGTTGCTGGAACTTCCCGTACCGAAACCCAAATTATTAAAACAAACTTTGCAAAACTTTGAAAAAATTAGATTTTTGAGAAATTTTGATTTTTTTTAGAAAAATCTGACTTTTTTGAAAAATTTTATTTTGTTTATATTTTTTTTTGTATTTTGATTTTTTTTTAATTTTGAACATTTTTTTAATCAATCGCGCTGCACAGCTGATAGACTGAGAGCCAGTGAACCTTTTGAATAACGGTGTTCCTGTAAGGCTGAAAATTTTTGTACAGGTGATTCTTAACGTGCTAAGTACGGAAACGACGGTCTGGCAGGTTTAGCCCTGCACATCATGGTCGTCCAGGCGTTTGAAAGTGTAAAAAATACCCGAAAATTAAACTTGTTCCTGTAAGGTTCAATTTTTATACGATGTAATTCACTCATTGAGAAGTTCAACTAGTGGGGCGCATGGCATCGTGCCTTAAGGCAAATTGCTGGAACTTCCCGTACCAAAAATTATTTTTTTTTTGAAAAGATTAACATTTTTTAAAAAAATTTACTCTAAAAAATAGATTTTTGAGGAACTATATAAATTTTTGACAAAACTTACTTTTTGTTGAAAAATTTATTTTGAAATATTTTGGAAATTCTGAACTTTTTTTTCAAAGCAATCGTACTGCTTTAATGCATAGAGACTAAATATCGAAGCGCGTAAGCGCCGCGTCGCTGTCTAACGCATAAGCATTGGTACGGAACCCATAGGAATGTTAACAAAATGTATACTCATTGTTAAAATCTCTATAAAATATCTGATAATTTGATGTGCATATGTCTAATGTCTAATGATTATTGTTGACCGCCAAATGTTATTTTTTTTTACTTTTTTTACTAGATCTCTGAAACCGCTAGACCTAATTTCATAAAAATTTCATCAAATCTTCATCTTGATAATGCAAGTAAAATGTTTTTGAATTATTCAAATTGCTTCATCCCGATTCCCGAAATCGTCGACGAAAATTTGTATCTGAACACACACAAATGCACGCACACACACACATACACACACATACATCAATTTTCTCTAAGGTATGCCAATATATTCAGAAACCTTTGAAACGTAAAGTTATATAAAAATTTTCATTTTCGATTTTTGTGCGATTACTATAACTTACCCTACGGAAAGTTAATTATAAATAAATCAATTTATCACCTCCAGAACATTAACAATCGTCATTTCATTTCGAATCAAATTTCAAAAAAAAAAATAGTTGCCAAATTTCCACAAAATTGAAAAAGTGCTCCAGCATAGTCACAGTCTAAACGCATTTGCAAATAATTCTGTGCGATATTTTCACTTATACTGTGCTCAGCTTGGCGGCATTTTCACATTTTTCAATAATTTTCACAAAATTGGAAAAGTGCTCCAGTACACAAACAGTCTAAACGCACTTGGGTAAACATTTGTACCAGAGTGGCGCTTAGACTGTGCTTAGCTTGGGTGATTTTTTGAATTTTTAGTCCAAAATTACAAAAAAATTTTTTTGAAAAAAAATTAGAATCAAAAAATTTTTTTTTCCAAAATCAATTGTTTTGTTGAAAAAAGCAGAAAGTTCTTTGAATCATTTAAATCGGACGCTTAGTTCTCTCAAAAACAGCCATTTTTTTTAAATTTAGCTCTGTAACTCCGAAACCTCTGGGCCTACCTTTGCCAAAAACTAATCAGCACATCTCCCTATCAATAGGAATCGAATGTTTTTTAAACCATTCAAATCGGTTGATCCGTTCTCTCAAAAATTCGCTTTCTATTTTTTGCACTCTTTGCTCCATATCTCCGTAACGGCTGGACCTGCCTTTGCCAAAAACTAATCAGCACATCTCCCTATCAATAGGAATCGAATGTTTTTTAAACCATTCAAATCGGTTGATCCGTGCGCCCGAAAACGTGGACGAAAAAAAGCGGACATACAAAACACACACACACACACACACACACACACACACACACACACACATCCATTTTTTCTGAAGTATGCCAAAATGTTCAAAAACCTTCAAAACGTCGAGAAATGTAAAAATTTTTGATTTCGATTTTGGACGATTACTATAACTTACCCTACGGGAAGTTAAAAATCAATCTGCCAGACCATTTCGACCTGCACAAGTACCTGCCAGACGAGCTGGAAAGTGAGCAAAAAATGCCCCAAAATAAACTTTGTCCTGTAAAGCTGGAATTTACATATGTTGTTTCTCTAAGCAATTCGAAAAAGGTCTGTGCAATTGCCAGACCATTCTGGCTAGCATAAGCCCTTGCCAGACGAGGGCAAAAATGCTATGGCGGGAGGGCGAATAATAGGCGTTGCGTAAAAACTTAGCATATATTCAAACTATATTATAATAAAATTACAAATTATGGTCAAATAAATTTAATTAGTTACAATGAAATATATATCATCATGAATTAATCATCATTATCAGATA
>NW_020538040.1:136929551-136972621 GCF_003426905.1 Ctenocephalides felis
ATACATGACAATATTTTTGTCATATACGCAATGCGCAGTTGAAAATAAGTTGGTTCAATGACCTGAATCTATTGCAAACTGATCATTTCTCTCTAGATGATTTACTATTTCCAAAAAAATACAATGCCAATTTCACAAATCGCTAAAAAAGCATTAGAGGAAACAAATTCTTGACTTAAACTTTTATGTTTCACACATTAAAGTACTGGATTTAGAGACGTTTTTTTTTATTGATAATTTTATTCTGCAATCTGTATATATATTACATTAAGCAGAGAATGATGACAAGTTGTTTACAAATTTGTAAATACCCCAACCCCCCCCAGTGGCGTATAATAAAAAAACTAAAAAACCAAAAGGAAAAAACAATAAAATGTAGTTAAATGAAAGTATTATAGTTTAATTAAACTAATTAGTGTCCCAAATGTTTTTCTTTTAAGTCTGGTCGGCTGGCTTCCTAGTAAAACGGCATGCTAGTTGGTTAGAATGGACGTCTATTCTGCTCTTATAATTAATGGCAACCATTGATTATGTTCTTGAATTGTAGGTATGTCTTTGTGGAGGATTCATGTTGACGTGTAGCGAAGAGCGTTTGATATTTGCCGCACGTTTGTATTATGCTTAAATGTTCTTTTTAGCAGTGACCCAAAGTTGAAAACCGTAGGTCCACACGGGTTCATCACCGCCTATATATAAGTAATTTGTTGTATGTTGATAATTCGGATTTTTCTGTTTAAGAACCAATAATAATTTTAGAAAATTAGATCTATCTGTGGTTTTGTTCTTTATGTATATTTTCCAGTTCAGTTTCCTGTCTATGTGAATGACGAGATACTTTATTGATTCTTTGAGCGGAAATATAGAGACTTAACATGAAATTGGTGTTTAATTTTAGCATTCCTATTTATGGTCTGTTTTTTCAAAATTTATTTAATGCAATACTTAAGCTAAAATAAAGATTTATATTAGGTTGTAACTTACTAAGCTTTTTCTTTTTGTCAATAAATTATAGCAAATTTTTGTACATATGATTACATTTGGTTCTCCATAAAGCCATTTTCTTAATGAATCTACTTAGCTAGTTGACATTTTGTTAACTCGGAACGAAAATATATCTATATTTAATATATATTTTTTTGTTAAATCTTTTTAGTTAGTAGGTTGGCAACAAGTAAGTGCGCATTTTTTTTTGAAAAATCAAGGACAATTTTTGCGTGGAATTAAATAACTTTGCTCTGTATACCATTTTGATCGATGACCTTTTGTAATTTCCAAGAAGGATCATTATCCCATTTATAAAACTTCTAGTTTCTATTAGCAAAAACTGAATTATGTATAATTTGACACCATCATGATTTTTTTTTAATTCAAGGGTTTTAAACAGATGGTTTGTAGTCAGAATATTTGGTGGATGTGGGAGAAAATTTCAACCCACCCCCATAATTTTAAACATAACCAAATTTTTCTATTAGCCGAATCGATTATTGCTTTAATTAGGTAACTGGACGATCAGAGCAGCATTGAGTGGAAAGTCACCAGAATGACATTTTCAAAATCAATTTTAACATTTGTGTTTTTTTTAAGGCTTCGACACATAACAGCATCTATTCTTCGGGAGGATCGTTTTAACCCTTTGCAGAAATAAAATGCAAAATTTGACTAAAATGTTTGTTTTGATATTCCATCTTTCAACAAACGCTAAACGACAACTACATAACCGATCAAAAAGTATTTTTACTAATCTACAGCTAAATTTCTCACTATACAATAAAAAAAAGTGTTTTACATGTAGACTACTTCAACAAACCCAAAGAATCATTTGAAGCAATCTAAGAGTAAAAACTGCACTTAGTTGCCACCCTATACTATTTAATGATAAATTGAAAATTAGTTTGTTTCAAATTAATTCCCATCTTTAGCCATAGTTATTGACAGTGAGTAAAAAACTCATGTCATATTTACGCCTTGTATAAAACTCTGTTCGCATAAAGCTTGGCAATTAACTTTAGTATTAAATATCACTTCTCTTGTGCACATTTCAAGACGAGTCTTGTCACAGACTTAAATAAAGCACAAGCAGTCAGAAACTTAATTTACCTAATTTTTTGGTAATTTTCATAAATTGGAATTAGAAGTTAAAATAATTAGTGAAGGACTATTCGAACCTAAAGAATTTTGCATTGCGCAACATTATTTTTCATAATGTTTAGTTTTATATAAGCAGTTTATCGCATATATCATTTTCAGATTATAATGGGTCGTTGTATTTTTATTATAAAGTAACGAGAAATATTCAAATTCAAGCTATTCTTTTTTAAAAGTCAGGTACACCCGACAGAAAAAACAAACTCCGGCACCAGAAAAGCAAGGTTGAATACTAGACTGTACCGGCCAAACCGGGACACCTTACTATGAGTTAAATCTAAGAAGCATTTTTTTTTGTTAACTGTTTTACCGATACTATACAACATTACATTAAAATCACCAAAAATTTTCAAATTGCCCCCCTGAATTTACAAATTGCCGTCCGATGGGGCGTGCGCCCCACGTTGGGAAACAGTGATTTAGCGTATATTGATAAGTGAAATAAAATAAGCATTTTTTATAAAAACTGTTACGCAGAAGTGAAACGTAACACTAGAAATTAATGGCCCGATTCCGCCGCACAACAGACCAATGTTATGGCAAGGCCATGTTACGCTCCAACTTCCATACATTATGCTACTGAATCATACTGAATACTGTCAAAATGTCATATATTTGCTGTGCATTCAGGCGTTTTACAGATAAACTGCAACGTCACTTGTATGTTATGAAGCTGGATCAGAAAGACCCTGTTATCTAAAATCGTTTTTTTGACATTTGTGAGGTTTCTAGGTTAGGTTTTCTATCTGACAACCTGAGAAAAATGCCTGAATGCACAGCAATCACATGGCTTTTGTCAATATTTAGTATGGAAAGTTCTTCATAACATAGACTTGCCATAACATTGGTCTGTTGTGCGGCAGAATCGGTCCATAAATCTCATTAAATATAGAAGATTTCATTTTGTTATAACTTACGAGTCAAGTGTTTCTTCGTTGATGTCCTGCTTTTCAAATTTGATGACGTCTTGGAAGCTCCTGGCATACCAGGCGCTGACCAGGTCAACGCTGGGCATGCTCAGCAGTCTCTCCGGCAGGAGGGCGATCTCCTTCATTATGTTCGCCAGCCGCACTGGCAATTCCTTGCGCAAAAAAACAAAGGATTTGCGCTCGCATGCACTTAACCCTAACAAGATAAAGTATGAAAATAGATTAATCATCTAAATTATAATACAAACAGTGATTTGTTTATTAATTTGCCGTGGGATGAGTTATGGTAATCGCAAAATAAATCAAAAATGAAAATTTTATGTATCTTTAAGTTTCAAAGGTTTCTTGAACATTTTGGCATACCTTAGAAAAAATAGATGTATGTGTGTGTATTAAGTGTGTGTGCGGATACAAATGTTAATTATTTCGGAAACACGGATTGAATTATTCAAAAAGCATTTGATTTATATTGATAAATAGACGTGCTTAATAATTTTTGGTCGGGGCAGAATCGGGGCAAAAAGTGTCAAAAATAGTAATTTAATTTATGAGATAACGGAACGTCCGATTTCAATAATTTAAAAAACATGTTACTTGTATTGACAAATTAAATTTTTGGAGAGGCATGTCTATCGGTTTCGGAGATCGAGCGAAAAAAAATTAAAAAACGCCATTTGGCGGTCAAAAATGATCATTAGAATTATGCACATCAAATTATTAGATATTTTATAAAGATTGTAAGAATAAGTATAAATGTTTACATTTCTATGTGTTTCGTATCAATGTATTTCCGTTAGACTGCGTTAAAATTACTAAACAATTGTTCAAATTGTTTTTCATCTGCACCAATACAATGCCTCATTCCATTTCAATTTTTCATTATATACTCCATTCTTTAATTACTATTTTTTATTATATCTTATATCAATTATATTATTCTTATATAATTTCCTCTCTTTTATAATTTTATTAAAGTCTACTAATTATTATTTTTTCTTAAGTATATTTTTTTGGTTTGTTTATCGCTAATTAAGATGATTATCGATAAACAAACCAAAGCGTTTCTTGACAGATGTCCTGAAGATGGAACGTACTTATTTCCAAAACGTCGAAAATAAATAAAAATCTGTTTATAAATAAAAATATTTTTTGGTATTACATATATACATATATATATATATATATATATATATATATATATATATTTTATTTATTTTCATCTAAACTACAACTGCCTGAGAAGGCGTTCAGTAATTGTTGTGATTAGTTATTAAATAAGCTTTTAAAATACTACCCATTGGTAGTATATGTATATATATAAATTATTAAGTTATTGTTATATATATATATATATATAATTGTAAGACGAATATATTATGTATATGCTCTGACAATGCGTCATCCTTTTAAAGTAACTGTAATGAAATAAATTATAAATAATGTGAATGCATAAGCTGATAAAAGACCTTGAATAAATTATGGGGATATAGAGTTCTCAATTTTAGTCAATTTTGATTGCGTGTTCAAATTAAAAAACAAAATCGTATCATAAAATGTTACATAAAATAATAAAATATATATGTATTATGAATATATATATATATATATATATATATATATATATATATTAGTATATATATATAGTATAGTAAGTATATATATATATATATATATATATATATATATATAAATTGATGTACATGTGTGTCTTTGGATACAAATTTTTGTCGACGATTTCGTGAACACAGATCATCCGATTTGGCAGATCCAGCCGTTTTGATGATACATGTGGCAAAAAATGCTAAAAATCGTAATTCAATTTTTGAGAGATCCGTTCTCTCAAATTCGAATCGAATGATTCAAAAAACATTTTAATTGTATTGGCGGTCCAGGGGATTCAAAGAGCCAATAAAAAAAGTAAAATAAAATGCCATTTTGGGGACAAAAATGATCATTAGACATATGCACACCAAATTATCTGGAATTTTATAGAGATTTTAATAATAAGTACAAACTTTGTTTAAATCTCTATGGTATTACTATTTAATTTTTTAGATTAAGTCGCGGCGCTTACGCTTCGTCTCTAAAACAGCTACTCGGTGCGATTGCTATGAAAAAAAATTCAAAATTTTTAAAATACAATAAAAATTCAAATTAATCAAAAAGTCAATTTTTTTTTCTAAGATCTCAAAATTCTCAAAAATCTGATTTTTTCAAAGTTTTCAAAAAAAATTTGAAGCTTTTTCAAAGAATTTTAAACTTCGGTACAGAAAGTTTCAGGAATCTGCCTTAATGCGTGATGCCATGCACCACTAGTTTTCTTTTATCATTATACATAAAAGATTTACTACTGTCTGTATGAACATTCAGTCAATATAATGGCTCATGCTAATTGGTATAAGGGCTGTAATTGATTAAGATTGTTTATGGAAGTAACCAGTGTTACTTCCACTTTACTATAGGAACTTAGATTGTGGTGGGTGCATATTAGCATATGACTCTATAAACTCAATGCACCACTAGTTGAATGCATTTTATAGTGTTCATTTTTCAATTGGTCTATTTGTACTAGGTTTGATATTATATTTTTCGTTTCGCTTTGTATCTCATAAACGGTTTCCGCTGACATTGGCCTTGAGCCCAGACATAATTTTTCATATGAATAATACATTAAGTCGTAACATTATTAAAACAAAAACAACATATTGTATGTAGCAACACAAAGACGGCATTTAAACGAAGAAAATCAAGTGCGAGGAATTGAGCACGTATACTAAATCCAAATTTAATGAAATTTGGAACAAAAATAAATATATTATGAAATATTGATTTTCATTATTATTATCCGGGATTTTCTGTCTTTTTCAGTTCATTTTTTTTTTCACAGTGCAGGGCGGGGTACAAAGGTCCAATTTGGCTTATATCAATTACAATAATACCCCGTTTAACGCCGTATCGTTTAGCGCTCTTTTATTTTAACAGGAAGATGTCGAAGAAATAATTCAAGAAGCAGCGCAGTCTTACTAATGGCGAGCTCAAGGAATTAACTGAGCAAGAAGAAAACAAAAATGTTGACGGCAGTGATTCAGCGAAAGAGCAAAATTTCGATGATGTTTGTAAAAAAGAATTTGTCTACCATAACTGAAATAGTGGATCAATTCATCGAAAATTATCCAAATTTTGAGAGAAGCTCGAAACTAAGGCGAGATGTCAGAGATGCTCTATCCGTTTATGAAGAACTTTTAAAAGGACAATGCAAAAGAAAAAACTAACTAAATATGACTGACTGACTTAGAATTTTATTTGTTTTTTTTTCAAGAATATTCGTTTTGTTATCTATATTTTGTTTTTATTTTTGCAAGAAATCATAATGTGGTACTAATTTGGGCTTTAAGAAATAAATGTTTGGTTTTATTTTTAGTAAAAAAAACATACTTTTTAAATTTAATACCGGACCAATTTCCTAGCCGCCTTCCCCTAACCCCAATATTTCCATGTAAAGATAGCCTCGTTTTGACGCTGTTTCGCATTGCGCTCTACTTTGATGGAACGTATTCTCCGAACGTATCACTGAAAAACTATATTTTTTCAAATAGGTGAGGTAAAATGGTACAGTCAGAGTGCAAGAAGATCCACCATTTTATTATAAAATTTCAAAAATCATTTATTAAATAATAGCTAGATTATTTAAAGAACGAGACAACGCGACGTAATTTAATTATTAGGTTGAAAAAACAAAGCTTAAAATCATAATCTAAATATCTATTTTTAAATATAATAAATATAAAAAATTATCAACTCTTATTACTATTATAAATCTTGAGTATAAGTATTTCTGTTTGATTTATCATAATCAGACTCATTGTCTCTTGAAATACAATTATCACAAATAAAGTGAATTCAAATTTAGTTTAAAATACATATTTTGGACACATTTTTTATTAAGATTGCAGTGGATACAACCTTCATATGGAACTTTGTCAGTGGAATTCGTCATCAGAGATGGAATAACTATTAATTTAATTTATCTTTTGTCAAATTGCTTTATTTAACTTATTTTCCATTTTTATTCACTAGTTTCTTAATGTTTACACCTCACCAATATAAAAGATTAGGTCAGTGGTTCTCAACCTTTTATGCATCGTGCACCCCCTGCTCTAAAAAAATGTAGCGCCCCATTTAACTTTTGCAACAATTTAATTTTATAAATACTCAACTGATATCAGACAAACTAATATGAATTACAAATTATTTGTTGTTTATTTTTTAACAATATTTCAAAAATTTTGGATTATTTTTGAAAATAGTATTCTGGAAACAGATGTACGGGTCTCCCTTAGAACAGCCTGGAAACAGGTTGAAAACCGCTGAATTAGGTGGTCCATTTTACTCCAACCACAAGTAAGCTATTCTAGAAATTACATAAATAAAGGTTGATTCTAACTTGAAAATACACATATTTTTTTCAATTTTGGTGTCAAACAATTCAGGTTGACTTCCAACGCGCAAGAAATATAAAATAACCAAATCAAATTTTATGACTAACGACTAACTGAAACAATAAAACTCGATGAATAACCAAACAAATGAATATTATATTCATTCTTTATTTCTATATAATACTTTAGTTACTTCTTTACTTTTAATCATTGTCGATGTTATCTTTAAAAAAAAATGCAAGTTCAAAATCCTACACGAAACTTTGCCCGATATACATTTAATTGTTTTTGTATTGGCACCGAGTCAAAATGAAGTGGGAGAGATGAATCGAGTTTTCAGTAAAATTTCGTCAGATGATTCAAGGTACAATATGGAATATAAGTTAAACTGCAAACACAACTGTGTTGATATATTGATTCAGAATTCAACTAAATTGCGTGTATGTTCGTGTGTGTGTGTGCGAATACAATTTTTCGTCGACGATTTCGGGATTATCCGGGAATCAACCGATTTGATTAAAAAAAAATCGATTCCTATTGATGGGGAGATGTGCTGATTATTGTTATTGGCCAAGGCAGTTATTGGCCAAGGCAGGACCAGCCATTTCGGAGATTCGGGACAAAAAGTGCCAAAAATTGCAATTCAATTTTTGAGAGAACGGAGCTTCTGATTTGAACGATTCAAAAAACAATTTACCTTACCCTTTGTCCTTACAAGACAAAATGAAGAATAATTAAATTTTTGGGTAGGCAGTGAAAAAAGTAAACAATGCCATTTGGTGGTCAAAAATGATCATAAGATATATGCTCATCGAATTAAGGAACCGATTCTGCCACATGACAGAAATATGTTATGGCAAGGCCATGTTATGAAGAACTTTCCATACTAAATATTGATAAAGCCACATGGTTGGTGTGCAGTCAAACGTATTTCTCGGATTGTCATATAGAAAACCTAACCTAACAACCGAACAAATGTCAAAAAAACGATCTTAGATAACAGTGTGTTTCTGACACAGCTTCATAACATACGAGTGACACTGCAGTTTATCTGTAAAACGCCTGAATTCACAGCAAATACAAGACATTTTGACAGTATTCAGTATGATTCAGTAACATAATGTGAAGTTGGAGCGTAATATAGCCTTGCCGTAACATTTTTCTGTTATGCGGCAGAATCGGTCCCTAAGGTGTTATATAGAGATTTTAATAATAATCCGTCTATGAAAAAGCTACCCAGCGCAATTGCTTTGTAAAAAATCATTTTTTTTCAACAAATAAACTTTTTAAAATTTCAAAACTCTCAAAAATCTAGTTTTGAAGTTTTGTATTATAATTATATTAAAAAATATATATTAATAAATGTAATTATATTGTAATATATATATATATATATATATATATATATATATATATATATATATATATCGAAATATTTTTAATACAAGTATTTTCACATCAAAAGAATTAAGAATTTTATCACTTGAATTCATAAAATAATATGCTCTACGCGTAATAACAATAAATACTCAAGATCATATGACTAATCAGTATATGAAATAACTTTTAAGATAAAGATAATGCTTAAAAAATTCTTCAATATATATTTTTTTTCTCATTTTATAAGCAGTTATTCTCATTAACTTGTTCATAGCGAGAAAAATATATTACTTATATGTTCAATAATTTTTCGAACAAAAAAGTATCTTAATAAAAAAAATGAAGTAAGCGACACAACCCAAAGCGTAGCAAAAGTCTTACTGTAAGTCAGAGCAAATCTTATATTAAAATGTTTTATAATATGGTTAGTTTTATGTAAATGGTCTTGAAACTACAGAATTTGAAGTAAAACTTCTTTAGGCACGACTAGGGTGTAAATCCGTACAAATGCGTTGGAAGTCCGCTACGCCCGAACGGTTTGTCATTTGCTCTCGATGAGATCATTTCTATACGGGTCGATTGTGATTAGACGTCCTGTATGTGAATAGAGATCTGTCGTTGTATGCGTACCGATATCAACAAGGAAATTGGCATAGAATATTATACCTTGTCCCCCGTAAATAATTATAATGAAGATAATAAAACCAATGCAACATTTGTGCCGTAAGTTTATTGAAATAATTTCTATATTATTGGCAGTTTCTATAAATCTTTGAACTTATTGAAATGGAAAATATTTTTTAGGCAAGACAGATATTACAGCTGTTCAAAGAATGAGATTATCGCCAGCGAAAAAGTAAAAAAAATACCATCAGTCAATGAATTATGTTAATTTTCATTACATGAAGTTCTTCAAACACAATTACATGATGAGTGAAGTTGCGAAAACAATATTTGTTTTGGCGTTGTTTAACATAATCCACTGTGTGAACCAATATTATAGAATTTATTAATCAGCGATTACTTCATTTCTCTAATGAAGGTCCATTTCTAAATACTAGTTACAATGACAAACCGATCATGTCATGTTTGAAGTATGGCTTTAATTAAATTATTGTTTCTAAATATTATACATATTTTTAATGCCATTATAAATATATAATTCATAATTTATCATTATATAAATGTGTATAATGGTTGACACTATTAAATGTGTGCAACACGAGTGTTACGTGTTAATAAACATTATTCAAAATTGTTATATAAATGTTCTTGCATTTATTTTTAAGATTTTTAAATAAGTTTTACTTCAATCGAGTGTGAACCTTACGCGCACTCTTTTTTTATACATTCAGTTACATAGTTTCATACAGATGAATGACAAGATGGGAACAATAAAATTCCGTTTAACCCTTTGGCTGAAAACCAAAACTTGTAATTAATTCATTCATTTCAAAAGAAGCTTGGCAACGCCAGGCAAATTTGGTGAGAACTATTTATATTTCTCTATAAAATCGATGGCACCTGTTAGGATGAAAGCCCAATGGTATTGAATTAATTTCGATGAAAAAATGCTATAAAAAGACTTACGTACATAGTCCGCAATACCAAAACTATATAATCTATAAATATCTTCGTGATCGATAGAATATTTAATAAACTTATTAGTATGTATAAAGCTGACACTTTTAGAGCTTCGTTTTGAGACGAGTAAATAATATAATACTATTATAAATAATAAGTGAATATTTTTCCATACGTCTGTGGGCCCGTTACAAAACTAAGGAAATGCTAGGAAAATTTTATCATTTAAAAATTATCAGATATTTTATAGAGATTTTATTAGTAAGTATGAAATTTGTTTACATTTCAATGGGTTCCGTACGAATGTTTATCTGTTAGACTGATGCGGCGCTTGGGCGCTTCGATATTTCTTTTAAAACACCCACGCAGCATGATTGCTTAAAAAAAAAGGTCAAAATATTCAGAAAATTTCGAAATATAAACTAGTGGGGCGCATGGTATCGTGCCTTAAGGCAAATTGCTGGAACTTCCCGTACCAAAAATTATTTTTTTTAAAAAAGATTACAATTTTTGAAAAAAATTTACTCTGAAAAAAATTAGATTTTTGAGAAACTATAAATTTTTGACAAAAATTTACTTTTTTTTGAAAAAAAAAGGCTTTGAAAAAAATTTTATTTTGAAATATTATGGAAATTCTGAACTTTTTTTCAAAGTAATCGCACTGCTTTAACTGCAGAGACGAAATATCGAAGCGCGTAAGCACCGCGTCGCCGTCTAACGGATAAAAATTGGTACGGAACCCATAGAAATGTAAACAAAATTTATACTTATTGTTCAAATCTCTATAAATAATAATTTGATGTGCATATGTCTAATGATCATTTTTGACCGCCAAATGGCATTTTTTTCCTTTTTTAACTAGATCTCCGAAACCGATAGACCTGCCTTCATAAAAATTTGATCAGTTCTTTATCTTTCAAATACAAGTAAAATGTTTTTCGAATTATTAAAATCGAACGGTGCGTTTTCTTAAAAACTGAGTTACCGTTTTTGGCACTTTTTGCCCCGTATCTTCGAAACGGCTAGATCTGCCATCGCCAAAAACTAATCAGCACGTCTCCTTATCAATACAAATCGAATGTTTTTTGAATTATTCAAATCGCTTCATCCGTGTTCCCGAAATCGTCGACGAAAATTTGTATCCGCACACACACCGATACACGCACACACACACATATATACACACACACATCCATTTTTTCTAAGGTATACATGTGCCAAAATTTTAAAAAACCTCTGAAACGTAAAGATATATAAAAATTTTCATTTTCGATTTTTTTGCGATTACTATAACTTGCCCTACGGGAAGTTAATAAAATTTAAATTTTTCAAAAAAGTCAATATTTCTCAAAATATCAAAAATCTCAATTTTTCAGTTTTCAAAAGTTTTTGAGACATTACAATTTTCGGTACGGAAAGTTCCAGCAATTTGCCTTAAGGCACGATGCCATGCACCACTAGTTTAATTTATATTTAATTAGATCCATAATTTAAATCATTTTATAATGAAGTTGACTGTAACACGATTTCATGTTCATTTTCTGTAAATGAATATCCCATGACTATCAATTCAGAAGAAACATGTACGAAAGGCTAAACTCATGGTATAAATTATTTAGTACAAAAATATTGCAAACTGACCATGTAAATAAAAATCGTAAAAATACCGAACTATTTATTTTATTCGTAACTATTTCATTTGTCAATTTATTCAAGGATGGCGACCTACGACAATAACCTTCCCGAACCGTACTTTCGAGGTCAGTAACACAGACGCGTAAATAGAATTAGTAGAGAAAAGGTTTCCAACATCATTCGAATAAAAAACACTTAAACTAATCGATTGCTACGTAGTCTATATTTTTTTGTAAATATTATGAAACTGTGACTGTGACATATTTGTATTTATTTTTATCTTTTAATATGTTATCTTTAACGGTTTATCGCGGTTTATAAAATTAAGCTAATAATAAATATGAATCGAATTATTGAATGCTGATGATGATATAAGTAGAAAAATTGGTACAAAAAATTTCTTGTGCATCGATAGTAAAATAATTTCTCTCCTCCATTTGCTTCTTCATTTACCAAATACATATAAGAAGAATTAGTGGTGCATGGCATTGCGCCTTAAGATAAATTGTTGGAATTTCCCATAAGCTTTAAAAAGCTTCAAAACTTTTTGAAAACTTTGGAAAAAAATAGGTTTTTGAGAATTTACTCATTTTTTAAATAAAAAATGAACTTTTTTCCAAGGCAATCATGCTGCGTTAGCTGCGTAGAGACGATCAAAGCGCGTAAGCGCCGCGTCGCTGTCTAGCGGTTAAATATAGGTAGAATTGTAAACAAAATTTATGCTTATTATTAAAATCTTTCTAAAAGTATGTTATAATTTGATGTGCATATGTCTAATAATCATTTGCGCCCGCCAAAAGGCTTTTTTTTACTTTTTTTATTGGATCTCCGAAACCGCTAGACCGGCCATCCCAAAAATGTAATCAGTTCTTCATTAATACAAATAAAATGTGCTTTGACTCATTTAAATCGGAACTCCCTTAGTTCAAAAACTGAATTATCATTTTTGGCACTTTTTGCCTCGTATCTTCGAAACGGCACGATCTGCGTTTGCCAAAAACTAATCAGTACGTCAATAACAATCGAATGTTTTTTTTGAATTATTCAAATCGGTTTATTCGTATTCCCGAAATCGTCGACAAAAATTTGTATTCGAACACACACACATACATCAATTTCAAAGCAATCGTTTCGTCAACTCAAGTAGAACGTTTTTTGAATCATTCAAATCAGATGCTTACTTAGTTCTCTCAAAAACTGCCATTTCTTACACATTTAGCTCGGTATCTCCGAAACGGCTGGACCTGCCCTTTGCTAAAAAACTAATCACTTCTCCCTGTCATTGCGAATTGAATGTTTTTGGACCATTCAAATCGGATTCCCAGTTCTCTCAAAAACTCGATTTCTATTTTCTGCACTCTTTGCTCCGTATCTCCGAAATTTGCTGAACCTGCATTTGCCAAAAACTATTCAGTACGTCTCCTTATCTATAGAAATCGAATGTTTTTTTTAACCATTCAAACCGGTTAATCCATGCGCCTGAAAACGTGGATAAAAATTTGTATCCATACATACATACATACATACATACATACATACACACACACACACACACAAACACACACACACACGACCATTTTTTCTGAGGTATGCCAAAAGGTTCACAAACCTTCAAAACGTGAAGAAATGCAAAAATTATCAATTTCGATTTTTGGACGTTTACAATAACTTACCCCACGAGAAGTTAAGTAGAGCCAAATTAGTAATCTAATTCTCTAAAAAGTTCGTTAAACAAATTGAATTTTCATCAAAAATTCTATAAGGTAGCATATCTCTATATTTAGTAATTATAGATAAAAATCGATATATTTATATATATACATATTTTGCTAAATAAAAATCCACACAATTTTGTGGATACACTTTCTTATTTAAATTTGCAAACCAAATATGACGCCTAACAAATGTAAATGTTTGTTTGTCTGTAACAAAAAAATAGAGTACATATATAAATCCCGCAAGACTACAACAATTTTTTACTAGTTTTTTCTTCTTCACAAAAAAGGTTGTTTTCGTTAAAAAATACTATTTACTAATTTTATATTTATCGCGACGTTTCAAGTTATTCTCAATTACACCAAAATTAGAACAAATATGTCTTTCATTTCACCAAAAATACTGAACCAATTTTGAAAATTAAGAAACTTTTCTAACTCATTTGGGGGTGCTGATTAGTTTTTTAACAATCGACGGAACGTTTCTTCGAAATTATGTGTTTAAATGTTTTTTGGCAATTTTAATGCATCTTTGAATAATAATAAGGTTTATAGTCTAAACAAACATCCTCAAATAGTATAGGTTTGCAACAGATATTTTAATTATAAAAAAATCGTTAAAGGTTGGAATAATTGGCCACTTTCTTAGGACAAACACCATGTACGGATTCAGCATATGTTCGACTTTTCTAATCTATAACAATTTTTTTGTGAGCACTGTTGTTTAGTTTACGTTTATCAATTGTTTTATAAGACGTATTGTTAAGTTTTTTAAGTTGAATTCAACAGTGTTTTTATATAAATAACAATAGTAGTAAATAAAAAAGTAAATTAAGTTAACAAAATAATTTTACAAGAGATTTAAATAAATAGCTATTCCAACTATGGTGATGATTATTTCTGACAAAATACCAGATTATGGATATATACAGCATTATGTCTGTAAAAAATGTACCTAAAATTTATATTTTGCATTGGTTGAATAATGTAGCTATTATGTCGAAAAATTCCTTTAAAATTAATAATAAGACAATGGATCTGTTTGCCTACTGGCTGTCTCATTTAACACCGCCTATGAGGTAAAAAAGACCAGGTGACAATTTTTGAAAAACAGAAAAAGAACACATTTCTATAATGATGGGCTGGGAGTTTTACTGAACACAGTCACATAGTTGTTTGTGTGATACGTGATATTTGTTGTGAATTGGTTTGGTTTTCACAATACAATTGCCCAAATTCAAATTGAACCTTTGTGCCCCGCCCTCTGTACATTTCTATTATTGTATTCTATTAATTATTATCCTCCAAAGTGCTCTTTCAATATTAGTGCTAAAATTATTCATAATAATCTCAAATGTTATCACTTCAATAATTAATACAAACTTATCATCGTATGAACAAGATAAAATTTATTGATGATAACATTTCTAGAACGCCAGATACCATCGTATACATCGTATATATAAACAAACGATGTATTTGTTTTAATATTTTCAAATGAAAAATAAATTTATCGCCATTTGTAGAATAAAATAATCATTATTTGTTTGAATTCATAAAATTTTTGTTAATAAATCACACGGGCATATAATTATTTAATTTTGCGTAATTTATTTAGATTAGTTTCAACATGATTCAGCGGTTTTGGTTAATTAGTTAAATTATTGTATTTATATGTACTCAAAATGAATTTCTAATGTAGATATAAATTTATAAAATATTGTGTAGGTGATATGAGACAGCTTTATCCTGAATAAACAATTAAATAAATATTATATACTAGCTGACCCGGCAAACGTTTTGTTAAGTAAGGTATATCCTAAAGAATTTCTAGAGAATCAAAAATATGAATACTTTAAGTGTATAAGGATGAGTTGTTTTAATGCAATATAATACAATGATGTATTATAAAAATAATAAATCTCATTAGTTTGTCTATATTTTGTCAATACAATCAAACTGGAAGATTTATACACTTTCTATAGAAAACATAGTATAATCCATCCAAGTCTTTTTTAGTCTTTCGACTTATTGATTACGTTTCAAATTTTTCAGATTCTTTTTGGATTCTGGATTTTGTGTATAATTGTAAATAATACTACTGAGCTTATACACAATTTTCAAATTTTTGCGAGGAGAAATAGAAAATGAATTTCTTCTTTGACCTGCTTTTTGAAAAGTTTCAAGTAACATTCGATGAATTAAAGTGAATTTAATAAAAAGTATGTATGTAGAGCAGGGCGAGGTACAAAGGTCCAATTTGACTTTGAGCAAATATAAACTATATTATGAAAACCATAACAATTATATCACAACAAATAACACATATCAAACAAACAATTATCTGACTACGTTCAGTAAACTGCCTTCTACTTCATCATTGTAGAAATGTGCTTTTTTGATGTCTTTCAAAAATTTGTTATTTAGACCTTTTTACCCTTTAGGCGGGGTAACTTCAAACGGGCAGGTGACAAAAAGGTTTAAAGCCTTATTATAATTTTAAAGGTATTTTACAAAACAATTACATTTTTAACTAATGCTAAAAAACTACCAACGGAAGAAAATACTTTTATTATGGATTTTCAAAGATTACCGTTTATCTCCCCCATTTCAAAGACTACCGTTTTCAAATCAAGGTTATAGCTGGTTACACATATTTTTTCCTGTACTTTCAAATATTGTTGTTACACAATGCTTGACTTTACTGATTTTTGACACATCGATGGTGGATCTTTTTAACCCCGGAACTTCATATATTACAATCTATTCTTCGATAAATTCTGGAAAATTATAACTGGGAAAATGTTATTCGATAAAATGTCCATTTGATCGATACCAAATTTAGGTTCTGAATTTAAATAACATAAATAAAAAATAATATAACCTAGAAAATGTTATATAAATACCCATGAGTATATAATTATACAAATGAGATCTTTCAGAGCACCGTGTTTAAGAAAAATATGCCAAAAAGTGCATTTTCATATTAACATTTCAAAAAAGTTGATATTTTGAGTCTCTAGTAACACTTGCGACCCGTTTACTAACGTTTTTGTGTATAAATATAACTACTAACAAAACTACTTACTACAATTTAATCATAATTAAATAATATTCACGTAAAACATTTTTATTAAACGTAATTGAACATCATCTGTCAAAAACGTTTGACATTTCGCGTATTAGCCACCGTCCATTGTTTTATTTCAAGTACGCTTCTACAAAAAATTTTAAATTAAAAATGTAAAGTTTTTACGCGGATTTGAAATAATTTCTCACCTTTTGGACTTTCTCTGACTTGGCACGAATTTTTCAAGATTAAGACTGGCTAAATCGGTTTAGCCGTTTTCGAGTTTTCCTTGGACATTTGAAATAGAGCTCCATTTTTTATATATAAGATTAGAAAACAAATGTTGTCTGAGGATTTTATTCTAAATATTTTATATAGAGACTTAACTTACGTTACTTATGATTAATAGTTTTTATGTTATGCTAATAAGTTAAATGATTTCATATCAAAAAACTACAAAAAATTAATGCTATACTAACGAAATGTGATTTAAGCACAGCCAGAAATCAATACAGCAACACCAAGTAAGCTTCAAGCACCAAGCTGCTTCAAAACAAGTTCCAAAATTTTAAAATATACAAAAAACTCATTTTTTCCAAAAATGTCAAAACTCTTCAAAATCTATTTTTTTTTCAAAATTATAAAAAAAATTGAAGTTTTCAAAAATTTTAAATTACGGTACGGGAAGTTAAAAGCTCATTACTAGTGGTGCATAATATCGCACTTTAAGGCAAATTGCTGAAACTTCCCGTACCGTAATTCGATTTTTTTAAAAGCTTTAAATATTTTGAACATATTGAAAAATTAGTTTTTTGAGAATCTTGAAATTTTGCGAAAAATTTTTATTTCAAAGCGAAATATCGAAGTTCCAGATCGCAGTTAACCGTTGTTTAATATTATAAATCTTGGTATGGAAAACCCATAGAAATGTAAACTGAATTTATACTAATTTGTGAAATCTATATAAAATATATGATAATTTGATGTCATTACTTGCCCCGGGTCTTCAAAATGACTGGACAGACCTAACTTTGCCAAAAACTAATCGGAACGTTTCCCTATCAATAGGAATCGAATGTTTTTTTGAATCATTCAAATCGATTGATCCGTGCTTTCGAAAGCGTCGACGATTCGTCATCCATTTTTTCTAAAGCATGCTAAAATGTTCAGGAACCTTTGAAACGTAAAAATATGCAAAAATCTTTATTTTGTTTTTTTTTTCGGTTACTGTAACTTACCCTACGTGAAGTTAATATAGAAAATGTATATTATTGAATATTGCACATTTCGCCAAATATTTTAATTATGTAGATAAAAGTATCAAAAGCAACAGAATATATGATATATGATAAATAATATAGATTAATATTTTATATAAAACATCATTCTACATAAAATAACAATTAATTCTTTGCTCTGTCTATATGAAATACAGTTGGCTCCTTAAATTTATTTTTCATTGTTTTTGTAAATATACTGATGATGAAAAGTTAACAAGTAAATTAATATTGAGAAAGTTATATTAAACATCTATAAAACACAACCAATTGATTTAAATTATGTGTCTAGTAGGTTTGAACTTTACTCATTAACAGTAATCGTATTAAGAGAGTAAAATTTTAAATTTCAATACTCGAGATTACGAAAGTCAGCTTTATCCTGAATAAAGAGTAATTGTGTACTTAATACTATATGATATGATTCTCAATAAACTGATAAATGTTTTTACAGTAAAAATTCTAGTTTTATTTATGCTAAACAAATTTGCTTTCATTAGTTAACAAAAATAAATATAACAATTTTATTAATTATCGCATTAATTTTGTAGGATTTTTGAAAGCCCGTAAAAATAAGCAAACAATATTTTTACTATATTTTTTACAAGCTATTAATTATTGTTTTAAGATATATAAAAAAAGATGAAAAAAATTAATATTAGTCGCACCTATATTTTTTTTTCCAGAAGGTGATAAAGTGGAGTGTCTCAAAAAAATGATAGTAATCCTTCCAAGTAATCTGGATAAACAAAATATATAGAGTAAAGCGAGGCTTAAAGGTCCGCTGGTGAAAAGTCTCAAAAACAAGTAAATCTCAAAAACAAGTAAAGTTTGTTTTTTTTTAACAATATAATTTTAAAGTAAAAGGTAAAAAATGTATAAACAGCCATCACCTTAATTCTTAAGATGTCGCTGTCAGAAGATATACTAATATAATAAGAAACTTATTTTTTTTTTCAAGTAGATAGTTTTTATTTGGCTTTCAGCTCCAGAATAGCTTAAATGTGGTTGGAATAAAAAGGACCACCTGAACTTTCACACTGGAAAGAGTCTAAACAATAAGAAAATAGTAAAAGAGTAAATTTAGTTGGAACAAGCAATTCATCAAGAGATAAAGTGAATTAATAATTACCATATGGTTACCATATCCGGTTTATATAGACTGTAATATTTGTAAAAATGCGACCAAGAAAATTTTATCTCGCATTGGTTAAATAATTTAGTGCCTATAAATTAAAATTAATACATTGTATCTATTGGCCCAGTGTCTGTCCCTTTTTACCCAACCTGTGAAGTATATAACAAATTATAAAAAAAAGGTAAAAACACATACTTCTAAAATAGCGAATTAGCTGTGGTTTTTGCTGAATATAATTTGATAGTTGGTTATTTGATGCATTTTATTTGTTGTGATGTAGTTCATTTGTTTTAGACAGTATAATATTGAAATAAATAATTACTGAAAGTCAAATTAGACCTTCGTGTCCCACTCTACCCTATAATTGACATAAAATAATATCGCAAACCTATGAACTACAGACTCGTTAAAAACATGTTTTTTTCACAAAATAGCGACTGTTTGTAAAAAATACATTTTTCTTGTTTTTTGAAAAATAGTAAAAATAGGAATTTGGTGATGAGGATCGTACTAAAGCAGCTGCAAGGATCATACATGGGGTCGGAAAACTTTTTTAATTATTATTCCAAAATATTTTTGTCTAAATTGATATTACCCCTATGACGAATAGAAATTACCCCCATACGGACAACTACGTGGCAAATACACAAAATATCAATTAAAAATATATCCTTTTTACCTCCCAAAAATCAATTTTTACCGTACTTACGGTAATTTACCCCGGTTCCTAGACCAATGCACTAAAGAGAATTCTATAAGAAGACTCTGTAACAATTTTAAGTAAATCAGACCAATCGAAGTTGAGAAATCGTGGGTATTGTATTGAAGAAGATCGTTTCCAGAAAAACGCGTTTAAAGTTTCGTAAAGAAAGGAAACAGAAGAATTATCGTCATCAAGCAGCTATATCTCCAAAAATAATTTAAATTCTGAAAAATCCTCTTGTGCACATATTCTTGAATTGTTAAACTTTGAAAATATAATAAAACTTTTTTTTTAATTCTTGACCGGAATATTCCATTAAGACGGACTTGTTGGTATTGAAATATTCGAGTAGTATATATAGTAGTATATAGTTAAAAAACTTGCAGACTGTAATTATTATAAAAAAAATAAATAATCAATCATTAAAATAAGGCATAAATAAAGCATAATAAATAATAATATTCAAAATAAGGCATACGACGATATAATTAATTTCCCGTAGGGTAGATTATAGTAATTGCAAAACATCGAAAATTTGTATTTATCTTTACGTTTCAGAGGTTTCTGAACATTTTGGCATACCTTAGAAAAAATATATGTATGTGTGAAATTTTTGGGAAGGCAAGTCTAGCGTTTCCGAAGATTCAATAAAAAAAAAGTAAAAATAATGCCATTTGGCGGTAAAAAATGATCATTAGACATATGCACATCATATTATCAGATCTTATATATAAAAATGGATCGCAAAATGTGTTGGTAAGCGCATAACTCAACAACGCCTGAACCAATTTAGCCAATTCTTTTTTTAAAATGTTCGTTGATGTCCAGGGATGGTTCTTACGGCGAGAAAAATTCGAATAATCGTCGGGAAAACCCTAAAAACAGCCCTTTTCTAACTAATACAAATAATCGTAGTCGGCTTCTCGATATTATTTCTTTTGTTTTACTGTCGGCAGGCGATAAAATTGGTATGGCGTTAAAGAATTTGACTTCAAGTCATATAAGATTAAAAAAATCAATGTCAATGTCCATTTGCCGCCCTTGCCGGTGGTATTTTCTTGCATTTTCTGCTATACTCTACTGAGTGTGCTTTTGTTTTGTTTGTAGTGTTTTGTTATCTTCCTATGAATAAAAAGTTATTACAAGTGACACAATATTTTAATATTGCCTCCTATGAGACGAGGCAATTTAAGTAGAAGAACACGAAATGCTACAAACCAAGCTAATTACCGATCTAATCGTACTGCACAAGAACATGACGACCGAAATGAACATGAAAAAATTAGGATATGGGCCGCTATGTTTGTGGTAATGAAGCAATTCTCGAATATTTTCTTTTCCAATTCATAAGAGACACCCATCTGTTATTCACTTAGCTGTGCATTTAGAAAATGAGCAAAAGGTGTATTTTACAGCAGAGAGCGTAAGTCAAAGAGCTGCTCAGCCACTATCTACTACATTAACAAATTTTTTGAGACATGTCAAAACGATAATTTTGCACAAACACTGCTATATTCTGAAATGCCAAAATACTATACTTGGAATAAATCTTCAAGGAGATTTATACGACGAAAAAAAGAAAAACAAGTGCCAGGATACCCAGATGTATATTCCACCGATGCGATTGGTCGAATTTATTCAGTACATCCAAGCAATAATGAATGTTTTTATTTACGACTGCTATTAGTCAATGTACGTGGCCCAACATTATTCCAACATTTACGAAATGTTGATGGTGAATTGTGTGGATCCTACAGAGAAGCCTGTCAACGTTTACAATTGCTAGGAAATGACGCTCCTTGGGATCAAACTCTCAGTGATGCTGTAATATCTTCACACGCTCATCAAATACGAACATTGTTTTCTATAATCATATCCACATGTTTTCCATCAAACCCAATTGATTTGTGTATCAAGTACAAAGATAACATGTGTGATGATATTTTGTATCAAATACGCAATAGAATGGGAAGTCCAAATATGCAAATCAGTGAAGAAATTTACAACGAAGCGTTGATTTCAATTGAAGACATGTGCTTGGTGATGTCAAACAAACTATTAATTTAATTAGTCGTGCCCGCACCCAATCGTCCAATGCATGATTTAACAATTTTTCTTTTAACCAAGAGTTGCACAGAGAAAAACTGTATGATCTCAACAATTTTAAAGAATTAATCGAAACAAATCTTCCACTGCTGAATGAACAACAGAGGTATGTATTTGATACTCTTATGAAAGTAACAAATGATAGAACTGGGGGGGATTTACTTTTTAGACGCACCTGGTGGTACAGGAAAAACTTTGATTTCATTAATATTAGCAACAATTTGCTCACAAAATAAATTTATTTGCTCACAAATAAAATAGACGCACTAGCTTTATCGGGAATCGCAACTTTGCTCGAAGGTGGTCGAACAGCCCATTCAGCACTAAAATTGCCATTAAATATGCAAAGCAATGAAACTCCAACTTGCAACATTTCGAAGAACTCTGTAATGGCTAAGATTTTGCAGCAATGTCAATTGACCGTTTGGGATGAATGCACGATGGCACATATAAAATATTTGGAGGCTTTAGACAAAACCTTAAAAGATCTACGCAGCAATCACCGATTTGGTGGTGCAATGATTTTATTAGCAGGAGATTTTCGTCAAACATTGCTAGGGATTCCACGATCAACGCCAGCTGATGAACTCAACGCATAACTAAAGTCATCCAATCTGTGAAAATATGTCAAAGTACTTCACTTAAGCAAGAATATGCGTGTTGAGTTGCAAATAAGCCAATATGAAAACATATTCTCTAAACAACTCATTTAGATTGGTATGTTGACAGGATGTATTAACTTTCCTTAAAATTTTTGTCATTTACCTCAATCAAAAGAAGAACTCATTTAGAAGGTGTTTCCAGATGTTGCTCAAAATTACAGAAATCATCATTGGTTAAGCGAACGAGCTATATTGGCAGCCAAAAACATTGAGGTAGATGAATTAAATTTCAAAATTCAAGAACAAACTACAGGCGAATCGAAGTTATATAAATCAGTTGATTCGGCAACTAACCAAGACGATGTAGTTAACTCTCTACCGGAATTTTTGAACTCGCTGGATTTGCCCGGATTGCCACCTCACAATCTTCAATTAAAGGTTGTTTCGGTAATAATAGTGTTGCGAAATATCAATCAACCGCGCTTTTGCAATATAATAAACAACGTGATAGAAGCAACTATATTGAAAGGAAGGTATAAAGGAGAAGATGTTCTCATTCTGCGCATCCCGGTGATTCCGACTGATGTGCCATTTTAGTTTAAACGACTACAGTTTCCAGTGCAGCTTGCTTTTGCTACGACCATAAACAAGTCTCAGGGCCAATCATTAAGTGTTTGTGGCATTAATTTGGAGAACCCATGTTCTTAACATGGTCAATTGTATGTTGCCTGTTTCCGTATTGGAAAACCATCAGATTTGTTTGTCTATGCGCCAGGCAGTCAAATAAAAAACATCGTTTATCACAAAGCACTACAATGAAAATATAACTATTTTTTTCATTGTTAATCATTATCATTATGATTTACATGATTAAAATTGCTTACTTTTGAATGCTTATAGTGATTTATTTAATTATTTTTAATTCACACCGCATTAATACCAGGGTGACGGTTCTGTTCTGGATAATTTTTTGCAAAGAATTTAAAAAAGGAAGGAACAAAACACTGCCACATTACAATTTTTTTTGACGGGACGAAGTCTGTCGGGTCAGCTAGTATTTTATAAAGATTATAAATAATAAAGAATACAAATTTCGTTTACATTTATGTATATGGGTTCCATACCTATGTTCACACGATAGACTACAACTAGGCGCTTACGCGCTTCGACCTTTCGACTCTAAAACAGCTATGCAGCGCGATTGCTTTCAAAAATGTTCGAAATTAAAAAAAAAAATCAACATATAAAGAAAATTTTCAAAAATCTAATTTTTTTGAAAAAAATTTCAAGTATTTTTTAAATTTAGTTTTCGGTACGAAAAGTTCCAGAAATTTGCCTTAAGGCACGATGCCATGCACAACTAGTTTAAACATAGATAAGGATATAATTTAAATAAAGATAGTAGTTTAAAGCATTGCTTCTTAAACTATGGGTTGTGACCCCATTTGGGGTCGCGTAAGAAAATTATAGGGTCGCGAAAAATTTTAATGTCAAAAATATATATCATTTTATAAGATCACGTCTAGATTTTTGTATGTTTTACAACGAATTTTTAAAACTATATATTGACATATGTGTTATATATGTATGTTGTTTCCTAATAAATATATTATCTAAAAACAATAATTTTTCTTTTTTTATATTTGTGTGGGGTCGTCAAAAAACTCGCAATCCTAAATGGGGTCGCGAATGACAAAAGTTTAAGAAGTCTTGAATTAAAGTAAACTAGTGGGCCGCATGGCATCCTACCTTAAGGCAAATTGCTGGAACTTCCCGTACCAAAAATTATTTTTTTAAAATAAGATTAACATTTTTGAAAAAAAATTACTTTAAAATAATTAGATTTTTGAGAAACTATAAATTTTTGAAAAAAAAAAATTTTTAGAAAAAAAAACTTTTTGAAAAAAAATGTTTTCTTCAGTTTAAAATATTTTGGAAGTTCTAAACTTCCTTTCCTTTCTGAAAATTTATACTTATTATTAAAATCTCTATAAAATATCAGATAATTTTATGTGCATATGTCTAATGATCATTTTTGACCGCCAAATGGCATTTATTTTACTTTTTCTACTAGATCTTCGAAACCGCTAGACCTGCCTTCATACAAATGTAATCAGTTGTTCATCTTGCCAATGCAAGTGCATAATATGTTTTTTGGATTATTAAAATTGGACACTCCGTTTTCTTAAAATCCGAGTTACCGTTTGTGGCACTTTTTGCCTCATATCTTCGAAACGGCTAGACCTGCCTATGCCAAAAACTAATCAGCATGTCTCCTTATCAACAGCAATCGAATGTTTTTTGAATAATTGAAATTGGTTGAACCGTGTTCCGGAAATCGTCGACGAAAATTTGTATCCGCACACACACACACATACATACACACACACATACATCCATTTTTTTAAGGTATGCCAAGATGTTCAAAAACCTTTGAAACGTAAGGATATATAAACATTTTAATTTTCCATCTTTTTGCGATTGCTATAACTTACCCTATGGGAAGTTAACAAATTAAATAAATGTAAAAAACTAAATGTATTTGAATTGTCCGAAAAAGATGATACTACACAAAGTTATGGCATTCGAAAATATTTAATTTATAAACTAGTATAAATATTTTTGCAAGAACAACTAGTACAATTATTTTTTTTAATTTTTTTTTTTTATTTTTTTTATTAACTCTTTTATTTACAACTGTCCAGTAAAGGACATTTAGTAAATTTAATGAATTTACAATAGTCCGCCGAGAAGGGACATTGTATACTACATTGTCATGTTGGAAAAAACAACTCAGTAGTTGTTTTTCCTTTCTATATAAAATTCACAATATTTTATTATTGAATAATTACTTATAAATAATGATTAAGTTATTTCTTAATCATTATTTATAAGTAATTATTCAATAATAAAATATTGTAAATTTTATATAGAAAGGAAAAATACAATTATTTGTTAAAAGAATAAACAACATATAGTTTTTATTATTATTTTTTTAAATAAAAAAATATTTCGAGCATTTAAATAAAATCTGTTTAACATTAATGAATGAATGAATAGTGGATTTCTAGATATTTATTAAAGGGTACGTGCCCCCAAATTCAATTCCTAAAACGGGTGACATAACTGTCAAATATAACAATAAAGGAATGCTATAGAAATGTTAGGTTATACATTCAAATTAAAACCCACGCCACACAAAAATATGTAAATAATTAATAATCGCATGCTATTTCAACCTTGATAAGTTCTAATTAATTGATAGAAAAACAAGTAATACATACCGAAATCTATAAACTGTTTTATAGAAAGCGGTGAAGGATTAAATTGTGAGTAAAAATCCAATATTTTGTGTATTGAAGACATTTTCGGTGTGTGTATCCTCATGTTGAATCACTTTATTTACGATGTTATTGTTGTTAAAACTCGTAAGCACGATTGTTAAATAAAACAGCTGATCGAGACACACATCGCGAATGTCACTTTGCCGGAGAACTGTCCGCCAGTTCCAAAGATAACAATTTGATTTATTCAATTGACGGAATGCGATATTACGGCAATCGAACGAACGATCGTGTGGTGTCATCTGGACAATATCGACGGCAACGCATAGTAAAGATAAGAACCAACTATATAGTGGTGCATGGCATCGTGCCTTAAGGCAAGTTGCTGGAACTTCCCGTACCGAAACCCAAATTATTAAAACAAGCTTTGCAAAACTTTGAAAAAATTAGATTTTTGAGAAATTTTGATTTTTTTTAGAAAAATCTGACTTTTTTGAAAAATTTTATTTTGTTTATATTTTTTTTTTGTATTTTGATTTTTTTTTAATTTTGAACATTTTTTTAATCAATCGCGCTGCACAGCTGATTTGAAGTCGAAATATTTAAATTTATAAAATATCTGATAATATGATGTACATATATCTAATGATCATTTTTGACCGCCAAATGGCATTGTTTTTTACTTTTTTTATTGGATCTCCAGAGACGCTGAGCTTGCCCTTACAAAAATTTCACCAGTTGTTAATTTCGTCAATACAAGTAAAATGTTTTCTGAATTACTTAAATCGGACGCTCCGTTATCTCAAAAAATGAAATACCTTTTTGCCCCGTATCTCCGAAACAGCTAGACCTGCTTTTTCCAAAAACTAATCAGCACGTCTCCTTATCCGTAGGAATCGAATGTTTTTTGAATTATTCAAAACGGTTGATCCGTGTTCGCACGAAATCGTCGACGAAAATTTTTATTTAACCCTCCGTCGGTCGGATATTTTTTCACCTTCGAACGGTCAGAAAGGTCTGGCTGGACCACCATTCATTTTACATGCATTTATATGGGATAAATGAGTTTTTGGTGTCTTATGTATTAACGATTATATAAAAAAATCAGGAAATATAAAAAAATCGTTGTTATTTTTGTTAATTTTTCTCTTTTAAATCAATGAAAAACAATATTTATTCTTTTTCGGCGCCTTTGAAATAAATGTGTGCATAACTCATCCGATTCTCAGTGTTTGCGATTACCAATAAGTTTGGTAGGTTTTCAAGAAACTCTCATCGTGAAAATACTAACATTCATGTTACAACACATAGCAAAGAATATAAACAACGCAATTTGAATAGAAAATACCATGAAAAAAGACAAAATACTGGTTTACATATATCAAAAAGCGTATATTTCATACAAAATGTATGGGTGGTCTGGACAGACCTTTCCGACCGTTCGAAGTATAAAAAAGTTAATATCCTTATAATTATCCTTCTGTACATTTTTTCGTCCTGATTTTTTCATTTATCGACAGCTAATGAAATTTTAGGAAAAGTCAAGAAATTTCAAGTCGATAGGATTACTAGAAGTATTTTTTATTTTTAATTGAAGTCGAAAAAAGTCTGGCCAGACCACGCCGACCGACGGAGGGTTAATCACGTGAGCGAGTTTTTAAGGATTTTTGGACTCCCCCTCCCCCTTAGTGATCCATTGTGATAGTCAAAATTACCCCCCCTCCTCCACCAAACATCACGTGTATTGTTAGTTACGTGAAAAAACTGCACCATTTTTGATTTTTTTTGAAAATGTTTGAACTTTTTAAAAAAAATAGACAAAAAATAAATACACGTGATATCTTACTATACCCCTCCCTCCCCCACGTGATATTTCATGATTTTTTTTTCAAACCTCTCCCCTCCCCATAAAAAACTGACGTGATTAATGGACGCCTCCTTACTAATATCGTAAGGGCCGAATGGTATTCATCTTTTACTTTTCTATCAGATTCAGAGTATCAGATTATTGTTTTACCGTATTTTAAAAGTATTGTCCAAATATTAGTAAAATATGCAAAGAAATTACATATTTCCTTAATTATATTGATAAAAAACTAATTACATTTGTATCATAATTAATAATTACTCTTTGGCTACTTTAATACTTTAATAATTACTAATTGACACTTCACCTCTGAGTTAAACACGCCTTACGGAAAAAAACTATTATCGGATTTAAATTAACAAACTGTGTCAAAAAATGAATGCAATGGTATGGCGATATTAATATTTTAGAATGCGCATGATTTTGTTTATGAAATAAAAGTCATCCGAGACACAAAATTCAAAACAAATAAAAAATATTCCCAACTTAATAAAATTTCTATTTAAAATAAAATTTCCTATCAAAATTAAAAAAAAAAATACATGGCATTCAACGACAGACGCCCTTCGAGCGGAGTATCGCCGCGGCCGGATACGGTAGCCAGCATAATATTCGGCGACACAGAATTGCAGTCCACCCTGTCAGGCGAACTTCCAGAACAATTTTCTGACTCGAAAATAAAACCATCCGCTCGTGCCCATTTTATGGATTCCCAAAAAATGAGAGAAATTCTATGTTTAGATGAAGTTCGCCAGGATAGTTCCAAAAATTAATTCAAATAGCGATAGAGGGAAGTAAAAACGAAGAAAATGCCATACCGGCACCATTGAAAACTGCTGTAAAAAACCCGATAACTGGGCAAATTAATTATTATTAAATGTATCAAAATTTATTTTATTAACACGGCATTTTCAAAATTTACAGTAAATACACTTTTCAAAATCTGTAAATGTATTAATCATTGATAAAAATTTTTAACAGGACTAAATGTTTTTTATTAGTTTAGCTAATTTATCGTATTGATATTTCAATTGATATATCAATCTGCATTTTGGGATAATTAGTCTCCAATGATGGATAGGTTCTAACAATCTGACTTATCTGACAAGTCCATATTGCTATTATTGAAGCTTATCTCTGGCTCGTCAGTTATTGGTTTGTTGACACAATCTTTAGAGATCCTACTTAAATATGGTTGAAGTTAGGCATTACTTCGTAGAGGTGGAATCTAGATTACTATAATTATCGCTCTGAAATTATACTCATCTACCGCATATTCCCATTCGCTCTTCTTCTTTCCAAAGATCGCAAGTTTATTAGCACTTCGGTAGTAAATATGTCTATGACGTTCTATGCAGCCTCAGTGGTCAGCATCACTTCTACAACAGTATCCGGAGTAATTCTTCAGCTCAATATCTCTTCCACATCGTCCCGTAGAGCACCGAATCACGAACAGCACGTGCTCAGCATCTTCGATTTCGCCACACAACATGGGCAATCCAGCGAGCTATTGAGCTTGAAGCGGTGTAGGTAGGCTCGATAACAGCCGTGCCCAAATAGCATTTGTGTAATGTAATAGTTAACTTCTCCGTGCTTGCGATTTAGTCAAACTTTGATATTTTGAATGATTTGCCCTTCACAGTGACATCTATCTGTTGCTACCATCGGTCAATGCTGTACTGCCGTTATTCTATTCTCAACCCTTCGGGTCTTACTTAAGTAAATGTACACTATTCCGGGACAGTACATTATTACGGGAGTCTTTCATTTTGATCGCAAAATAAGAAAACGGACAGTAAATAATAATTTTACCCAATAGCACATCAAATATAATTTGAATCCTAACAAAATGACATAATTTTCGATTTTTATTTGCCGATAAGCTTAATCGACTCAAATTTATGAAATTATTGATCAGTATTAATGAGAGATTAGTTTTATATTATATTATATTAGATTGAACATATATTTGTCAAGAAATTGTCAATTTCATGACTGCTGTAATTAGGTTCACACAACTGAGCCAGTGAATGTAATTCCGTGAGTATCCCGCAATTACGAAAAGTAGACTTGAAATATTTTTGTTTTTTATTTTCAACTTTGCACAGCCTAAATACGGCGGTGTTTCTGGTGTTAATAAGTTCAGTAATGACTACAGATTACTGTAACGTAATTACGGTATATGTTTTTTTAAATTTTTAACCCTAATAATTGGATTTGAAATGACCACTCTTTCGTAAGAAAGTACACGATTTTTTTCACTTATTTGCATTATTCCAATATACCTAGAATATGATATAGTAATGAGAGAATCATTTGTTTCTACCTTTTCATCTATGATCAATTATTTCTGTTATATAAATTGAATAAAAATACAGGTAAACCCCTTATAGCGCACGGATTCACTAGAGCGCTGGTATGTATGTATGTATGTATGTATACAGAGATCTAGGGACATTCCTGTAAATACTTTGATCCGATTAAGGCAGTGATCTTTTGGAATTTAATCATTATAGAACCTGCATATTAATAAAACAAACATATATCATATGTTATTAAATTAATATGAATTGCAATTACTCGAAAATACTTTGCCAATCCTACTCTTGAATGCAGTAGCCTTCTAATAGTATAATACAGTTTATTAAAATCTATTAAAATTATATTCAATATCAGTAAATATATTTGTGTATGATTTTAAATCGTTCTTTCAGTTTTTCAAAGAATAATAGCTGCAATTAAATATTCGCCCAAAACCCTAAAAAAAAGCTTTAAATAGATAATTAACTGTTTTTTAAAGTTTCTAAAACATACAAAATACCCCATCGGACATGATTTAAGCTAGTTGGCATTGTTAATTTGAAAGAATTTAAATATTATTTACGTTTGTTGGTCGAATTGTAACTTTTATTTCAAGTTTAATTTTTTTTATTTTGAGGTTAAATTTTATATTTATTTAAAGTTTATATTTTTGTTTAATCACCGTTTTAAAAATTATTCCTTCATTGTTTTATATTTTTTATTTGATTTATTTTTTGTTTGATTTATTTATTTACTGAAACTTTCAGTATTGATAATATAATAGAATATTACCAGATTTTATTTTATTTTGGTTTTGAAAGTTTTTCAATTTCTTATATTTTTATGATTTTTATAAAACTAAATTAAATAAATGTTTAAAATTATATGAAAGTATTATTTTTTAATCAACCATATTTTTTATAACCAATTCAAGTATATTTATCCATGCAATGCGATCAAAAATGTAAACTTCGGCATTATGTTCACGAGCCGAATTTTATCACGGGATCAGGGACAAACTCGTGGTTCAGCAAAATGCCGATTATTTCTATAAATAAAATTCTACGCCGCAAAATTTTAGTCTATGATAATATTATAAGTCTAATTTATAGAATACAACAGTTTTATCTTGTTCACTTTCCTACTTTTTTTTACAAATCATATTTAAAGTCAAACGTTCCTTAACATCTCGTAATATGGTACATTTACCTTAGTTGTTGATTTTGTCATTGGTAAATTGTCCGTCCTTCTTCTGCTAAGACTATTTAGAGGCAGAGTTTCCGAAATGACGCGCACTGCTTCGTCCGATATTGTGCGAAATGCGCTAGGCACTCAGACGATGCATAGGTCCTGCTATTCTCCGCGATTTTTGAGTCTTGAGAGCATCAGCCCATATAAAAATACTCTATGTCAGCACCAAAGTAACTGACACCGAAACACTGATGACAGTAACATCCTTCTTCTTTGTTTTGATCCTACAACATTAGATA
Source organism: Ctenocephalides felis (assembly GCF_003426905.1). Taxonomy (NCBI): domain Eukaryota; kingdom Metazoa; phylum Arthropoda; class Insecta; order Siphonaptera; family Pulicidae; genus Ctenocephalides; species Ctenocephalides felis. Next base: position 136,961,217 of record NW_020538040.1, read on the forward strand.
CATCTTATTAAGTGTAGGTACAATTTTGCCATGGGGTAAATTGAATAAACTTCCCGATATGTGTTAGTGATCAGTTTAATAAAAAATAATTAAAGTTTAACAACTTTAAAAATTCTGACGATAAAATTTTAAGTCATAATCTGTTATTTGGAGGAGTCGTAGTCTTATTCGCTGGAGATTTTAGACAAATGCAACCGGTTGTAACTGAGAGTGCACGAGCCGATGCAATGAACGCCTTTTTAAAACGTAGAGTATAAAAAACTTCATTTAAAACAAAACAAAACGTGTAAGCACATTCAGCTGATTCAGATTTCAATAAAATCTTTCTTGGAGTTGAAAAAGAAAAGTGTCCAGAAGTGAACAACAATCATGATATAGAACTACCTACCAGTCTTTGTCAGGTTGTGTCGGACACAAGCTTTAATACATTATATTTATGATGATATTCACAATACCAATATAAAAGAAGAGTTTTAGTTCTGTGACAAATAAATAATACTAGCACCTACAAACGACCATGTGATCTCTTTTAATCAGGGCATTATATAAGCTATATGGTTGCAATCCCGACGCAGTATTGATAAACAGCATAGTTTTGCCTGGTTTACCGTTTAAGGTGTCCAACATGCTATTGCATAATTTAAACCAGCCGAAGCTTTACAATAGTACTAGATCGAGAGTAGTGTCTTTCCAAAGAAACCTTACAGAAGGTCAAATAATATCCGGATGCGAAAAAGGTGAAATAGTATCACGACAATAACATTGCCATTTGAATTAGAAAAATTGTAATTCACGATTAGTGTCACTTTTGGTATTGCAATCGGTTTAGGGCCTTGGAAGTGCTGAGACCATCTAACGTCTATAAGAAAAGCAAACTGGTTTTTATTGGAAGAATAAAGCCAATAAATTATTCAATCAATTGGATCATCATCTTAGTTCGGCAAACTGAAAAATGTTATGGTTGAAATGACATCAATCATAAAAGGCAAACAAAAAGCTATATTCATATATTTTTATAATGTACTATATTTGATCTAATATTTACACATAGAACGATTTCATCATATTTATTTATTTCTCTATTATAAGTAAAAAATGCTACATTTAATTACTGCGCCCATTGATTGTTAGCTTGTTGGCCTGGGTAAGAAGAACCATACCCAGTTGAGAAATTAGTTGTTCCATATTCCATCGTTGGATAAATTCTGGAATTATATATGGATTGCGGGTTCGGATTGGGATAGTTTCCAGAGAATTGACTATAAATAGGCTGGTTGCCGTAGTTCCCATAGCCGTTCGCTGGTACATTGAGTTGGTAATTCGGTATCGAGTTCTGATTCGGATAAGGTTGAGGTTCCAATTGGGCAGGCGCCATCTGGGCTGGAGGTATCTGAGAATTAGGCGAGAGGTGACCAGGAGGCATCTGTGATGTTGCGGGTGGTGCAGCTTGCGCCTGCATGTGAACCGATGCCACCTTTTGCGACGTAGACTGCGGATCGGTAGGAATTGGAGGTTGCGGAGGATAATTTTGAATTTGTTGGGGATATGTTTGGGAATTCAGTGGCGGGTAAGACACTGGCTTAGGCGGACCAGGTGGTAATTGATATGGAGCTAATTGTTGGTGAAAATTCGAGGGTGAATTTATTTCTTGACCGGGAGGAATGGAAATGGGTTCGGGTCGATGGAAAGCACTGTGCCCGTGGAACAATCCGGAATAGGCAGGGTCGTGATATTGTGATGAGTGGGGAGCGTACATGTCATAAGGAGGTACTGCATTTGTCGGGTAAGAGTAACCTGAAATAAATAATTATATATTTTTCAAGTAACAAATGTCCAATTGTTTTCCAAATCTAAACCATAAAGATAATTAAATTGTAACACTATATGGTAAAACCTCCTTTTTTGCGGAGGATACGTTCAATAAAAATGCCGCGAATAAATAATCCGCAAATACAGGATGGCATTTTATATGGAATCCAAGAAGACAAATAATCCGCAAATAATGAATAAATCCGCAAATACGGGATGGCGTTTTATATTGTAGGAGATACGTGAGAACTATTTTCTAACACGAAATATCTTATGAATAACATATATCATAATAAAATTGGTAATAATTAATGTAAAACGGTATATTAATTACAATATTATATTCAATATGAGTTGATTTATAAAAGTTTTATATAAATGTTAGATGCTGTAATAACTTATTTTCAACTAATTTTAATATGGGATCTGTTATACTTAAGATATTGCATATTACATAATAGTTCTCAACAATATATAACAAAATCAATTTTAATTATAATTTTTGTACATTTTAATTAATTATGTTAACGCTAAGACAATGGTTTGAAGAACTTTGTACTTGTTAACGGTCACATCAGCAATTTGCCTCTTAAAAATAAAACTTATTCCATATACAAATCAATGTTTAAATAGAAATCTTCAATAAGATTTTTCAAATTAAATAGATAATTAATAGACTGAGAATGTAGATTTCATTTCAATTTGGGTCCAACTTTATTAAAAATTTATTTTTTTTATTGAGTAATAAATAATATTGTTTTCATTCTCAAAAACACCGATAGCTAGAAGGCAACGAAGGCGGCTTACGTCAATGTTTTCTTTATTAGTTCAAAATGACGGCATTTACAAAGGATTTTGGGTTCGATATATTGGAATCCGCGAATGACATTTTTAGCCGCGAATATAGAAATGGATTCGGAATTTTTTAGCCGCGAATATCGAATACGCAAATAAAGAAAGCGCGAATAAGGAACTTCTACTGTAATTGAAAGATTAATAGTTAACCCAGCAAACATTGCTTATGGATGGAGTTATCAGCATAATCAAAAATGGAATATATAAGCACTATAAGATGATTTCGGAGTGTATATTATGTATGTGAAATTAATATGGCGTAATTAAATACCGCTCACGCAAAACAAAAAAGTGATATCATAAGAAAATCCAATCAATCCTCACCTGCATATGGTGCCGCATATGACTGAGCCGGTGCAACATTCGGTTCCGAATGTCCATATGATGGAAAGTGATGAATCTGTTGCGGTATTGCTTCTTGTACCCTGTCTCCACCTGCCGTTTCCTCTTGAGATTCTTGGATCATATTGTTCTTCTCATATGAAAATGGTGCTGAAAAATTTTGATTACCAACTCCTAGAAGATCTGCCTTTTTCTTATCATCTACATTATCTAAAGATTTAGCATTATCAATCTGCATCTTGGGATAATTAGTGTCCAACGTTGGAGTAGGTTCTAATGATCGATCAGACTTATCCGACAAGTCAATATTGCTATTAAAGAAGCTCACTTCTGGCTTGTCAGTTATTGATTTGTTATCATCATCTTTAGAAGTTTCACTTGAAGATGGTTGAAACATGTTACCAGGATCGTTCGTGCTTGAAGCAGTTTTTTCGAGTTCGATGGATTGTGAATTTATATTCGAAATAGTAGCCGAAACCGAAGTAGGTTTGTGACTAGATTTATGCCTATAATTTTTTAATGAAGTTATTTGTTGGCTTTGACCTTTATCAGAAAACTCCTTTTCTGTTTTATCATTAGTATCTTCATTTAAAGTCGAGTTAAGTTCTTCTAAAGGTAAATTTAGGTTATTTGAAGCACCTGAATTTGACGACTTGTTGGAACTGCTCGTGTTTTCAGCATTTTCAGACTCCAAATCTAATTTCAGTTTCGAAATGTCTTCCGTTAACCACGTATTTTTCGACTCCTGGTCGTCTAAACATAATGTGCTATTAAACTCGTTAGATTTGGTATCGTTGCAGTCAAGAGATGTTTCTTTAGTATTTAGTTCTTTTATAGAATCCAACATGTCGTTCCCAGATTCTTTACTCTTCTCCTCATCACCGAATATACTATGTGGCTTTGAAATCTCTTTGTCACTTTTTGCTTCAATTTTCTCTGTATCATCAATTTTAATACCTGTAGGTGTACTAGACATTTTCGGCGGGACATAAGATTCGGCATGTTTGCTGCCACTTAAGTTAGGCTTATTTCTCTGAACATTGTACGGTTTTGCAGAAGCGAATTGGATATTTTTTCTCATAACTCCACCAATTTTAGCACTTTGTGAGTTAAATCTGGAGTTCTCTTTCATATTTGCCATCGGCATGGCACTGCTTCTAGCAGCGTTCATTTTAGATGACATTCTATTGTGCATCATCGGATTATTTCTCATATTGCTAGACAAGCCTGGTATCATACTGTTTGGCATCTTAGACGACGGATTTCCACGCATCATTGCTGGAGCAAAAAATATTATGTCATACATGTACATATATTGATCTAAATATAATAAATCGAGAAATGTTACAAATGCTCATAATCTCACCCACAATAATTTATGCAAAATAATGTAAAAAAAAATATTCTTTGGAACTTGTTTCAAAAGATATGAAACTTATTTGATTTATTTTAATTATTTTTTAAAATTAAATACTTATATTCATTACTGCAAAAACCAATCATTTTCTCATAAAAATGACGTTGACTAACAAAAGTAATCTAGATATCTTTTTCTTTTTTCCAGTTTATAGATGATTAAAAAGAAATTTTACAAGAATGAGCAATTAGCGCTTTTGTATAGAATGCTCGTACTGAATTTTACTAAAATCTAAAAATATCCCAATAGTGCTAATAGTTAATTTTCTATGGGCATTTGAATTATCAAAAACCGAATGAACATTGCATATAATATAATTTTAAACTTCCCGTAAGATAAGTTATAGTAACTTTCCAAAAATTGAAAATAATTTTTTTTTTTGCTTCACGTTTCGAAAATTTCGACATTTGGCATACCTTACAAATAAATAGATGTGCCTGTGTGTGTGTTTTGTGTCCACGATTTCGCGCACACGAATCAACCGATGTGAAATATTCAAAATACATTAGATTCCTACTGATGGAGAGACGTGCTGATTAGTTTTTGGCTGAGACAGGTCCAGCTGTTTCGGAGATACGAAGCGAAGAGTGCAGAAAATAGAAATCGAGTTTTTGATAGCTCGGAGCATCCGATTTGAATGATTCAAAAAACATATTGCTTGTATTGACGAAACGATTATTTTTTATTTCCAATAACATTTTTTTAAATATCGAAAATAATTCGGATTTCAATTTTAATTCTGGCTAAAATTCTAAAGCTCACTTATGTACTTAAAATATCACTTATAATAATATATTCAAAAATATTTAATTTTCTTCGAATACTTCATTACGGTATGGAAAGTTCCAGCAATTTGCCTGAAGACATGACGCCATGCACCACAGGTTTCAATTTTAGCTCAACCGATTCAGGACATCTTGTAACATGAACATATTTTTAGATAAATTTAGTGAACCCAAACAAACTCTAGAAGTTTGGTAAGTACAATTATTTTCATATTTTATAAATTTAATTAGTATCAAATATATATATAATATATATATATATATATATCAGTCAAATAAGAGCGTGGCCGACTTTAATGACAGTTAATGAAAGATTCGGGTTTAATTCTTTCATGATCCGATAAAGTGAAGCTTTGTCCTTGATGCATTGTCAACAAAGGTTTAGTTGTCGTTGATCTTTTGAGAAAAAAATCACGTTAAACGCCACGAGTGCTAAGTTAAGCGTCGCGCTACGAGGCTGCGCCCTTTTGCATCCACCCAAAAGGTCCCCAAATGTCGCAATCAGCTGCTGCTAAACATATGAGAAAATTGAAGGCATTTGTACAGAATTGGATACACCTACATAAAGTTGCTAAAAATGTCGATGATTTATCCGAATGTGGTGCAAATAAAAAAGAAGAAAAAAGAAAAGTAAATGTGCTTTTGCGGAATTCTGCTTTAACACTGCAGCAAGGACGAGCAAAAGTAATGGCAAAATGTTTAGAAATATTTACAAAAATATCTACAAAACTATCTGAACCTTTCTTTGTATTCATGATCTGAGATGGCGCAACACAATGGGGAAGCCTCTGACGACTGATTTCTTCTTTTCCGCTTGGGCACATGAGAATATTGATAGAGATTTTGGAAATGTTATTTTTACTGATGAATGTTCTATATGAGCACGTATTGCCCTCATCGAGCCGTTAAATTAAAATACGAGCCGTCAGACTAGAATAATCCGTTAAATTAGTAAAAAGCATGCGTCGAAGATGCCAGCCAATTGTGGACTACGGTGGTGACTGGACACATATTGACCAAATTGCATCATTGCTTGTAATGTATACAATGCATATATAAATATTGAAGTTTTATAAAATAATTATTTTTATAAATTAACACGGCCACGCTCTTACTTGACCGACTATATATATATATATATAAGTGTGTGTGTGTGCGTAACATACAACATGAAGAAAATTCACCCAAACTTTAAGTTACCCAAGTTAAAACTATTATATTTAAATATTATTGATAGTACTTTTTGGAAAATTTGTATTTTATAATTATATAAATATAAATAAAAAAAACTTACCTTTTTTGTTTAAATTAGATAAACAGTCTGCAGGTCCTTCACCACGCGACTTATTGTTCTGGCCAACTTTAAAAGCCGTCTTGATGGCAATAATTTTTCCCGACTCCAATTGCATATAAATTCCTTTCGGAGACTTCAGTACCATAACCTTTTGTCCAGCTTTCAGTACAATGTTCGCTTTCTCTGTTGAACTTGTGGGTATAACAACATCTAAAATATAAAGACACGTTTAAAATACAAAAAACATGGTATACAATATTCATTGAACAAAAATTAATAAAACGAGATATAAACTGTCACATTCAAAAATATTTCAATATCTTATTATGTGTAAGGAGCATTTTGCCATGAAGTAAGTTGAATGAACTGCCCAATATGTGTAAATAAATGATTTCTTGCTTTCCAATAAAAACTAATCAATGCCATTTTCTATTAATATCTTTCAAACAATCACAAACATACATATTTAATTTCTAATTCGTATTGATGTATTACCTAACGGCAAGGTCATTTCCTGGGCAGTCATTCCTTGCCTCTGCCAAACTTCAGCAGGAATCCAACGCGTGGGTCTGGCTCCGCCAGATCTCGGAGGCATTGATCGTTCACCCATATCCGCTTGCATTGGTCGTACCTGAAAAATTTAAGATTATTCAATGAGTTTACAGTCTTGCAAATATATGGTAACATTGATGATGAATGTAAAGTAAAAATAGCGTAAAATGCACAAAATCGAAATAAAATAGTAGCAGTTTTAATTAAAAAGTATCAATAAGAACTAAAGGTGTAAGGAGGCATCGTGTCTTAAGGCAAATTGCTGAAACGTCCCGTACCGTAACGAAATATTCGAGAAAAATTAAAGTTTTCAAATAGATTATTATAAATACTGCAACTTTCATTATTCTTATTTTATAGACAAAATACAAGGGCGTATGAATTGGACGACGACATTTAAGTATGTTTACAGATTAGATAAAAATGTGTCAACATTTTCGGGCGCACGGATCAACCTACTTGAATGGCTCAAAAAACATTCGATTTCTATTCTCTGCACACTTTGCTTCGTATCTCCGCAACGGCAGGGCCTGCCTTTTCCTAAAACTAATAAGCACGTCTCCCTATGAATAGGAATCGAACGTTTTTTGAACCATTCAAGTAGGTTGATCCGTGCGCCCGAAAACGTTGACGAAAAGTTGCGGACACACAAAACACACACACATATACATTTTTATCTAATGTATGCCAAGATGTTCAGAAACCTTCAAAACGTGAAGATATGCAAAAATTTTCAGTTTCGATTTTTGGTCGATTACAATAACTTACCCTACGGGGAGATAAAATTTGTTGAAGTGAATAAACTATACTTCAAATTACAGGTATGTTCATTTCTCATAAACTATTCGCACAACGGACTTTATTTTCGCACGACATAAAGTTGCCCATTCAATGGAAGTCCGATCAGAAGGCCTGAATTGTTCCAATATATTCAAAGTATGATTCTTGGGAGTTTCTCCCACCGCTGTGAAACATAATTGCTAGAGAAAAAAGCTCAGTCTTAAAGTACTATTATTGGATAAAGCACATTCTCTTGAGAAAATTTTTAATTACATATTCTAACTAGTGGGGCGCATGGCATCGTGCCTAAGGCAAATTGCTGGAACTTCCCGTACCAAAAATTATTATTTTTTTAGAAACGATTAACATTTTTGAACAAATTTTACTTCGAAAAAATTAGATTTTTGAGAAACTATAAATTTGACAAAAAATTAGTTTTTTGAAAAAAAATGTTTTCTTTATTTTGAAATATTTTGGAAATTCTGAACTTGTTATAAAGAAATCGTACTGCTTTAACTGCATAGAGACAAAATGTCAAAGCGCGTAAGCGCCGCGTCGCCGTCTAACGGATAAACACTGGTACGGAACCCATAGGAATGCAAACAAAATTTATACTTATTGTTAAAATCTCTATAAAATATCTGATAATTTGATGTGCATATGTCTAATGATCATTTTTGACCGCCAAATGGATTGTTTTTTTTTTACTTTTTTCATTAGATCTCCGAAACCGCTAGACCTGCCTTTATGAAAATTTGATCAATTCTTCATCTTGTCAATACAAATAAAATGCTTTTTGAATTATTAAAATCGGACGCTCCGTTCTCTTAAAAACTGAGTTACCGTTTTTGGCACTTTTTGCCCCGTATCTTCGGAACGGCTAGACCTGCCTACGCCAAAAACTAAACAGCACGTCTTCTTATCAATACGAATCGAATTTTTTTTAAATTATTTAAATCAGTTGATCGGTGTTCCCGAAATCGTTGACGAAAATTTGTATCCGCACACACACACAGGAACACACATACATCCATTTTTTCTAAGGTATGCCAAAATATTCAGAAACCTTTGAAACGTAACGATATATAAAGATTTTTTTGCGATTGCTATAACTTACCCTACGGGAAGTTAAAAAGAGAAAAACGAGGAGCAAAAGAGCCAATCAGCAGATTTATTCTATTACCGCTATAGAAGACTTTTTAGTCAAATGGAAAGAAGTGCAAGAAACTACAAAGAAAACTGAGGCGAAAAAAATAAACAATTTGTATTAATACGTTTGCTATTATTTTCAGTAGCGCTTAAAAAAAGAGTTAAAAACAAGTAACTATCGATAGTTGCTGGAAGTTGAAAATTCAAAAGCCAAAGGGACGAAAAAGAGAGCCGCACCACTCTTTGGAATATAACTGATAATTAAATTATTACATGCATAATAAGTAATAAATAATTTTATATGTTTGATTTCAGATGAGCATATTTCATACTACACAACAATTAATTTTATTAATGTTCACTTATGTGATTACTTATGGAATATATCCAGAATGAACGTATGTTTTGCGAGACACCACTGTACTAACTCACACACTGTTTTTGCTCTTCAGCAATTCATAAAAAAAGAAATGGCTCAAATAAATAAGTTATTTACCAAAAGCTTATTTTGATAACATAAACGTATTATTTTACATATGAAACATTAAATAGATAAAGAAGAACTACATTGCTTTATTCTTAAATGCGGTAAAATTTCTAATATATCATCTTCAAACTTGTAGTAAACTTGTTGTTATGAAAGAGCCTCTTCAGTTCATAAATAATTATTTTATTTTTCTTTTGTTATTTTACATAAAAAAAGTATGCTATACATTTTTTAGTTTGTACCAACAATTAAATTGTGGTCATTATCACATTCAATAAATATTATTACTGCGCGACAAAAATGGCACTTTTATTTTTTTTAAATCATTTTAGTATTGCACGCTGATGTTAAATAAACCATCCCTTAATGTCTTTCCATAAAAGATCAAAAATTATTCTTGACAAAATTGTTTACTCATTTTGTCAACATTGAATGTCATTGATCCAAATGCTTTTATGTCCCTGTCTTTAAAAAAAAAATTTCGTCCACGATTTCGGACGCACGGATCAACAGATTTTGAGGTACTATAAAAACATTTGATTCTTACTTATGCAAAGGCAGGTCCAGCCGTTTCGGAGTTAAGAAGCAAAGGGCGCAGAAAATAGAAATCGAGTTTTTGAGAGCGCGGAGCGTCCGATTTGAATGATTCAAAAAACATTTGATTAGTACTGATGGGGAAAAGTGGTGATCAATTTTTTGGCAAAGGCAGGACTAGCCATTTTGGAGATGAAGAGGTAAATGTGCAAAAAATGAAAGTTTTTGAGAGAATGAAGCATCCAATTTGAATGATTTAAAAAACGTTCTTGCTTGTATTGACAAAACTATTGTTTTTGGAAAAAGCAAAAAAAAAAAATTATATCAATTTTGTTTTCAGAATCGGGTGCAAGTCCTTAAAAACTGTGTTCTTTACAATTTTATTTTCATGCTATTCATGAAAAATAAATTCGTATTAAATAAATTACCGAAGCAACAGGTCTGTGCACAATAGCCCCATCTGGTGTCCTGATTGTTCTATACTGCATACCACCTCCGGTGTTGTAAGAGTAGGCTGGTCTAGTCGAAGCTTGCTTTTCTAATTCATAACCGCGTTGTGCTTGCCTTTTCTCAGCTTGTGACAATTTCTTCTCTTTACGATCAATTAACAAACTTTCATGTTGAAATGGCTCTTTATTTAGAGCATGCGAGAAAGATTCTACTACCTGAGAAAGATAAAATGAGATATAGATTAAATTTATACTAATACCTAATCAAAAGATGTAATACACCTTACCTTTTGCATCACAACATCTATATATTTGTCCTTTGCATGTGAGAAGTCCGAGACCTCTGAGTCTTGCTCATCATCCCAGCATAAATTAGTGACTTCTTTCATTGACAAATGCGCGTCAGGGTTGCATTCGTCAACAACTCTGTCGGCCATACCCTGCTTGTTTATTTGCCTATCGTAAATCTTTCTCTCTAGACAGTTATCCATGACTAATCGGTACACAAAGCAAGGTTTTTTTTGTCCATACCTGGTAGCAAAAAAATCTAATAACTAGTTGTAAGCGACATTTTGTCTTAACGTACGCTGCATGAACTTTCCGACATATATAAATAAAGGGGGTATTCTAGTGAAGAGACATGAATTTTAAGTTATTTTTAAATCATTGTAAAAAAAGAATTTTTTTACTATCATTTTTTCCATAATTTATTTATCAATGTAAAAAAAAACTAAAAAAGATTAATATTTTTAAAAATTATCAGTTGCTGAAGTAGGGGTTTCCAAAAAATTGACACGCCACAATGCCCATGATTGCAACCCTCCTAGTGATCCAAAATTAAAAAGATAAAAAGACTAGATTAGTACTAGAATGTTATAATAACACAACAAGTTAATTATTTTTTTTTTTTTGCAAAACGGCGACTATTTAAAAAAAAAAAATACCACTTTTT